>NW_008751647.1:1262195-1799721 GCF_000230625.1 Exophiala dermatitidis NIH/UT8656 | reverse complement strand
CCGCCGCTGGACCGGCAGCACCAGCTCCAGTTCCAGTCGGCTGGGAGCTCGCACCACCCGTCTCTTGGGAAGAGTATTCGACATTACCTGCATTCGAGGACAAATGTAAGAGCTCGGGTCTTTTTCTTTTGGACGGAAAAACAACAGATAGAGGAGGTCTGAACTGGATTTGGGGCGGAAATGGGGGCTGCAAACCAAAACCTCGATTGTGAGGGTCACGCGTACCTTGGGTGGATGGGATCTGACTGCCTCCGGCAGACCGTCGTTCATCGTACAAATACAAATTAGGGCCTGACTCGGGATGCTGTCCTTGTCCTCCATGATCCGTCTCGTACGACGACGGCTTTTTCTGACTTGTCGACTGCGTCGTGCTTGCGTCGTTCTGGAACTCGCCCGGTTGACTGCCCGCAGGCATAGGCGTAAAGGGCCCAGTTTGAGACCGAGGTGCCGACATGCCTGATTCTTTCAATAGTTGTTGGGACGGTGCAGTGTAAGAGTGGAACGGCCGTGGCTGTGCAGACTCACGGTTGCCGAAAGAGCTCGAGGTCTGTGTTTTTTGTGTCTCGTTGCTCTTTTCATGCGACGTCCCGGGATGTGACTCTGTACCTCCCATTGGTGTATCACCCTCGTTGTCTGCCTCATGGCCAGCATCATGATGCGGCTGAGATCCGCTCTGCCGAGCATTACCCTGGTCCTCATCGTTGCCGGTCGTTGGATGGACGCCGTTCGTAAGCACCGATGTGGATGGGCTTGCCTCAGCAGCGGCCAGTCGTTGCACAATATCGTTTTGCCGGGGCATGGGCTCACCTAAGAGGATCGGCCCTGTAGAGTTGGCTGTTGTCGAAGGACCGGAGCTGTTTCCGTGGGGGACATTGGACACGACCTGAGGTGGTGGCATGTCTTTGCTCGGTTGGTTTGTCTGCCGCGCTTTCTTCAAGACTTCCCTTTCTCTGGCCAATTCGCGCTGATACACTCGCTCACACTCTGCTACCAAAGCAGGCTCTGCGAGTTCAATGGCTCCAATATCGACCTCGACATTTGCCAGAAGTTCGTTAGCCTTCAGCAACCGATCCTCATCACCGATTGTCTTCGCGTCTTTGGCCAAGCGCTTGATGTCTGCCAGGAAATCCTTGGGTCGTTTGTAATACCCATTACTGAGCCGTTTCTCAATAGTCACCGAATCAAGATTGTAATAGAAATTTCCGTTGGCCTGGTCAACCAAACCAGGAACTCCGTGGGCATCCTTGCCAATCTCAAAAGGCCTGAATGACGCCGTGGCCAGGAACTCGGTGTGAAGATCTGAAGTGACGGTGCCTGGATCGGCCTCATCATAGAGGTAGCGGATTTGATTCTCGTCAATAACACCAGTGCGGAATTTCTTGTGCTTGGTCCGGATTTGATCCATGATGGGTTGCAACCGAATCTTGAGCATGTTCAGTGTCTGGCGGTCCCGCTTCTTCTGTGCCTTGAGCTCTTCTTTGGATGGAGGTGGCGGCGGCTTCTCGGGCTCTGGAGGAGCCACCGGCAACTGTTCGAGTTGTCGCTTCTTCCGCTTCTCGGGGTCGGGGAACTCATCGGGTGCCGTTCTGATATAGTCCCTCAGGGCGCGGAAGAAGTCGAACCGCTCTTCATGACCAGGTTCTCTCAATTGGAACCGGTTCTTCTTGGAATATCCAAACAGTTCTTTTTTCATGTCTTCCTCGACATCCTCTGGATCACCTTCCACGAAACCCAAAAGCAGTACTGGGTCGGTAGGCTTGATGGACCTTAGGAGTCCGAGGAAAGTCGAAATCACGGTTTGACCCACAGTATTGTACCACTCATGTACATTAGGAATGTAGATGACGCTTGGCTTGTGCATCTTGACTTCGGCAAAGAGCCTGATGACAGTCGATTCAGGCGAAGCCGTGGTATCGCTTAATAACGTGGGGAGATCAAATGCCTGCACATGAAGTCCTTCAAAGTGGTGCAGCAGGGCAGCGGCAATGTACTGTTGTCCCATGCCGACTTTCCCTTGTATCAGCAAGCGGGGGCGGAAGACCCTGGCTGCCTCGAACGCTTGATGCATTCGTTCTCTACCAAAGCTCTGACCGTCCGCAACATCCTCATACTGGGCCTCTTCCAAGGCGGTGAGTCTCTTTTTATGTGGCAAAACCTCGGCCACTATTCGCTCTATTTGGTCGAGCTGCGGTCTCAGTAACGGCTCGACGCTGGGAGGCAGAGGAGCTGCGCCTGAAGAGGTGGATCGCTCTGATGAAGGCGTCATCTTTTTGATGGAAATCATGAAGTCCTTGGGTGTGACTTGGATTTTCTTTGGATCAATCAGGAGCTTCTCAGTCGAGTTGTAAATTTGAGGATATTGCCGCTGGACCGCGTTCAATGCCGCTTCAGTACACAAGGCCCGCAAGTCTGCTCCTCCATACCCCTTTGTCAACTCGGCCAACTCATCCTTGATGGGCGCAGGTAGCGGGGGATCCCATCCCTTGGTGTGGATGTCAATGATGGCTCGTCGCGCCTGGGTGTCCGGAAGGGGGAAATAGAACTCTCGATCAAACCGACCAGGTCTTCTTAGAGCAGGATCAATAGAGTCCGGCCGATTGGTGGCGCCGATGACAATCACCTGGCCACGCCCATCCATGCCATCCATCAAGGCCAGTAAGGTGGACACGATGGAGGCGTGGATCTGTTCCTGCTTACTAGACCGGACAGGGGCGAGACCATCAATTTCATCGAAGAAGATAATGCTAGGTTGGGTCTTGCGAGCTTCCTCGAAGAGCAGGCGTAGCTGTCTTTCAGCCTCGCCAACCCACTTGCTCAAAGCATCTGCGCCTTTGCGCATGTAAAAGGTGACTTTTCGACCTTGCGAGCTAACGCTGGTAGCTAGAGCTCTAGCCAAAAGTGTCTTACCGGTACCCGGGGGCCCATGGAACAAAACACCGCGAGGAGGGGTGATCTTGAAGCGCATAAAGATCTCCGGATACAAGAGTGGCAATGCAACCATTTCCTTCAATTGGTCGATGTGCCCTTGTAGACCACCAACGCTGTCAAAATTGACATTTTGATCCACGCCGAGAGGATCGGCATCTGCGAGGGCTTGCTTGTCCTTGATCTTGCCCAAGTTGGCCGGAGTTCCAGCGGTAGCCTGTGCGGCATCGTTATTGAGATTTTGAGCGAAAAGGTTGAACGCCCCAGAACCAGCGGGAGTCATTCCAACAGCTCCCCCAACAGGCCTGGCTGGTTTCAAGCCCTCGTCGTCGCTGCTGTCTGAGTCGACGCCGCCCTGAGCCCGGGGTCCTTGCGCTTCACCACCAAGTAACGGCGGCAGGCCTGTGCCGCCTCCAAAGGGGCCATAGGTGTCGAACAGGCTCCGCTGCCAGCTACCAGCGCCAGGCTTCCGAGGGCGTTGCGAAGGAGACGGCGCAGCATCTTCCTCATCTTCGATAGGGGCAAGGTTACGAAGCAAATCGTAGTTTGGTTTCTTCCCGCCGCGTCGTTGACGAGGCTCGAAAACGATTTCGTCTCGAGGCTGTCGCTGTTTCCTTCCGTCACGCTTTAGGTCTGCGACCTCTTCGGCAAGTTCATGCAGCTGATCGCTAGCCTCTGACCTCTGCCTTGACGCAGCTTTGCTACGAAGACGGGTGGATCTTCGACCGTTGTTGCTGCTCTCGTAATCGTCTTTGCGAGGCGAGGCGTTGGATCCCTCCGAATCCGACATCTCGTCTTGGTTGTCTTGCTCTTGGTCAGGATCAAAATCACTGCTTTCGTCTTGTGGCTTTCGCCGCCGACTCCTTGACGCCTTGGCTTTTGCGCCACTTCTCAAGGAGCGGCCACGCGAACGCTTCGCCGGCTCCTCGGGTTCGTACTCCGGTGATTCATCTTTCTTCTTTGAAGCTCCCCGCGTTGACCGTCTGCGTTGCGGGACGACATCTTCATCTTCATCGTCGTCTGGCTCTTCGGCTTCCATGTCGGCATCTTCTTGGGTCGCAGGTGCTTGGTTAGCACCAAAATCGGCATCGCTTTCTGCTTCCGCTTCTGCACCAACAACATCAGAGACGACCTTCGGCAGAGCTTCTCCTCCCCCACCGAGCTCAGCAGGGTTTTGTGGATCGCTCTCCAAAAGTTCATGTTGCGAAGCTTTGATCTCAAGCTCTTCTTCGACTTCCTCTTCTTTGGCAGCAGACTCTGCCTCCTCATCGATGGTACTCTTCGAAGGATATTTGAGCCCTTTTCCACCTGTCATGGCTCTTGAAGGGATAGCCTCAGGGTCTCGGGACCCAGCTCGAATAACCTCGACGTGATTGCCGGAATTCGTCAGTGCGACCACGGGTTCGTCTTCATTGTGAGAAATACGACTGCTCCTCCGTGTGGCTCCCGATCCTGGCGCTGGCGCCGAGGAATTGGCGGTGGTGCCGACATAACTGCCGCTTCGAGTTCTCAGATTGCGAGTAGACCTAGCAGGCGTATTGCCCGTCTTGAGAGTGATGATGAGCTTTTTACCCTTTCTGGGCGGAGGAGTCTGTGGTTCCTCGGACGAGGATTTGGACAGATCGTCCTCATCGTCGCTGTCTACGTCGTACTTGACCGCCTTCTTAGTCGTCTGCCGAACAGGTCTTCCTCTTTCATTGGTCTCGACGTGGTCATCAGCATCATCAAATGAGTCCTCTTCGTCAGAGACTATGTCGTCATCCTCACTATCGATGTCGGAGCCTCGGTAACCTCGCCGGCGCTTCTTGCGGGCAGGAGCTCCACGTTGCTTGCGGGATCGCGAAGAGCGTGATTTGGAAGGCCCTGGGGCGCGGTCATCGTAATCTTCGTCCGCCGAATCCTCTTGGTTGACAATGTCCGCGATATCGAGTGAGCGCTTGTTGTAGGACGGCATCTTAACGCAGTCTCGGACGATGGGGTCGATTGGATAAGGACCGGGGCGGCTAACAAAGGCTCGGCTGATGGAGAATCTGGCTCGTACCACCACGGGCTACGACCACATTGCGAGCAAGGCTATTGCAGTGTATTGTATGTGCCTCGATCTCCAACTGCGATGAAACCGACTGGCCAAACAACAAGCTCGACAATTGAATGAAAGGCGATGTTTTGGTGGACGACGATTCGATGGGCGCGGAATGGGGGATGGGACAGCTGTGGAAGTGCTGCGCGTCGCGAGGGATGTCCAGAATCCGAGTCGTCAATCCATGTAATGGCGGTTTAAAGCATGGAAATGAATGAGATGACGAGACAGATGGATCGATGTCCTCTGCTTCACCGGATGCTAGTATGAATGCTTCAGTCGTTGGGGGCGTGATTCGGTTCGCAGAGTCAATCACTTCATGTTGAAGTTCGGGGCGCAGTTGTAACGCCAAGCCTCGACCTTGCTCCACCAACCACCGCCACCCACCAATCAAATCAACCGCATGCACCGATCGCGACAGGCAGAAGATTTGATTACAAGCAACACATTGGAAGCAACGTTTATCCAATTCTCTTGATAGCAACCATATCGCACGTTTGAGGCCTCAATTTGTGCGGAAGTCGTGCCGGAACACTATGCGACCGTGCCAGTCGACTTTTCCCGCCGCCCCAAGGCCGCACAGAGCCGAAATCCTCTGTTAAAGAAATGTAGAGACCTTCGAGTCTTTCAGGAACCTTGCCGCGAGATCGACGTCAGATCTCGGTTGAGTCTGCGGGACAACCTTATCGTCGGCGCCAGGATGGATGTTCCGCAAGGTACTTTTGTGTGTCACGTGACGCCACCCCGACGACTTTCTACGTTGCCAGTCTACCACGGGGTCGACAAGAACCCAAAATGCATTCTGTGCTTGCTTATTCTAAAAGTACTCTATTTATGATTCAGCAGTGAAGCCGTCGCTACTCAGCGGCCGCTCGTGCTCGTACTCGTCCTCTTCTGTAGTGCTGACAGCGTCTTCCTCGCCTTCGGTTGGGCCGTCATCGTGCCATAACACCGAGGCTTGACGGGATATTTCCTGGAGCATGCTGCTTTGTCTGCGTGGTATCGGGGCGTGAAATTCGAAATGGCCGTCTTCCGTCGATGAGATGCTGTCGTTCGGTCGGCGTCTAGAACGCAGATTCCCTTCCTGTGCCTGCTGCTCCTGCACCGGATTTAAAAAGCGGTGGCCGTCGTCGACTGGCCCCGCCTTCCTGAGCCCTTCCAGGATCACTTTTTCCACTTTCATGCGATTCGAGATGAATCTGATCTTGGGCCAACAACTGCGTTCGCCAGCTCTGATCATACGATCGAGACGCTGCGGAGTGGGGTCGCTGAGAATATACCAAAAGTCGCTAAGGACGGTCTTTGGCCAGATGGTGACCGTTCCGGAGAATCTTTGCAACCAGATCTCGCTCCAATCCTGACCCATCAGTCTCGGCAACAGCTCTAAGTGTCTGAGAATCTTCAAGTACTTTTGCAGATCCAACTTGACCGCAGTCTCAATGGTGGATCCGAGGAAACCCCCTCGCCAACCACGGCCTTTGCGGTGCGTCACTGGCCGACCCGGCTCTCCTCTAGGTGAGAAAAAGAACAGGTTGATGTGCGGATTGACTTGGGAGACAATGGAGAAGTTGACGTTGAAGTGGAGATTGAGAGCTTTCAGCGGGATGTCCGTTCGCAGGCTACCGTCTTTCCACTTGTTGCCGAACGAGTACGGGACCAATGAGCCGGTCTTAGTCTTTCGCATCAGCACAATCGGGTTGAGGATTCCGGGAACCGCGGCAGAAGCGAGGACAGCAGACCATATCACACAATCCGGACTTGTGATATGATTGTTCAATATGGTGGGTGAATGAGGATCGGACGGGACGCAGGTAACATTCAGAATGCGACCCGTCCTCTGGTAGGCCTCTCGGAAGGTGAGGGATCCTCGACAGAACCAACTACACTGTCTAGCCCAGTCAATGGAGTCGAATCGTGCACCCGTTCGCCACCAGCGCCGAGCCCAGGTAGGAAAGCTCTCGTGGCATGCCCTGATACGGTACGCCAAGGCCGGGACCAGGAGCTGCTTCAGCTCTTCGTCCGTTCGCGTCGCCACCAGAGCGGCGACTAATGCACCTCCAGAGGTTCCGGTAATGATTTCGGGTAGTTGCCCTGTTTCAAGCAGTGCCTTCACAACTCCAAAATGATAATATGCGAAAGTCGCTCCACCGGAGAGACACAGGGCTGTACGCCCATAGTTCAGCTCAAGATGGCGAAAGAAGGACACCTTGTCTTTGTCGTTCAAGCGCTTGCTGTTCAAAATGGTCCTCAGTGACTTCTCGACCTGGTCGATAAAGGACTGGATGAGGTGCTTGGTGCCAATGTAGCTTTCGCTGTATAGCCGCGGGTTCTCAATGCCGACGAAATTGCTCTTGACGCAACTTTCGAGCAGGGACTTTAATTCTTCCAAAGCTGCAGAACCACCTTTGCCAGGCCCTCCCACAATTTCCTCTGCCCGGACCTTAGTATCGAGTTCGAGTAGCTGAGAGGTCACCTTTCTGATGGTCTGGTGGTTGTAGTAGGAATATGGATCTGACCGCTTCCACTCCTCGTTCCCCAAATATACGTCGAGCTGGTGGGCGGCAGCTTGCCATTCATTGTAGGTGTTTGCGTGCTGCAGCCGTCGCCGGAGCGTCTCCCTTCGGCCCCTCCATGAGAAGAGGTGCTCGTAGACGTAGATGTAGAGGCGAGTCAGGTTATAAATGATGAACAGCACCACGATCCAGCCGCAGACAAACAGTAGGAGTGGATAATACAGAAGGGTATACACAAAGCCTTCCCTTGTTTCATCCTTGGTCCGTCTCGGTGTTCTACGTCGGGCCCGGTTTTTCTTGACCTTCTGACGGACCGGACCCCAGTCATTGAGAGCAGTGACGGATTCGGTCGTCGGCGCACTTAAGGCCTGTGCAAAGCTGTCAAGCTCTTCTTGAGTGATAAACTCGGTGTCGTAGTCCGGCAGAGCGGATGGATCGTACGGCCGAAGCTCAACCTCAGGAGATGGCTCGCGACTAGTGCCATTTGGGATCATGGTTTGGCGGATGTTATAGATGCATTATTCTGTACTTAGGAGAGTCGTTGGCCCAGGATGAGATTGCAAGGGAGTATGCAGTAGTGAGGGAGTTTAATGAGAAACCGTTGTAGAAAGACGTCATGCCATGTGGACGTGTTTGGGGCCTGCCATTGCCGTGCTTTGACCTCCGCGACGCCCATCCAAGTTCAAGTTGGTTGGGGCACTTGGCAATATCATGAGATCACGTGATGTCCGCCACCAATGCAGTGGCCACGAGGCTCAAGGCTGAGCTGAGCCACGATTTTATCCAAGCCACTTCAAGTTGTTAGTGTCAGAGAAACACTGTAGCATCGCTCCTGAATGCTGGTACAACTCCCAGGGAGGGTAACTGCTCATAGCTAGCGGTATAGTTGTAGCATACTATCATCTGTTAACCTCCAGATCGCGATGTGGACGCAGCCTACTACAGGGCAATGGTTGTCCTGTGGTTCTCCGGCTGCTTCCGGAGAGATATGCGATGTTCTCTAAAACAGCGATGAAGAGCACAAAGTTCTTCAGAACAAGAGACTTCAAGCATCGCGACCAGGATGCGAAGATTGGCAAACGTCATAGGCATACATTCCAGATGCATCGGTCTCACTCTTTCGACCTTGTGCCGAAACTAGATCTCGGTCATTTCCTCTTAGCTGGGAAGCCGGCCCCGGACTGTGAGAGGGCATGCGACCTTGTCAGAGCTGCCGAACCTTGGTAGTCGCACTCTCGCCTCAAGCATCGATCACGAAAGGAAGCACATGCAAATCTTCCTCCATGTTGTGAGCAAACATTGTTCTCGCTGCGGTCCACTGCGCATTGCTAATGAGTTCATCATAGACTAGCATAGAACGAAGCAGACAGATGGATCAATCAATGAACCACTCCGATGAACCAAGATGAGTGAAGAGAACTCGATCTGTGGGGGTTAGTTCTGCTTTAGACCATTTGGGGATATAGAATCATGCAGCGCACCGGTCGTGTAACCTCACTACCAGCAATGCCATGCCGGTGCAGCTAACATTGCAGGTACTGCAGCCAGACAAGTAGACGCAGCAAATTTCTCTGGCTTCAAGTTTCTGACCATTGCTTTCCTCTGCACACCGAGGCTAGCTCGCCAGGAGACTGGCGTGATAACTCAAGTCGCGTGTACACAGAGGCTTACTACCTAGGTATGAGGCCTGGATTTTCTGCTGGTGGCTGGCCCGTTCGAGGCTTCAATAGTATGGGAACAGTGCAGATGCAGTTGCGTCTTCCCCTTTCTGCTGCGGCGTATGGAAAACATGGTGCCGATACTCACGAAAGGCACTGATTCGCCATGCAATATCTGTTCGACATGCCTACATTTGGTGACACAGCACTAGAATCAGGCGTTCGGCTTACTACAGGCACCTTTGCTCCGCGAGTCGTGTCATGCTTTACTGGCATGTAGTGGCCAGCGTGTGGTGTTCACACCACCAACGAATCGGGGACGGTCTCCGGTCTAAGCACGGAACGACGCCAAGGCCCCCATGCTGGGGAAGATCACCCCATGCCAGTGCTCAGGGTTAAGGGACGTCCCGTAGTTTAACAGGATAGATGACGAGCACACCTACCTAGGTAGACAAATTGTCAGCCTAATTGTATCCCCAGACCTCGAGATGCAGCCCTGCATGGAATTTAAGCGTATCGCGGACTTGTTTGAAGTACGCAGGAAGAACGGTGGGAGGCGCATTTGATTGCTCAACATCGCTCCGGGTCATGAGAACTGAGGACGGCGTTCCCATCGCCGGTGGCACGAATCACCTCAAGCTGGTGCTTGACGAGCAGACTTTTGGTTGTCGTGCATGGGAAGTCGGTCATGCGTTCGAGGGAAGATGCAGCTGATTAGTCCGCTTGCCACCCCGGTGAAGCAGGAGGCCGCGCAAAGTGCTGCACTCAGCATCGCCTACTGTGCTAGCATTCCAGTGGGCACACTCGTCACCCTTTCGTTGATTCGACGACAGCGAACTCTTTGCACAGTAGTGGCATGGGCTGCACAAAGACTTGCTCGTCTGGCTAAATGCGTGATAGGCGCATATCTCCTCGCATAACATTAGCGTGGGATTTGGTCGAGACTCTGACATCCCACAACCAGCCGTCAATTACGGGGAGATACGAGTGGTGACCAGGAATCTAGCCACTCGAATCCCCAAGCACGGACACACACAGGTCATGCCTGCAAACTGGCGCTGTGACTGGCAGGCCATCAGACACTTTCGTGCATGACAAGTCGCATAAACAATGCAGTGGGTGTTTGCAGCGAAGGACTGTGAATTAGTCCGTTCCAGAGGGACGATTTCTGGTCTGCTGCGGTGTCGTTCAATACTGCCCGCCGTGCTCGGGAGCATCGAAAGTGCATGAGTCTGCAGCCTCAGGCCGGTGGCGGGGAGAGTTTCTGCCACTGCAGTTCTTCGAATACTGTGATGCCCAAGAACCTCATAGGCTAGGTACTAGTAGTCTGTAAGTGCGCAGACGCCGGCTGTGGGCGATTTCTCGCTGCGCATTGGACACCGAGGTGCGTCAAGCGACTACTTGTACTATTATGCGAGATGACCACACCCAAGGAAGAGACCCCGTCATTGGGTTTCTGCATTCTGACATTCTGACAGTCTTAGGTTCAAGTTGCGGATGAAGATGGAGGTGCTCGGAACCTTCGCAGCACTACTGTAGCTGTTTACCTGGAACGGAGCCTGATAATAAATGTGCGAGGTATTTGGCCTTGTGAGTCCAACAAAGCTGATCCTCAAAAACGCACCGACTTTAATGGACTACAGGCCCGCTCCAGCTCGCTTATGGAGGGGCACGAGGGGCATGACGCCGTGGCCGGCCACCACTGCAGTCGAGATTTGATCTACTACTAGTCCTGTTGTTACCTATACATAATGCGGGTGCTCTTCTGTGCTATGCAGCGCTGCTGTGCGATTGACCACCGTAAGATCCGGGCCTGGCCGGACGGCGGCCAGCGACTGCAGTGGTTAGCCTGAGGGTGAGCAGCAAGGACGTGATGGCAGGGGCCGTAGTGGCAATATTTTCTGCTTTTACGAAATAATGAAGAGGAATGTGTGCATGGCGCGTTCGTTGAGGGTGTGAAGCTTCCGGAATTGGTGCGGATAGCATGGGACCAAGCAGAGTTGAGAGTTGTTGTTGTCGTTGCTCGTCTGGCGTCGTCTCGGTGCGCCGACGCTAGCTCTGTCCTTCAGGTTGATCACGGTCAGCAGAGCCGCCGCGTCCTTCGCGACCAGCAGACGGTTAGAACTTCGCAGATCGTGTCGCGGGCAGGAGGCGACATCCAGATAATCACCACTACTACTAGCAACCCACTGGCACCCGCATCGCGCTGTGGAGCGTACCCTGACGCCCGAGCAGGGTCAGCCCAGTGTTGTGTGTCCAATGTAGATCCCTGTTCCATACGAGGACGCTGAGCAGAGAGGGTCCGAGTCCTGACCGCGTCTGCCCTCTTAAGCAGTCCTCGTAGTGGCGCTGCGTGCGAGGAAAGTCGATCGGCGGAGTATGTGGATGGATGGACGGTGTGCGGAAGAGCGAGTTGTATTCGTCGTAGCACGGAAGTCAGCAGTTCCAGTGGATTAATGGTTTATCATGCGCGCATCGTCAAAATGATATGCTTCGACTTGAAGGTCCCGAGATGCCTGCGCCTGCGCTCCGCCTGCGCCAATCCCGCCCGCAAAAAGGCTAAACAACGAGCCTGAAGTCAATCTGCCAATCTAACTTAATAGCAAATCTCTGCACGCTCCATCTCGGCGGCGCCAGCTCGACAACTACAAGAAATGGAGTACTATTATTACATTACTATCGCTACTATCACGACTACTATTACCGACTACTAGTACTACTGCGACCGCTACTGCTGCTCCTCCAGCTGACTGCAACTTGAATCCGACTGCAGTGTTGCTGTTGCTGTTGCTCTTTTCCTCCCATCTGCCCCTCCATCCTCCTTGTCCCTGCTCACACACCACCATTGCTCCCAGCCTCACCTTCTCACCTCGTCGCTGACGGTCACGCACCGTTTCAACATACTATTAGGCTCTCAGCTTGTCGCAGCTGCCTGGGCTTCCACGGCGTCCGTTAGCTTTCCAGCCTCGACCTTTATGTACACGGCGTCTTCCTCAATTTCCCGGGTGGGTTGTTGTCTCACAGGTGGATCTCGCAGTCACGACGCAGGCATTCTGGAAGCATCATAATATAGTGCCCACGGCTTGCAATAGTCCTTAGACTGCGACTTCGTGCCTCACGCTGGAGGCTTTGAGCCCGCTGAATGCCACAATGAGTTCTATACACAGTCAGGGTAGGCTTCAACCCACCACCAGCGGTGTTGAAATGGACTAATCCTCGATATAGATCCTTGGTTGCGTAACTCGATCACTCCTTTGCCCTAGACTGTCCCTCGAAGTCTGCCTCTAATTCCATTCGCGGCTCCGCGAGCACTTACTGAAACTGCCGGAAGATCTGACGCGGAGATGGACCGCCTACAAACCGAGGATGGACATGATTTTATTCGAGTGAGTGTTATTATCGTACCCTGCCTTTGCGAAATTCCTGTCATGTGGAAGTGTTTCGGATGTGTGCGATTAGCAGCAAACCTGCGTAGTCAGAATGCTGGTTGACCTAGATATTGTCTTACAGTCCCTGGCCCAGTATATTCGGCAACATGAAAAGGCTCTTGCCAACAGCCTGCAGATGTCCGTCCACAGACGGCAGTCCTCGCTGAACTCGGGGTCGACGAGTAGCTCCAGCGTCAACGGTACTCCTGCGGGCAACACGAACAGTTCAAGCAGTGCTCTGCTTGCCGCTTTCTCCTTTGCTGGGCTCAATTTTAGGTCCCATGCCTCGAAAGCCGCCCTCCTGACGCTCACGCCCCATCACTTGTTTTACTTGCTATCTAGGATGGAAGAGCTGGACATCTCAGTTGGACCGATGAATATCCGTTTCGAAAACCTCAACAGTGATCCTTCCCCTTCCAACTACGTCTCCTTCCTGCAGTCCCATAAGCCGTCCAAAGGTCGCAGTGACAAGGACTCCATACATTCTGTTTCTAGCATGCGCAGTGTCATGTCGGGGATGAGTACTTTCTGGTCATCTATCGGCCTGGGGGGAAACACATCGAAGAGCGAAAAGGCAAGAGCCGTCACACAAGCGGATCTGACCTACCTGTATTCTGCGTTCACGAAACTCCCCTCGCTACGAGTCACCACCGATCACCGAGCACGCTTGATTAAAGGGTACGAGGAGTTTCCATTCGACACTGCAGTCCCGTTATTCGCTTTTAAGAATATCCAACAGTTGGACATAGTGGATATTGACTTCCGCCAATTCTATGGATGGGATCGCTTGGCGGAGCAGTTGACACTGCTGACTCTCAAACGAGCCAACGTTGACGATCCGATCGAACTACTTACATACATAGTCCTGGACGATGCCGAGAAGCGACGCAGGCGATCAACGAAAGGCGGCCGGAACTCCCCTACTCCAACTGCGTCATGGACAGTGCCATCGACGCCACGAGCAGAATACGCACGATCAAATTCTGACCCGGGATCCCCTGCCGAGGGAAGCCTAGAACATGAAGACTACATTGAGTCACCACAAAAGGATAAACAACCCTCAGGGAGCGTCTCCCCCAAGCGGTCGAGTCCTTCTCGACCAACCAGCTCGTACAGACACGTCCGTACGTATTCGTCCAAGGTGAAGAGGTCCGGTTCGGGGAGCTCGAATTCCAGCGAGTATTCCGGCCAGCCGAATCGTAGCGACAGCACTTCCAGTCTTCTTAGCTTAAACATCCTCCCTTCCTCGAAATGGCAGAGGCTGAAATACCTGTCGCTGGCCGATAATTCATTGACTACCATTTCGGCAAGAAGCCTGGCGCCAGTCGCGACAACGCTGCGTTCTCTTAACCTCTCCTCGAACCTCTTCACCGAAATCCCTGACAGTCTAGCCTGTCTGACCCGATTGGTGTCTCTCGACTTGTCGAACTGCATGATTGGTTCTCTACAGTCTCTGTCAAGATCGCCCTTACCGGCCGTCCTGACTGTCAACTTGAAGGCGAACCGGCTTCGATCATTGGCCGGGGTCGAGCGGCTCCTTTCCTTGGAGCAGTTGAATGTACAGGACAACCAGCTGTCTGACCACATGGAAGTGGCCAGACTGACGTGTATTCCTAACCTGAAGCGTATATGGGTCAAGCGTAACCCATTCACAAAAACTCACTCTGATTACCGGATCACGACGTTCAATTTGTTTCGAAAGACTCCCGGTTATGTGGAAGATATTGTCATTGACGACTCCGGACCCGGGTATTCGGAGCGTAAGCAGCTGGTTGAGCGAGCGCCGGAGGTTGAAAGGGACATCTCTCAGCCGTCGATACGAATCGCTGACACGCCAGTGAATGTTCAAAATTCTGGAGAGGCAAAGTCAGGCGCTAACCCGCCCGCTGAGGCGGGTGTGACCACTACTCGACGGAAAAAGGCCCCTCGTCGACGAATCGTGGATCTGGCCAAGGATGAAACATTCGCCCCAATACCTGGCGAAGATCTTGTGGCCAAGAGCTCCGCAGATTCCTCTGGTGCGCACCCACATCCTCTGCCGGAGAGTGACGATTCCCCGGTCCCGCCGGCGGCGGCAGCAGCAGCAGCAGCAGAAGAAGTTCTGGCAGATGAGCCGCATGATGGCTCAACGGAGGCGTCAGCCCACCCCTCAGCCGAGGAGCTTAGCCAGCAGGATGAATACCGGGCTAAGATTGAAGCGCTGCGACAGGAGTTCGGCAGTAACTGGCTCAGCGCTCTTGGAGGCCAGAACAACTGGCACAATAACCATCACTTGGAAGTGACTCAGGGAAAAATCCTTGAAAATACCGCTATACACCGAACAGGCCAACAAGTCATGGTCAGCGGCGGAAGAACCCTGGGATGAATCTCGGGATCCGATCTGCGCATAGTTCTTTTTTCTCACGTTTTGGGTTGCAAGTTACATTATTAGACCGCATCGGCTGTTTTTCCTGGGTGCGGCGCGTTCGATGATAGCATGCGTTTTTATACCCTATGTTTTGAGTTACGAAAGACCATTCCTTGTTGCGCAATCTATCAGATGGAGGGAAATGTGACATGCTCTGTTGGTGCGGTGTCTTGAGCAGACCTTTAATGCATAGCGACGGTGCTTTCAATGGTGTTTCAGTGGAAGGGATCTGTTGGCATCTCTTGAGAGATGATGCATGATGTATGACTTTGAGAGACACTGCTGTCTGGGATGGATCTCCATTCTACTCCGACTTGAATGATATATATTTTTGGCGGGCAACATAAGGTGGATCTCCTCGACGTGGATTCAATGGAGTACTCCCGCTCTGTCCACGTCGGCACTATCGAGCAATCAAACAAGTTTTAAGATAAGAACTGGATCTGGCGTCTTCAAGTACCTAGTGTAGGATTGTAAGGGCAAGCAAGCAAGGAAGACGATTTGATGACACAGAACCAAACATTTTCGGGTGCGCCCTATAAGGACGAGCTGGCCCGAGGCGCCTCCTGCACCACGCCAGTGTCAGCCTGTTGCATCGTCCCCGGAAATGCAGAGATTCAAACAAAGACTCCGACTCGTCTACCTGGCAGCGACGGGAGAAAAACGTACGAGGATGGAGGCGATTGGGCGCTTGCCGGAAACCGTCGCGCGTGGTTGAACGCTTAGCCTGCATTCCTGTGGCTGCTGGGCGATTGTGGCGGCCACAACAACAGCATGAGCAGGAGGTACCTAGGTATCTACCTAGCGCAATTGACCAGATTTCGAAGCCGTCGAGGAGAGGAGAGGAGACGGGATGCATCTCAACGTGGAATTCAGACAGGGACATGGCGGAAGTAAATGATAAAGGATAATAAATCTACCTACGACAACAGCAATACCAACGTTTAAGGTAAACCACAGGTCCCTCGAAGGTCCAGAACAGGGCTCCCTAGGCTGCGATAGCCCGTAAGTTGTAGGGTGTGGCGGTAGAGTGCTAGTGCTGGCGGGCGCAGTTTGCCCCCTCTAGTGGCCCGAGGCGCCCCCAAAACCTCCCTTTTCTGCTACCGAGCCTGTCACTGCAGTGGCTGCTTGTAGTGCCAGCGAGTGGTATGCCGCCTGCGGCTTATTAGTGGTAAGGCCCTGTCGCTCCCTCTCTCCGACTACTTGCTAGTACCTACCACGTCTACCACTCCAGACTCGCCTTCTCTCCTCTTTCTGTCCCAAGTCGGTGCCAAGCCCAACACCGCCTGCCAGGATTGAAAATAGCAAATCCGCCATCTCATCCCGCAGTTCAACTGTCTTGAGATCTCTCTGCGATCGATATCCGCCTTCTTTGTATCTCTTGCCATCTGGCAGTCTGTCCCGGCTCTTCACCGACGCGGTTTGTTTATTCAAGTCACCGCGAAAAACCGTCATCCCAGCCACCCGAACCTGTCACGCCCTGCGTCTGGAAAAGAACTTCCCTCACGGCAGCCAGTCTGTTCCACAGACACCCGCGCGCGATAATACGTCCTCGTATTCTGCCTCGAAGCGTTCTCTCGCGCAAGCTTCATCGCCTGGACACAAGTCTACTCGGGACACCCTCGTCGAGCCGTTCTCTGGCTGCCTCAAAAGACGAACATCGGATCTGGTACGCCCTCCCCTTACCGAGCACTCGTGTTGCGTCACCTATCCTTCCGTCGAAGAAATATCCATCCCCAAACTCACACCTTTGGGCTTGCATCAGAGTAGTGGCGTTCCTACAGTACCTTACGAACATCGCTTTTTCGTTTTTCGACCTCCCCGACCGGATCTGGTCGGTGCCCTTCTCCCTCCCCCTGCCCCGCCCGCGGCAAACCCACCATGGCCGACCAGAATGAGGTGGATTTAGACTCTGTCATCGACCGTCTTCTAGAAGTAAGAGGCAGCAGGCCAGGCAAACAAGTGCAGCTGCTTGAAACTGAGATCCGCTACTTGTGCACAAAGGCGAGAGAAATCTTCATCTCGCAGCCCATACTACTGGAGTTGGAAGCTCCAATCAAGGTACGAATCTCGTGACGAGAATGATTGAGGTTAAGAACACTAGATTGACTTGCTCCTTTGACAGATCTGCGGCGATATCCATGGTCAATACTACGATCTCCTCCGACTCTTTGAGTACGGCGGGTTTCCCCCAGAAGCCAACTATCTCTTCCTTGGCGATTATGTAGACCGAGGCAAGCAGTCCTTGGAGACGATCTGCTTGTTGCTGGCGTACAAGATCAAGTACCCGGAGAATTTCTTCGTCCTGCGCGGCAACCATGAATGTGCCTCGATCAACCGAATTTACGGCTTCTACGACGAATGCAAGCGCCGTTATAACATCAAGCTCTGGAAGACCTTCACTGATTGCTTCAACTGCTTGCCGATCGCTGCGATCATTGACGAGAAGATCTTCACCATGCATGGAGGTTTGAGTCCAGACCTGAATTCCATGGAACAGATCCGTCGTGTCATGCGCCCGACAGATGTAAGCATTAAAGCTCTACCCCTACCTAGCTGGTTTGTCCAGCAGAAAACTGACCTTGGCTAGATCCCCGACTGCGGATTGCTCTGCGATTTGCTTTGGTCTGACCCGGACAAGGACATCACTGGCTGGAGCGAGAACGACCGCGGTGTTTCCTTCACATTTGGACCAGATGTTGTGTCCAGATTCCTGCAAAAACACGACATGGACCTTATTTGCCGAGCGCATCAAGTAGTGGAAGATGGCTACGAATTCTTTTCCAAACGACAGTTGGTGACGCTCTTCAGCGCCCCCAACTATTGCGGCGAGTTCGACAACGCTGGAGCCATGATGAGTGTCGACGAAAGTCTGCTTTGCTCCTTCCAGGTACAGAGTGCTCCCCTACTGCGTTTGTCCTATAGCTAACGGATCCCTCGCAGATACTCAAGCCCGCTGAGAAGAAACAAAAGTACGTTTATGGGTCAAAGGGCTCAGGCAGGACTACTACTCCGCCACGCAAATCCAAATCCTAGTCCATGACCCGGGCTGATTCGAATGTTGTGATAGCAGGTTTGGAAGAAGATAGGGTCACCTTCTGGCTTCCCCGTCGCAACGGTCTCGTCGTCGAACAACCATGTCTCCTTCCCACGGATCCGAAGCGAGTGACCATACGCCTCTACTCAAATAGCCCAACTGTTCCGGCCAGCCACCCCTTTTTTGGAACTTGAAAGGATTCAAAGATTTGTACGCCCATCATCCATACGTTTACGAGCTTGTTCGGACATGACCGACACGGCCTGACTCGAATGAACGAATATCAACACGACATAATCATGGACGAACTCAGGAGCAGAACCCCCGTTTCGAAGCCTCGCCGAAGTCGAGTCCGAACAAGAAAACCCCTGGAATGTTTTATGTATGGCTTGCTTATGGTCGAGGGCTTACGGACGGCAGGTTTTTGGTAGGATGCCTGTGGACTGTGGGAGTGACAGAGCTCTTTCCTTTTCGATCGCGATGAACTGGTCCACTCCAAATTTCTAGCACGCATCTCATTTTTCCAGCTGCCGTTTGAGAGTTGCGTGGGGGAAGAAGGGGGCGATGCGACTGGTCCGGCGCCTTGCGCATTTTTATTCTCCTGTAACATGCAATGAGATGGGTGTTTATGATGGTTGATGGGTCGAAACGCGCAGATGAACCTTATTCTTGCGCGGCATAGCGTCTATAACACGCATTGCCTTGCAGTCCAGACAGACAGACAGACATCCAGAGCAAGAAAGGGATACGAGTATGTTTTGAATTGTCAGCAATAGTAGAATTTTTGCTTTTGCCTTTTTTCCTCCTGGTCGTTTCTTCTGCTCTCTTCTCTCGTTGCTGCGCGTATCATCAACAAGCGGACCGTGACCGGCCAAAGGGGCCCGAAAGTCATGCGCTCTCATTTTATACAGTCTTTCTGCATGTTTACGGTAGTTTGGCTCAGACAACAGGGACGGATGAAAGAAAGGCCAACGTAGACAGTCCCTAGCAATCTACGTGGGGCGATAAGAAACAGAGCGTTGGGCTTGCTCAAAAGACACAGAGCGCAGAGTATCATTCCAAGGGCACAATCGACAATGTATGAAATGACACTGAGATGAAGGAGCCAAGGCAAGATAAGAAAAGCCGAATACGACGAGCGGATCAGGCATTGATTGCTTGCTGTCATTAAATTTCGAGGGTTCATCTTCCGCCTGGGTGGAACATCCAGCAATCGCCTGAGGCATGCCACACAGAATAGGCGGGTCAAAAAGGAGCCGTCACTGTGTTTGTACCAGGCGGCGGTCTACACGTATTGAGACAACCATCTGATACCCTCGCCGTAACCTGTTAAGAAAACAGTTAGTCAACTTGGCGAGGACTTTGAAGTAGCAGTGGGTGGTCCGAGTGCTTTGGACTGCTTGCGGACCGGGACTGAAGAGACACCACTCACCTTGCCTCATGACCACACTGCACATAAACACCTCGATCGGCCGGATGCCTTCAAGCGGTACTTTTCCCTTGCCAGTTGTCTGGTACAGACCGAGCTGATGTCTCAATTCGTCCTCGGACACGGCGTCAGGATGGTCGATTTTGTTGCCGAGGATCAGAAACGGGGTCTTTGCGAGATCTTCCATGGCCAGAAGAGCGTCGAGTTCGGCTTTGGCTTCGGGGAGACGTTCGTGGTCCTTTGCATCGACTAGAAACACAATTCCCGACACTTCGGGGAAGTAGTCGCGCCATAGACGGCGGGCTGGCAGGGAACAAGTGATGGGTTAGCTAGATGTTCTCTTTCTCTTCATGAAGAAATGGCCAAGTGAAGCAGGGATGTGTTTGTGGTTGTCGTACCTTGTTGATGGCCTCCCAGGTCAAAGGTTGTGAATCTGTTGTTGCCAATGGCCAATTCCTCGGAAGCTGCACACGCGCGCGTTAATGATCCCTTCTATCATGCCAACATGGAGGAGGAGCAAGGTCTCGTACTGGGATGTAACGTGGGTTGCAGGATTGCGACTCGGTCATTCTGTATGGCAATTGTCAGTCAGCTTGACATTCCGGAGATGTATAACGTTCAACTGGCCGGGCTTTGCTTTTCGCAACGGATAGATATATATGCTTTGTGAGACCAGCCTTAAAATCATTCTGGTCGCTCGCTCTGACCATGTGTGTGCAGCGTCCGGACCGAGGAGTATAGGAAACCACCCACCTTCAGCATGTGTAGTAACGTCGTCTTTCCCGCATTGTCCAGCCCGAGGAAGAGTAACTTGGCATGTTTGTTGAGGAGCCCGAGCGAGGCGAGGATATCGTAAACTGCAGCAGGCACAACAATTGTCAGTCTACACAGCAATTCAAACGCAAAACAAGGCACTTCCACATACACCAGTTGATAATCCACATGGTTGCAGTCGGGTTGGAGGTTTGTCGTTCAGGAACAGGAAGGGCGGCCCAAACAATCTGGCTTGGACACGATAGCAGTAGAGGAAAGAAGAGGTGGGTGAGTCTATAATCAAGCTTTTGATTGTCAATGACAGAGTCGGTAGTGACAAGTTCGAGTGACGCCCAAACGGTCAGATCCGTAATTGTAGTTGTACGTTAGGAGCAGTGTAGAGCAGGCGGTGGGCCACTTTGCTACAGTTCTACTGGCGATGAGTTCAAGATTCCTGGACAATCTGCCAGCGTCGACGTCGCCGGTGCCAAGTCCTCCAAGTCGCGTGACATCACGTGGTAATATCCATCACGTGATCTGAACCACGATCGTTGACCACCCAGCTGATTGCAGAGAAAGCACACCGCACCCCGTGCAATAATGGCCATACGCTTTTTTGCCGCCCCCTTCATACCTAGGTCTACTTGAAGATACAATGGTCCGGGTAGAGAACAAGACACTGATTTTGATTCTTCATATTGGACTCATACCGAGCATCTCGCCCAGGAGTCAGTAATCTGGGACCATGCTTGATGGTCATGTATTTACAATGTCAATGCTCCCTAGCAAGCGCCATTGCTATGCGTAAAAACCTCAAAAGTCCCAAACCCCGAGCTAGGAGAAAGCGAATGACCCTTTCGCTTGCGCCGACTTCATGACAGTCGTCATATCAAGAATGCAAAAAGCCACACTCTAGTATGTGCAAAAAGGGGGCCCTGAAATGTTCCTGGCCAAAGAAATCCTACACAAAATGATCGGTCCCATATGAGCCAAGATGGGTGAAGCGCGGCGACTAGAGCGAAAGCACCAACTGCGTTTGTTGACCGACGCCGTATCCCTTCATACGTTCAGCACACTCAAGACCAAGTTCCTTCATCCTTTCGGCACCACGGCCGGGAGCTGGCCTGCGTTCCGCCTGTTCTTTCATCTTGCGACAATGCTGGCGCAGATATTTTTGTTTCCGTTTCTGGCGTTTCTTCTCCAGTCCCATGACAATGTCAACCGGTCCACGGACATGCATGTCTAGTCGAGGAACTCCTTCAGGCACCGGTGTAACCGCTCCAGAAGCCACATTAGAGATGGAAGGACTGCCGATGTTGAAGTTCTTGAAAAATGGATTGGGTGTATCTGGAAGTGATGCAGTGCGTTCCATGTTGGGCCGTTGAGCGAGACCCCTGGTGCCCATCCTTGCAGGGAACCCTACGTAGGTAGGAGACCCACGGGGCGATCGAAGCCGTGCGGGAGGAGGCGACCGGAGTCTTGTCGGAGAATGACCGAAAAGTTTGCGTGCAGGCGGTGGGGACCGTGCAACGGCATGCTTCGGCGGAGGTGGTGAACGAAGAGTTCCACGCCGGTGCTCCGGCCTTGAATGGAGGGCAGCCTGTCCCATTGGCGAGTGGGGCCCAGGCGATAAGACTGGCGATTTGCGACGTCCCCGCGTATCACTCTCGAAGCCGGTGAATTGACCTTGCAGCCAACGAGCACCATCGGAGCTGTGGTGCAACTCATCAACGTCCTCTTCATCGCACTCATCCTCCTCCTCGTCCGGATCGGTGGTAGGAAAGCTCGGATCAATGTCCTGCGGAACTGGAATGTGCTTTTCTCGTTTCTTCTGTTCACGGCAGGAAATATAGGCTGCCTCCAGTGGCCGATCTTCGTCCAAGGTCCCGCAGACGAAATCAGTGCTGTCCGGCAACTCTGGAGTCCCAGGCCTCATCCGCACAGCCTGGCCTGCGCGCTGCCGCCATCGCTGGATCTGTCTTCTTCTGGAATGAAGATGTGGACTGCCCCAGTGAGTCGACGACTCGATCGAGCTTGCAGGTGAATGCTGACGGGAGCTGAAGTGACGTAGGTTCATATGCTCCATACTGCCGCGAGCGAAGTTGTTAGAGGGCGCCCAGAACTGATAGTCAGAGCCGGCATCACTCTCGTCATCCGAGTCAGCAAATCCGCCTTCGTCATCGGACTCGTTACCTCCATCAGAGGCGGTGCCATCGTCCGAGGGAGCAAAGTCGTCTTCATTGTCATTGTCGTCAAGCTCCGCCTCGAGTTCTTCTTGCTCACGTTCTTCTTCTTCAGCCTCCTCCTCGGCTTCCCGACCGATGTCCCGGATACGTATTTCCTTCTTCATGCAATCATCTAGCGTAAGCTTAGTTTTGTGGGTGGTCGGTCTGTCAACCCATGAATCAGTCTCGTCATGAGAACTGCCAAATTCATGGAAGGACGGCTGATGTGGGGGAGGATTAGGTCGAAGGCGCTCAGGGGATGACGGCTTGGCAGTTTCGACTGATCGTCCAGAAAGATCTGCAGATCCAGAGTTTGCTCTGCGCGTGGACGCAGGAGTCGGTGCAGGAGAGGGACGACGCGAAGATTTCTGCTCGACTCCAAGTTTCGAAGAAGCGGGCGTCTTCTCGTCGGAGCTCGGTCGAGTGGGGCAGGCAAAGGTGAGCATGCACTTCCGCTTAGGGACTTCTGGCTCGGCGGAAGCCTCTTTAGTGGACGAGACATTGTCTTTGCTCTTCTCCGAATCCGGCTCCGCGCAAGCAAACATGATGCAACGCTTCCGTCCGAGCGTCTTCTCTACCGCAGCCTCGCCGACATCAGCGACGGCGGGTTTGTCATCCTTCGTGACAGGCGCAATCACCACTTTGGAGGTCGGTAGTCCTTGTTTCCTGTGTCCAAGGAGCTGAGAGAACCGACCGGGTGGAGGAGGAGGGCTGGGGGTGGTCGATCGTGAAGGGCTTGTGACATCGCCGTCGCTGGTCAGCTCTGCGGTAGAAGCCATGCTGCCGGTGCTGTGCGAAGAAGTCGTTGATAGGCCACGGGAGACACTTGTTGACACAGTCGAGGTTTCTTCATGCTTCGATTCCGCCATGATGGCACGAGTCAGTAACGACTCACGCCGAGGGTTTATAGGCGCGGTAGATCTGCCGTAAAGAGCATCTCGACTGAACTGCGTGTTGAGAGGGGACAGCCGATCGTCTGGCGGCTCATCAGCCTCCCCGCTCAGTTCCTCCTCGTCCAGTGGGACGGTTGGAGCATTGGACAAGTTGAACATCTTGAGTAAGCTTTGCATGGCTGAACTTGTCCGGTGATCGTCTCTCCGGTGCTTTTGGTGATGAGACATATGAAATGGGTGGCTCAACGCAGCAGTATATCAAGTGTGTTTTTGAAGGTGAACCGGAGGTCGCCAGGGACCTGGACAATGGACCGTCAACGATGGCGAGCAAATGACACAGACGCCGGGTCTGTGTTGGGTGTGAAGAAGGGTTGGTTTTGGCCCTAGGGACCGCCGTTGTTATAAAGCTAATCTCGACATGTTTGTGATATAATGTTCTAGTAATGAGTCCAACAGGCCGCCCAGTGTGCTGGATGTATTGTAAAAGGACAACAATTGTCACGAGCGAGAGACGGATGTCCGAAGCGTTCGGGGCGCGTGTGGTGGCGCTCTGCGGTAAGACTGGTGACCTGCGGCCTGCGAGCGGCGGTGCTGAGAGCAGAAAACGCAGCAACGCGAGAAAACGTGAGCCACACCAGCAGCTGGAGGGCTCGAGTACCTTGGGTGCGCAAGGCGAAGAGTGGAGAGGATATAACCGTGTAAAAGGAAGAAGTGAGGAAGAGAAGTAGGTAGGTAGGTAGGAAAGGTGTAGAGAAGAGGAAGCGGGATGGCAATCGTGCGTAGTGGCAGTTGCAGCAGCACTAGTAATAGCAGAGACGGTGTGTGGTGCGCAGTGCAGTTTTGGTTTAGTCAGGCAGAGTTAGGGTTGTTGGTGAGGGAAAATGCGGGCAGCCGGCGAGGGAAGATTGTGTTGTGTGTGTGTGCGCCTCTGTGTGGTCGCAGTAGCAGTACTACGTGCAGGCGAGTGAGCAGAGAATGATGCAGTGTCTGTGTGGATGGATGGGCGGAAGGGGCGAGAAGTGACGGCTTGGATTGGAGATTGTTTTTATTATGCGCCAAATGCCAGTAGTGATGCCAGTACTACGACTACTGTGAGCAACTTGCCGTAGTGCGCAGTGCTGTCCAGTGCAGTGCCAGGTTTGAAGCAAACAGAAGCTGCCAGGCCCGGCTAGAGTACCCTCTTCTGGCTCCCTCGCAGCTGCTAAAAAATTCCTGCTAGTGCTGCGCTTGTGCCCTTGACCCAGCTCCTGGGGGGGACTCTCCTGCGGTGTGCAGGATCCGGAATGGGTGGGCACAGTGGGCAACTTCAAAGTCCAAGATTTGGAGGTTCCGGTGGGAACCGCTACCTGGACACCTGCTAGTGGGCAGGCCTTTAGGCTTCGGTTGGGGGCAAGACGTGCTGTTTCCAGGCGCAAAACAAGGTCTGGCTTTTAGAGGGCTTCTGGGCGAACCAACCCCCGTAAACTTTCATCAGAATTGATTGCATGTTTTTATTAGCGGTGACGGACAAGCGCCTCCTTCTGGTCAGCCGGACATCGAGTTAAGCTACCTGCATTGTTGTGCAGTGCCAGAGGCTTGGAATAATTTGCATCCCACACTGACCCAGCACACCGTGACCGAGCCTGAATCAGTACCTAGTAGTGGTCACTCTCACCGATACTCTCAACGATCTGAATCCTACCGACATCCTACTAACGAGTCCTCCTTGTAGTAGCAGCGGGCTCATCCACTACTCGCGCCCTCGCTAATATGGTCTTTGTTGATCAATTCTTGCACCGCCCGAGCGATCAACGGTGTGTCTATTTTGACCTGTCCAAGGCCACTACTCCGACAGCCAGTTATGAAACCATCAGTTGCTAGCAAATCTACGTCCACCCAGCCGAAAGACCCTGCGCTCCTCGCGTGCTGAATCCGCACTGCTCCTTGCATTTCCTGCACTTCCAGTTGGACACTGGAGTCGAGATTGCACCCACCAGACGCGGAAATCGATCGGAGGAAATGATACAAGGAGTAGTGATGATACCTACTGCTACTGGAGATTGGCAACGAAACAGATCAAACAAGACTTTGCGCAAGGAACCACAATAATATTTGTGGGCTACGCCGGTCTTCCGTCATACAGAGGCATGAGCCCGAGCCACATTATTGTTGTCCAACACCCAGATGCTAAATTTGTTCCTTTGATCAAAGCCATGCTGATCTCACCAAACAATAGCCACAATTTACTACGGCCAGGCTGACTGGTGGGTTGGCCCTACGTCTGGTACCTGGCAACGTTTTCCCGACTTGTTTTGTCGCACAAAGTGTTCTTTCTGATCGTCATCACATAACAGCTGGATTGCAGTATGCCTAGCATCAACGCCAGGAACAATAACCAATTGAAAAGAGTGGCGATTCGTACCACATACCTAGTATCACTGCGGTATAGGCCGAGTTGTACCACTGCATGTGGCATTTAGCCAAGGGAGCGGCCGGGGACATACAGCAGAATTCCCTTGACGATCGAAATGCATGCTGGTTACTACTTACTACTACCTGGTGGCGAGGACCCTGCTTGCACTTGGAGGGTGTTCGCGCAACATGACGCAGTACCTGCGCAGCCTGATATGTTTGTAGCGAGCTACAGGTGCCTTTCCGCCCCGTGCGAGAACTACAACTCCTTCGGCTTCCGCCCAGAGTCGCCTGTCTTTATTACTGTCATAGGCAGGTTTCGATACAGACACAAGCTGCTCGGCACGATCATCTTTCTCTCAAGTTGTAGTCTACTGCTGGCATCTTAGCTCTGGCCTGGCCGCGTTCATTCAAGTGCCAGAGGTTCGATATCATTCAGGTTAGCAAAACCTCACGCTCAGCTGACATGCTTTGCTGGCTAGAATCGCCTCGACCAGTGTCACCGAAGGATATCATCCCTACAGCAGAAGGAATCAGCCATGTAGCCGGCCACTTTCACTCGCCCATCCTAACCAGGGGCAAGACTTTGGTGCCTCTTGTCGGGCCGTACGGCTCGCCAAACTCTCGATCTTACGAACACGGCGAGGGGCAAACGCTTGTACTTTGATGATCAATAACGGCCATGACCGCACAGTGCCGTATGTTCATAGTGGCTTCTCGAAAGTCTGACAGCAGGAATCCCACGCCGTGCCCTAGGCGCAACCACGCCTTACTCTGTCCACGATACTGCCTCCTTGTCGATGGGTGTCTAAAGCGTCTCTGCATCCACGGACAGCAAGCGAAGCGAAGCGCTACCTCGAGACGTGTAGAGGAGGGCGAACAGAGCTGCGTTGAAGCTCTCCATAAGAGGATGCTTAAGAACATCCACAAATCCACCGCGGCCCGCGTTTCGCGTCACCTACTATGGGACTGTCAGATAAAGTGGCGGTCTATGCAACCTGTTTTCCTTCCAAATGGTTGGACTTGAAGGTCATCATTATTGTTGCAGCTGACACCTCCGGAACATATTCTGGTCAAACACTCAGGGTCGTTTTTGACAGATGAGAAGCACACGCAAGCCGGGGTAGTACTATGGCAGACAACGGTAATCCCTGAGTTCGGGTGGCCAGGTCTGAAAGCAAGGGGTACTTCTTACCAGCAAGGATGCAGCAGCGTAATAATGGGGTGCGGAGCCTGCCGACGTCCACACAATCGGTGAATATTGGCGACTCTGCCATTCGTTCGGTCCTGCAAGACCAGAGAAGTGAAGTGCCGTCTCCATGCGACTTTGAGAGCGACGAGAAGGGGCAGATGGAGCCCCACAAGAAGAAGAAGAAGCGGATTTGCCATTTCTATGAGGCATTTATCAGGAGCTAATGTTGGACCACTCACAGACTGGCGGCGGCCGAGTTGCAAAGCTAATGCAGCACCGCTTCTTTGCAGGACTCCCCACGCCGCTTGACTTGATATGACTTGATACTGGCAGCTTTCTTTTGCTCAAGCCGAGGTGAACAGCTAAAGGATTCTGGATATCGTTTGCAGTACGATTTATCCATCACGGCCACATTAGTGAACGATGAGTATGCAGCCAAGTGGTCGGATAAGTCCTTTCGTCGTCGTCGTCGTCGTCGTCGTCCTGAAGGAACAGTAAGTGTACGCTGTACATCGGAATGCCTTCTACCGGAAGTGTTGCTGCTGTGTGGCCGTGATCTTACCCGACAAAGACCTCAAATACAGACTCGGCAGTTCGCATATCTGTCCATGATTGATTCCGACCATTTTGGTAGTTGATTTAGTTTGACTGCCGTTTGAATTGCATTTGATCGACCACCATGGTGGTAAAGCCAAGCAGAGAACCATCGAACCACCAAGCCGTCCACGTCTCATATGAACACTACCTATACCTGCAGTTTCCCTGGTGCTGCGGGCGAATCCGCCCTTTCTTCCTTCAACCCGAGCGCGGAATGAAAGCTAGTTGGTCTGCTGCACCAAGGTGGCGCGTATGCCCGACCCCAAGCCGTGGCATGCATGTATGCTACGAACCCTTACGGGATGGATCGCACTCGCAACCCCAAGAAAGGCGGGTTGGATGCGGAGAAGATGGTGTCCAGTTGTCGTTGCACGTCGGCAGCAAGCCGCGTTGGTGTGTTGCTGCTCTCCTTCATGGCCGTCGTCAATCTCATCCACAATGCGAGGCTCTCACATGATGGTTTCTTGCCCTCACCGCATTTCCAACCTGGCTGTCAGACCTAACGTTGACAGTTCGCATGACCTGGGGGGTCTAGAGTAAACAACTACTCCTCACCCTTATAGCCCAGTATATTCGTATGCACGAACCTGTCGCGGCCTGGGATGCATAAACACTGCAGGAGTTGGGTAGTACAGTCGAGATCTCCGGCTGATGGAGCCGAAGCGAGGCCTACTTCAGGTCTGCTTCATGTGCTTGCTTGCGTCGCTATATCTCATGTGTAACGTCTTCAAGTCTGATGATTACGTGATACAAAGTCTTGGTTGTACAAGAGCATTGGAGGGCCCTTGGAAGGGGCGGATCGTTCTTGGAGAACAACGAACCCAGTGGTTTCTGTAGATGGTCCAATGTTCAAGTCGTATAAATTGATTGACCCTGCGACTTCAATGCTGTGTAACCCCTCAAAAACACCCGAAGATGGAGAAGATACTATGCTTGAGCGAGAAACATCTCGACATAGGCGCCCTTTTATGTTGTAGGCCGAATCAAGATCGAATAGATCCGTGATCGGACTGTGGCCCGGTCTGCTGGTGGTTCTGAATCTCAGCCGGTTGCACAGAACACACAACGGGGCCATGACTGTCACAAGGCTGGCTCAAAGCCTTGGCCTGCCGGATGGGAGTCTGTAAGCTGGTAACCTTGGCCTCCCAGGACAAACACATCATCATACTGTCCGACCGGATCAAAGTGAGGCTGTCATATATATTGTGGATAGTCATTCTAAGATTGTATTACTAGCAGTAGTTATTGACATCAAGCTTGGCTTACATGATTTCTTTCATCCACCTCGAATTTGAATCCTGCAGTGCCGGTGAACTGCATGCTGAAGAATTCTTATTATTATAATAATATCCCAAAAAAGCGATTTCTTGACGGACCATCTGCCCAGCTTCCCAGACAGCTTCACCCAGTCTATTAAGGTCTTTCAACAATAAGAGACAATATCTGAACTCCGTTAGGGGTGTCGGCGAGGCAACAGTACTACCACTACTAATACTACTGTAAAATCTCTCTGCAACCTGAACGCCACGAGCGAATATCCGTCCCAGGAGCAAGAAGATCAAGATCAAGAACCAAAATGGACACAGAAACAGAACTACAACCGGACATCACTCCCGACCACTTGCAATATATCCAATCTCTCCACGAACCAGCAGCATGCTACACCCGCTTCTTCGACGCGCTGCTGATCCCGAAACCGTCGCACAGCGACTTCTTGCACGACCTCCAACTATTCCGCCAACAACCGTCCATCATTGCTCTTCTGCAACAAGCAGGCCAAGACAATAAAGACGCATATCGAGAATGCACGCGGTCATTTCTGTCCTCCGAGTTTGCTGACCCCTGGGGTCTCCGCCGAACCACCAACACTACTGCTGGCGTCAGTGACCAGGCATGCTCGTCGTCGGCGCCGGTCGCGCGGCGGAAGTGGCTAGGACTCGGGACCGGGCGAACTAACAAGAAAGGCAAAGTCACGGCGACGCGCGAAGCTGAAGCTGCTGAGGCGGCGGCCGCTGCTGACCGCGAGGAAGATCGGCTGCATCGTCTGCTGGTTCCCCTGTGGATTGCGTTTCGGAGGAGAATGTTTCCAGACCAACTTGACGTGGTTCTGGAGGAGTGGGTTGTGAAGAAGCAGCAGGAGCAACAGCGGAGTAAGATGGACGAGGAGGAGGAGGAGGAGGAGGAGGAGGAGGAGGAGGAGGAGGAGGAGAGCAGCCGCCCTGCTGATGATGACGACAACCCGACGGCGACATCAAGTTCGTCAAAGTCATTACCACAACCGTCTAATCCTTCAGGAGCACCACCACCAGCACCTAGATACCCCGAACTGGGATTTAGAAGTGCATCAGCTAGGACGCCGACCACTACCACGGAGATAACGGGGTCCACTACGAGGGGCCAGCGCGACGGCGACAGCAGTGCCGCTGCCTCGCAAATGTTTCTGGGCGTCGCGGTCACGGGATTCTTGATGAGTGATAAGCGAGTAAGGAAATATATGGAGAAGCAGTTCAAGCACTGAACTGACCTAATTGGACCGGATGGAATGAGATGATGTGATATGATATGAAATGATATAGGATGGGTCGTTGTCAAATCCGTGGCGCCTTCGATGTATTACTAGTATGGGCGCGTTGCATGAGGCGTCTAGCGCGGGATTTGGGAGACGTTCTTTTACTTCGAGTTGCCAACAGGGCACCCCAAGAGGAGACTGATTGCCCATGCGGCCAAAGAATACGGTATGGTGCTGTGGCTGGCTGCGTTGCCGTTGCCGTGGCCGTCGATGGTTGATAATTGTTGGCCTTTGTGGACCTAAGGTACACTGGCACTGCGGACGTGAACGAGATGCCCGCCCGAGGCCTCATCGGCGTCGACATTGACGCCGTGCATCCATATGCCGGTCTATCTATGTGGCACGGACTGCATGATGAGATGGGACAGTGGGTATTGCGCGTCGTTTTGTTTCCATGCCCCACGACGATATCTATCTACCACTACATGGCCACATATGGACGGATGAGGTCAGCTATCCAAGGCAGTACCTACTCGGATATCTATGATAGGTATCAGGAAGGACAAGTACGTAGCGTATTTGATCCAGCAACCCTGATTATGACACTGGCGCCGACCCAACCAACATCCAATGCCACTGCATTTGGGATTTCCCTCATATGTCTTCTTGGAAAATAAGGGACCCTTGCCAGGTCCTTGAAGCGTCAAGAGATGCATTTCTTCCTTCATAATCTGGCGCGCAACCCCTCGCGATCCTGGCTTGATCTGGACAATGGTTCAATCCGAGCGGCAAAAATGAGCACAGGAAACGCGACAACAAGCCTCGTTGCTTGAGCGGGATTGTCTTATCTATAAGACCTGGTACAGTGCGATACCAGAGGAGGTTGTGGTGGATGTTTTGAGCAAAGGAGCAGGAGGATTGTGATATATCTCCGCCGGCCCAGTTTGTGGCTGGCGGTCAGAATTCGTGAGAGAAAGAGAGCTCTCCCGGATGTATTGACGTAGACATCTTGCGGAGTGAAGTCGAATAAGGCATCTGTGGTGGTCTCTGGGTTACCTCGAACGTGATTACGTGGTAGGCTGGTGTACTAGTATGATGAGGGCTTGTTGAAACCTCGCCGCTCAGGACGTACTCAGTGCAGGTAGAGCGGGAGAAAGCGACGAATCTCCGGCCTCTAGCAGGGCAGTTTGGGGCCATCAGTCCAGCCGGAGCCTGTCCGCGGAAGGCTGAAGTGACGCTGACCTCCAGCGGCATACCAGTAACCAATCTGTTCAGCTGTCCTCGCATCCTTTGATTCAGCCCGACCGACCTCGGGTCTCTCAGATGGATCGGCTCCTCGCTCGTCTCAGCGGACATTGCAACAGGGGCGCCAGGAGGCGGTGTTGGCCTTGGGTTGAGGATATTTCCATTCGACGATCGACGGAACGGACCTGGGGCGCAATTTGCTGGCACTGACCTCAATAGCCTAGGCTACGTCAGCCGGTCCATCACTTGCAATCCTCACACTCGGTTTTGTTTTCTTCTTTGCCAGGCTGCTCGACGGACGAACGAACAGTGGCGGTCTCCGGCTGTGACTTGTCCTTGACCTCCTCCTGCTGTGATGCCTGGTCTCGCTCCTGGTCCTGGCCGTTCTTCTTCTTTAGACTCCGGTCAATATGACCGAGATCCCTGTCCGGATCGATGATATTACGGACCCGGTTCTTCAGTTCCTTGGTCTCGGGAAAGCCACCGTCCGTTTTACGGTCCCATAGCACCGTCTCGGTAATGGTAACTGTGGTAGAGTCCTTTTCGGGTGTGGCATTTGCATTGCCATCCGCCACTGAGTTGGCTTTCCCTTCTGTCACCTGTCCTTGTGTCTGTGACTGGGGTAGAGCATGGGTCATGGTCACGGTGAAAATTCCCCCTGTCACTGGGATCAGGGCGACCTCGCCGATACTAGTGCTGAAAGTTTGTAGTAGTTCCTGGGCGTACTGGACGACGATTTCTTGTCAGCTTAGATGTTTGACTTGGAGATGCTGGTTTCCACATAGTATGAATATGTCTTTCGAGCATCGGACTAGATGAAACCAAACAGGCTGGAGTCTTTGCAAATTATTTTGGGTAGAGGTATCTTGACCAGACGTGCTGTCTAGAGATAAGATACAACAATGGTTCCAGGCGATCATTGTCGACTTCAGCTTGGTGTTTCCACCGTATCAGAAATGGCGGGAAGACCAGTCTCGCAGGGCTCATACCCCTTAGATGACACAGAGAGGAAAACGTGACAAAAGACGGTATAGTCCTCATCAAGGGGATTGACACTCACATAAGCAGCACGTAGGTTCCATTTACACTGGGTGCAGAATTTAATTGCTACACGGGGCACTTGGACCGTGGAACTTGCTTGAGTCGTCATGATGGTTTCAGCTGGGGTTGTTGGTTGCTATCACTTCTTAAGTAATATCAAATGTCTTATGCGTAGATTTAATATGAAGGGTCGCCGGAGACGAGGCGAAAGGTGGCCGTGAAGATAGGAGGATGTCGTCGAGGACGTTCGGATGGCATCACACTGCACAGTGGCACTGGCAGTCTATTGGTAACTTACATAACTGTGGGCACTTTAGGTCAGCTTTGGGGCGTGTGACGCCTAAAGGGAGGTCGAAATAGGCGCCTGAAGCCCCTTAGCCCCTTTACTGCCACGCCCCTAGCCGCAGTAGCCAGCCCATTATTGGGCGGACTGATGCCCGAGCACGACTGGAGCCGCGGATGAGGCTGGATCCTCTCAGCCTTGATGCTGTGACTCTCCTGGTTGCGACCTACTTGACCAATCATTGATAGACAATGGCAGTTCGATTGATACCACGGGCGAAGCAGCTCTTGCCTTGAGTGTGAAGCATGGTGCTGCTTTGATATAGCCCGACCGAGAGACGAGTCTCCCAGCGTGTGGTGCGGCGCCCGGGCCATGCCACTCGAGTCTCCTTTTGGCCCTCCAGCCACCTTTCGGGGAATTTGATAAACTGACAGCCCAGATGGTGCGACCGTTGCTTCGTGACACTGGTGACAGGGCAAGTGATGGACGGGGCACGACCCAAGACCCCACGAGTGATCAGCTCTCGTCCCCAGAATGACCATTTATCAACATAAACATGATTGTCGCTCCTTGTTTCGTAGATGTCAGGTCTGGATTGACATACATACTGTGATAGAAAGATATATTTGCGGTAGAGGTGTCAAGGCATACTAGAGGTGGTCGTGTTTGACTTGGGCTTGAATTTCGTCGTACGGGGCCGAGGCCTCGGGCATTCCGTATCGGTATCCTTTGCTCTGTGCCCCAAGGCGGCCTCCAAGCTTAGGACAAGAGTGTCCCTAGTAATAGTATTTGTCGACAGGTGAGGCACATACAGTACCAGGTACGATAGGGTAAGATACATGAGCAATAGTTGGGCGCAACGAGGTCTTGTTCTCGAATCAAAAGACTTCCAATGCTCTCGTGAGTCGCGGTGTGGAAGCGTGTCTGCCATCATCCGCGTAGTACAAGTCGATGTACAATGATTCGTAGATACTAAGCATGCTACACGCACGGTTTGTGCCTGTTATTTTGAGCTTCTCGTCCCCGTCTTGTCCCCTTCATCGTTCAGGAAATGTTCCCACTATCAAGGAGAACATACGCAGACAGGGCGCGAAGAAATGGTGAAGCTTGAAAAACATCAATCCTGATTCATTCTACCCAGCATAATGCTGTGGCTCTTTCATCGACTCCTGAACAAATTGAAGACGAAATCCTGCCAGACCCAGCCAGCGAAAACCCAGTGACAAGCACAGCGTAGCGCAGCATATCGTACATTAACACTTGTTGCTGGCCTTCTTCACATAAAAATCTGTCGCAATCGTTGACGGACTGAGAACGCCATTTGCGCCGAATGCTTTTGCTCGAATCGAATCTCCTTGCCCTCCTCTGCCTTCATGTGTGATGGTGATGTGGTTCGGTTGCCTTCGCCTGTTTCCATTACATGACTATGCAGCATCCATCGCTGCCTCCACTTTGCGGGTTGTAGGGATCTTCTTTCCTGTCGACTTGTCCCCAGACAGAGGGTACCATGTAGTCTCGTGTGGAATTACAGTAATTGATCAGGCTGTGCCTCGGCATTAGCATAAATCCAGCCATTGCGCAAGAGCGACACCTTACCTCAGTGCAGCCTCACCCACTTTCACACGAGGTCTTTCCAAGTCTTCCTTAAGCCGGATGTTCAGTTCTTGGAGCCTCCTAAGTTTAAGATCTGCCATGCTTTGCTTCTTGGACTTGGCGTCACCTCCATCCCGCACCGCATATGCTGGTGGCATGTTGGATGATTGCAGTGGAAAAAGTCGTCGTTGTCTTGGTAGAGGAAAGAGTGGTAGTCGAGGGAGGCGGTGAGGCGAAGTTGGTTGTAAAGGTCAAGGATTTCCTGGTATGTCTGATCCCGGCCTTGAGGAGGCAGTTGACCGACGCGGCGAAGAGAATGGCGGGGAGAGTATTCCAGAACGAAACCCAGGAATTCCGTTTTTGCGGTCTTGCGAAACTGCCGGGTCTTCGAGTACTTGATCCGATAAATGAAGGGAAGGGCAAGCTGGTCTGGATGAAGTCCCAGACGGACGAGTTCAGCGGTGTCTGTGTCAATCAACGGATGGATGGGTTAGCAAGGGGAACAAGTCAATTGTGGTCCGGGAAATCAGGGGACGAACGCTCTTCCATGGTGCCAATCTCTAGCAGGAGACGCTAACGCCTTTTGGATAGCGTAATCAGTAACGGTCACGTGAAGTGGAGGCAGGGCGGTGTTAAGACTCAAGTGAAGCCGTGGACAAATGTGAACAGGAAGGTGAAGCGAGGTGAATGCAAGTCACGTGGACTACGGCTTGTCATGGTTGGCCCCTTTCCCTGTTGGGCGATGCCATGCCACTGCAGTGCACTGCAGTCTGGCGCAGGCGAGCGCAGGCAGCATGACTGCCGCCAAGCCCGAAATCCACTACCAACTGCAGTGTGTGAAATATCCAACTTCGCACCTGGCCACGACAAGCCGCGACCGAACCGGGACAACACCCTGCCGGCAATCGACTCGGTCATATCTGGAACATCTCGTTCCTGAGTCTCGACGGATCATTGACTTGATCTTGTTTCTAGACTCGAATACAAAGCCGTCGAGATGCCGCCACCACCGCATATTCGACCTGAGAACGTGCTCAGAGTAAGACGACCAGCTCCCCCTTTGCAATTCTTTTGGCTTGCGCCCGATGGCTAATTTAAACCCTCCAGCGAGCACAAGAACTCATTGCTGTCGACCAACCTCAAGCCGCTCTCAATGTCCTTCACGAACATGTCACCTCGAAGCGCTCCAGGAACAGCGCCATCTCCTCATTGGAGCCGGTTATGCTCCTTTTCGTCGAACTATGTGTCGACCTTCGGAAGGGCAAAGCTGCCAAGGATGGACTCTATCAGTACAAAAACATTGCCCAAAACACAAACGTGGGAACGATTGAAGTGAGTTGGATGAGGCTGGATTCGTAAATTGGGCGATGCTAATGTGGTTGCAGTTGGTTCTGAAAAGATTTATCGAACTCGCCGAACAAAAGGTGCAAGAGGCCCAGGCCAAAGCCGACCAGGTTCAGTCATCCCTCGAATCGGCCGCATCCTCTACAAACCTCAACATTGAAGATTTGGAGGCTACCGAGACCCCTGAGACCATTCTTCTGGCCACGGTTTCCGGCGAACAATCCAAAGACCGAACCGATCGCGCGATCGTCACACCATGGCTCAAGTTTTTGTGGGAAACTTACCGCACCGTACTGGAGATCTTGAAGAACAATGCTCGCCTCGAAGTCATGTACCAAAGTACTGCTCATCAGGCCTTCGATTTCTGCCTGAAGTACACGAGAAAGACTGAATTCCGTCGTCTGTGCGAACTCCTGCGAAATCACGTTCAAAATGCGGCAAAGTACTCATCCCAGATGCATGCCATCAATCTCAGTGAGCCTGATACCTTGCAACGCCATCTCGAGACACGCTTTCGTCAATTGAATGTGGCGGACGAACTCGAACTATGGCAGGAGGCTTTCCGCAGTGTCGAGGACATCCACATGTTACTTACACTTTCAAAGCGGCCTGCAAAGAATGTCATGATGGCCAACTACTATGAGAAATTGACCAAGATCTTCCTGGTCAGCGACAACTTCTTGTTCCATGCTGCCGCATACAACAAATACTACAACCTCCTTCGTCAGTCAGCGAGTGCAGTCGCCGCAGGGCAGACACCCAAACGTGATAACCCCGTGGTCACAGAGGAGGCCTTGACCAAAGCTGCCTCCTTTGTCCTGCTTTCTGCTCTGGCAATCCCGGTCATCAGCACATCCCGATCACGCGGAGTCCTTGTCGATGTTGATGAGGCCCGAAAGAACAAGAACAATCGTCTGACCAACCTCCTCAGCATGCCTTCCGCTCCTACACGGGCTGCTCTATTCAAGGACATTCTCAACAAGGGTCTGCTGAAGAGGGCAAGACCGGAAATTCGAGACCTCTACAACATCCTTGAAGTCGACTTCCATCCATTGTCCATCTGCAAGAAGATTTCTCCGATCCTTGCCCAGATTGGCGCCGATCCTGAGATGGAAAAATACGTGCTTCCCCTCCAACAAGTCATCCTCACTCGTCTCTTCCAACAACTTTCTCAGGTGTACGAAACCGTCGAGCTCAGCTTTGTCAACCGCCTTGCTCAGTTCCCTGCGCCTTTCGAGGTCACTCCTGCCATGATTGAGAAATTCATCATGAATGGCTGCAAAAAGGGCGACTTGTCCATTAGGCTTGACCATGTCTCTGGCATTCTTTCATTTGACTCGGACGTCTTCTCCTCTGCCAAAGCCCTTCATCCCGGCAGCGGAGCGGGATCTGCTGAGAGCGAGACCGGCTCTGTTCAACGCCTGCAAAATACCCCAGCTGAGATTGCTCGACTACAGCTCACTCGCCTGGCCAAGACTCTGCACATCACTTGTATGTACGTGGATCCTTCTTACAACCAGGCCCGTCTTGCTGCTAGAGAATCTGCCCTCGCACGAGCCCAGGCGGGTGCACAGCAAGAGCATGAACAAACCCTCGAGAGGAGAGTCATCATCGAGAAGCAGAAGGAAGCCTTCTCCGAGGCTCTTTCCAAGAAGCAGAGAGAAGAGGAGACACGTCGCCGTATCCGCGCCCAGCAGCAGGCCGAGGCTGAGTCTGCACGCCTGCGTGAAGAGACCCGTGCGCGTGAACTGAAGCGGGTCAAGGATGAACAGGCTCGTATTCGACGACAGGAGGTGGAGAAGCAGTTGGAAGAGCTCAAGGGTGGCATGAAGATCGACCTCGAAGATATCAATGTCGACGAACTCGATTCGAACGCCATTCGAATGCTGAAGTTGACTCAACTTGAGAAAGACAAGCATGAGAAGGACAACCGCATTCGCATTACCGCCAAGCGAATTGACCATCTGGAACGTGCTTTCCGCCGCGAAGAACTCAAGTACCGCGATGACGATTATGCAAAACAACGCGAGGAGGATTTGAAGATCTACGAACAAATGAAGCAGGACAAGCTGAAGGAGGCCGAAATGAAACACAAGGAAGGGCTCGCTCTGAAGCATCGTCTCAGCCGACTTGTCAAGCCATACGACTCATTCAAGGGACAAATTACGGAACGCCGTGCTGCCGAGTTTGAGAGGCTTCGCAAGAGAGCTGAGCGGGAGTTTGAGGAGGAGAAGAGAAAACGCATCAAGGCCTACCACGAGGAGTTGATCAGACAACGACAGGAGAAGGAAGAGGAAGAGCGCCGCGCGCGTGAGGAAGAGGAGCGGAGACAGCGTGAAGAAGAGGAACGAGCCAAAGCCGAAGAAGAGAAGAAGAGAATCGCCGCCGAGAGGAGAGCTAAGGCCGAGGCTGACCGTCTGGAGCGTGAGGAAATTGCTCGCAAGCAAATGCAGCGCGAGGAAGAAGCGATCGCTCGAAGGGCGGCCCGTAAAGCCGCGCCCGCGGAGTCGCAGCCCTTCTCCCGTCCGAGAGAGGCTGTTCCCATGGACTCTCGAACCGAATCTTCCGAAGGCCGCACCGCTCCTCGTCTCAACCTTCAACCCCCTCGTCGTCCTGGTGGCTATGTCCCTCCTGCCCTGCGCGAAGGTGCTGGCCACAAATCACCTGAGCCGCATGCTGCCGTCCCTGCTGCTGCCCCTGCTGCTCAGGAGCCTGCTCAAGCTCCATCGCGCCGTCCAGGTGGCTACGTTCCTCCTCATCTGCGTGAAGGTGCTGCACCTCGTGCAGAGGCACCTCCTCGCGATCTGCCAACTCGCGACCTTCCGGTGCGCAACTCGTCAGCCTCTCCCGCCAATGGTGTCAGTGGCGGTCGATATGTGCCCACCCACCTTAGGGACTCTGGCCGCAGCCTGTCCCGAGAAGGTGCTGGCTCACCGGCAGCAGGAAACGGCGATGAAGCACCAAGAAAGCCTGCCACGGGAGGATCTGGACGCTACGTTCCGCCTAGCATGCGGAACCGTCAGTAATAGTGGGTCATGGATATTGAGTACAGCCATGCACGTTAGCAGGCTGGACAGTGGATAGCTCAGGTCACCCTTGTCTTTTTCCGACCTAAAAGTGGTATGTATGTGTGTATTCTAGTTTGTGGCGAATTGAATTGGTCGCCATTTTCCATAACCTGGTGACAATGGCATAGGACTCTTACAAGAGGGTCCTGGCTCAGAATTGCATGCGGTTTCCAGAATATCGACCAACTCTGTCATCATCACGTTGATCAGTGTTAGTAGAAGAATGGTCTTGCCGATGGCCTCTCTTTGTCCGTTCATTTGTTCTTTCTCTACCTTAATCACTAGCAGGTTGATCATACTGTAATTTCGAGAACAACGCGTCCTACGCCGGTGTCCTTTGTCTCTAGCAGTATCCTGCTTCTCCCGCCGCGAGATTGAATCTCTGCAACAAACGCGTCCACACCGCCGCCGACTCCGAAATACACTTTCTTCGCGGCGACCCATGCCCTTGCGGTCCCTTTTGACTGGCCGTGGCATCGGAGTAGACCAAGCAATGTGTCCGCAAAGATCCTGGACGACGAGGGAGAGTAGATAGTTTCAGAGGCGAGGATGAGCAGATTCCCAGGACTTTGCCACTGCTCTTCAACAGCTGCCAAGGAGGACGAAGTAGAAGTAGAAGAAGGTGGTTGAGGTTGTTTGTCCGCGATTAAATCGAGGAAGGACTCTCCCCAGCCCCCAGAGAGAAAATCAAAAGAGACGTGATCTAGCAACTCCATGTCCTTGACCACGTTTTGGAGGTGCCCGTCTCCCATTACTTCTTCAATGTCGAGCTCGCCTTCTTCGGGATTCTCTTCTTCTTCTTCCTGTGGGTGTGTCAAAGTAGAAGAGGACGAAGGTGTAGGCTCGCCTGCACTTGCACTGGTTGGGTCGCCGGTGCCGTGGCCGGTACCGGTTTGATGGCGGCGGTACTGCTGGTAATGCTGATAGTAGTTTAGGAAGACGTTGGGCGCGGTACACAGTCGTAACACCTCGGCGTTGTAGTCGCACAAGGTGAATTTTAGCCTTGGCAGTAATGTGTTTTGAGGAGCTGACCGCTGTTCCTCTGGAGAAGAAGATGAGGAGGAGGAGGAGGACGAGGAAGTTGAACTTTGCTTCAGGAAGACTCGTAAAAGGGCCAAGCTGGGGATGGCGCTGCCGGCACCGAGCTCGATGACTTCCAGGTCCTGAGAAACGTGATTTTGGTCCTGGGTTTGGTTTTGGTCTGAGGTGAGGTTGTTGGTTTCCAGATATTGAGTCACAAGCGAGGCCAGGTCAAGAGCACATTCCCAGGTCTTGAAGCCGCCCTCGTAGATTCCAGAAGTCAAGTCTCCGTTCTCGAGACCGGCTAGCATCGTCTCGGCTGCGTCGTCGTGGGTTTCGGGATCGGCTTCGGCCATGAGTTGAGCTCGGATGTCGAATAATGACCGTCGCAGGACTTGGACTTTGGTGTCCTCGTTGTCTTTCGGATTGGCTATGTGATTGGCGTGGACGCCACCGCTACCGTTCTCCGCATTAGGTACAGTAAGCCTCGGTATGGTCAGGGGGTTATAGGATATTTGAGACGGCAGAGATTCGAGCTGGAAGAAGGGAGCTTTTGTCAGATATTTTGCCCGAAGAGAAGGGAGTGGATGGAGCTCCTGCTTCGGTACGCTAGCAAAAGAAACGAGGTATGAAACAGCAGCACGATCGTTGTCATATCATAATCGTCAAGATGGGACAAGGTCTTGGACTCAGTAGAGAGTGATTGCTCCGATTGTGGTAGCGGAAAAAGAAAAGAATCCAATGATGTTCAACTCAGGAAGGATATCTCAACCTTGTCTTGTCCAACCAATGACAAAGTCGACAGACAACGAGGCTGAATAAACAAACTCCGGACCAGCGGCGCGTCAAAGGGGTGGGCTCAAACCTACCAATTCCGCTAGAGAATGTCTTTTGGGTTCGATGGTTTTTGGTCGTGGTACTTCATTCTCCGCGTCGGAAATGCTATGTTTGGTCATGTCCTTGACGAGGGCATGGGCGTCGCCACCACAATCGTGCTGAGGTTCTGTTTCGCCGTCATCCTCGATGTCGTCGCCGCTGAAGCCAAATGAGAATGACATGGTCTGCTACTTTGCTGTCTTGGTACTTCAATGTCTGACTTGCGTAGGGCTGGAATCCGCGGGGCTGCTCTTTTTGATGTGTCTCGTGGGTCATAGAACACTCGACTTACGCCGCGACACGATGAAGAGGCAGGAAAGGGGGGCGAGAAGGCTGAAAGATGCATGAAAGGAAAAGACTTGCTTGGGTACGACCCCAGTATAGCAAAAATAATAGGCAAGTTCTGCTGGAAAGCGCTAAAAGTGCAAAAAGGGTACACTGTGGGTTGCAGAAAATGCCTAATAGGGAGTACTAAGTTGTGAAATGCACTGAGGCCCGCCGCTTTTAGTTACCTACAACCACTTCGTCTCGTCTCCCTTGGCACTTGTACATGTCGTCTTCTCGATTCGTACAAGTACAGTGCATTGTGATGTATCTGGACATACAAGGATCCTCCTCCCAGGTCGGCAAACAAAGTGCCAGCACCAGTGCCCCTTGGCTTTACAATAGCTGTCGGAGGATGCGTCCTATGCTTCCTTGACAGCCCTTAGTCTGCCCATCTGGTCGACTCTACTAGAACCGGGCTGGCATGACCAGAGCGAGCAACCCGAGGACGTTTACAGCCTGCTGGACATGTCGTCGGAGAAACATTGGTTGTGATGCAGCCCATCCATCTTGCTCGCAATGTAGGCGCTCGGGAATCGCCTGTGAAGGCTACCACTCCAACCTGGTTTGGGTCGATTCCGTGACAGGCAACCATGTTCCACAGCAACGACGTTCCTATCCCTGCAATCTCACTTGGCGAAACTCCCCAACCTTGACGTCAGCCGAAGTTGATCACTTGATACGCGTCTGCGAATGCAGCAAGTTACAGGCAATGTCGATGCAGGTTGGACAGGGGACCAAACCCTTTCACGGCCTTCCCTCAAGGTCAACCCTACGCCAAGCCTGTAGACATCTCTGAAGAGCACAGGGACGAGGAGATTCCTCTGACGTCGCGAGGCATTCACTTGAGCCTTGCTGACTTCCGAAGCCTCAGGTTACGGTGAGGGAAAACTGTTCCACCATTTTGTTTCCTGCCTCGCAACAGGCATGATACCGGTGGATGACGACGAGAATCCGTGGAAAACTACCTACCCGTCGCTCGCAGTGCAGACCACGCGAACCAGTGGCGCACAAGCTTTATACCATGCGCTTCTGGCCCAGTCCGCATACCACCTGGCTAACCTGAAAGGCGCGCAACATGGTGCTCAGGAGAGAGCTAGTGCCATTCGCCACTATGGAATCGCACTGCACCAGCTCCGTCAGAGCCTGGTCGAGCCATCAAAGGACTACACCACGGTTCTGGCGGCTCTGTACACCATCATCTTGGCTGAACATGTCTTTCAAGGTACGGCCTCGGGGTGGCAAGGTCACATCCGTGGTGCCAGAGCGGTTGTCTGTAATTACCTGGATCAGAAGCCGTGGGGAAAATCCCAAGAAGCATACATCGTCACACAGAATTTCGCGCTCTCTGTGCTTATTTCTGGCACTGTCGACGACAAGTTCCTCGTTACAAGAAGAGCTGACGGTGTTAACGAGCTCGATGGGTTGTTGCATGATCTAATGGCAACACCGGTATTTGGCTATACGATAGGCGGTACTCCTCACATATTGAGAGCACTGTATCAAACCCGACTTCTTGAAGCACGTATCAAGGCAAAAGGTGACTCCAACCCCGCCGGGCCGCCTGACCTTGACGCAGACATGTTTGGTCGGGTGGGCGAGATCCTCCAGCTATCCAATTTACCGCTGGCGGACAAAGTGGACTCTTATGTGGAACACCGCGAGCACAGCGGCGTGACTGTCCTCCCTCCCATGCGGAATTTGACTCTCCTCCACCTGCGGCTGTTCAATACCGCAATCATCTCTACCTCTTTTGCGTCGTGCTTCGATGTCCGCCTTCGTCGATGGCTCAAGACGTGCTCCAGGTCCTTAAGGACGCCACGACCTTCAGTGAAATGCACAACGGCACTGTGTCGGTGTGGCCAGTCTTCGTCGCAGCTGCAGAAGCTTATACACCAGAGGCTCAAGCTCTGGCCAGGCATTGTCTCGACATGTCCCTAGCTCTTGGTGTTGCCAACCGGCGTGACATACTTCGTGTTATAAATCAGGTATGGAGGGACTGCGAGAAACTAACACGGGAGCGACAATGTGACCCGGGAATGGATCAATATCGATATTGAGGCCGCACCGCCAATGCTGTCGAACGACTTGAAGCGTGCTCTTTAAGGCCGTCACATGCAGATGCTAGCCATTGGTATGCTCTCTCTCATACACATGCAAAAGCACCGGCTAATGAAGACGGACCTCAAGGGGGATCAATTGGAGCAGGCTTCTTTGTAGGCTCTGGCGGTGCTCTCAGTCTTGGAGATCCTGCATCTCCCATTTTAGGGTTCGGTATCACCGGCCTCATGGTGCTCGGCACAATTCAAGCCATGGGCGAGCTGACAGTCATGTATCCTGCGAACGGTGCCTTTCATATCTATACTGTTCGTTTTATCGATCCGGCCTCGTAAGCGACCATTTTGCCTTCTTGTGGTCCCCAGGTGACATTCATGTTTTTAGGGGGTTCACCGTAGGCTGGCTATGTATGCCATCCTACCTTTGAATCAGCCGAGCGAGGCTGACACCAAACAGATGCGATCGGGTGGCTTCTCACCTTACCTTTTGAAATAATCGCCGTTGGCCTAACCATCAATTACTGGTGAGTATAATATTGGAATATGGGTGGCGGTCTTCCTGACTTCCATCACTGCTGTGCAATTTTTCGGCGTCCGAGGTTATGGAGAAGGTGTGTATAGATACCCCGGAAATCGCTGTTGTCGATGTTGAGACAGAAACAGTTGAGTTTGTCCTTGGAGTCATCAAGCTTGTTGCCATGGCTGGGTTCATAATCTTGTAAGTCTTTGTTTGGAAGCCACTTACCTGTCAAAGTGGGCGAACCCCTGATCTAACGAGTCCAGTGGTATCATTGTAAGCTGTGGAGGAGTACCTACCGATACCCGTGGGTATATTGGCTTCCGGTACTGGGATGGTGCTGATGGAAATCATGCCTTCCGAAATGGTAAGCACGAGCCAACCGCCTTCACATGAACGGCCGCAAGGTACTGACCATTGAACAGGTTTTGCCGGTTTCTGCTCAGTTTTCGTCCTCGCCGCCTTTGCCTATGAAGGCTCGGAATTGGTCGGGCTCGCCGCGGCGGAGGCTAAAGACCCTCGCAAATCTTTGCCCAAGGCCACCAAGCAGGTGTTATGGAGTATCTTGGGCGTCTATGTCTTGTCTTCGCTGATTGTTGGCATCATTGTCCCAAACAATTCCCCAGATCTGCTGTATGCCACTGGGGCGAACACGAAAGCTTCTCCATCTGTCCTGGCGATCCAATATGCCGGAGTCAGGGGTCCGCATTCGCTATTCAACGCCGCCATCACAGTCTCCACCCTCTCTGTGGCCAACAGCGCCACTTATGGCTCAACTCGGACACTGCAGGCTCTTGCCCAGCACCGCATGGCACCCAGATTTCTGGCGTATGTCGATGGCAAAGGTCGCCCAATAGGCCCTGTGATAGTGCTGCTGTTGATGGGGCTGTTGGCATTTATCAGCTTGTCTGCTGCGGGTGATCAAGTATTCGTCTGGCTCTTTTCGATCTCTGGATTGGGCTTGCTGTTCCTCTGGGGCTCAATATGTCTATGCCATATACCTAGGTACGGTTCCGACAAGCCTGGAAAGCTGCGGGGAAATCTATCGATGACCTCCCCTTCAAGTCGCAGCTGGGAACATATGGGTCATATGTGACGCTGTTCATGGCGGTCATCGTGTTGATCGCAGCCTTCTACGTCGCCCTTTTCCCGGCCGGAGCAGGAACGCCAAACGCAATCCGTTTCTTTCAAAATTATCTTTCAGCTCCTGTATAGTTGACAATATTCACGGTGAGGAAAGTGTGGAAGCGAGATTGGAGGCTTGGCGTCAAACTCAAGGACATGGACCTGGACACCGGCAAAAGAGCCTACGTTGACTCCTACCGTCAGAGAGAAGAGGGAAAGAAAAAAGGGTTCGGCCGTCGAGTGGTGGATGCGATCTTCTGACACTGCCCGAGATGAGCCCCAGGAAAAACATCAGAACAGCCCTGGGCTACTTGATAACAAAGTTCTTGCAATAAAAAACATAGGGATCTGAGCACCAGACACGCGGTTCTATTCAAGTGAGGTTCTTGTATCGGGATTGCAGCTGGCAACTGAAGCAGAACCTTAGTCATGCCCAGCTCACGTAAGCAAATGGGCGGTTAGAGCAGCATCATCCTCTTTCCCAAACAGGGTGCGAGTCAACCACGACTCGACGATGGAGGACAATTCTTTTGTTCTGCTGTTACCCAACACACCTAATAATGAGGCTTTTCACCTTTCGTCTCTGGATGGCAGGGTTTTCAGACGTCTCCTTGACCGGAAGTCTGAGAAGACGACATTCAGGGTCCCAGATCTCGCGCGCAGAGATTAGCCGTAGACGGCCTAGGGCCTGCCACGATCGACCGTTCCTGGCTGCCGGCCGCGCGGGTCCTGGTCCTTCATCGGCCTCCACAGCAACTTGAACGCTTGATGATGACTACCTAGGTATCAAATGTCTATTCATCTGTGGAAGAGGACATATAGTACTTCTTGCCATTTGTTCCAGTTGAACAGGTTGTTGGTCCTATTATTCGCGAGGTATGGCCGTATCGTATGTCGAGTGCCTCGGTCTGACAACTCTTGCTGCGCAACATATCCAGTCACAACGCTCAATACTTCTGTCAGACATAATCTCGGAACCGGGCACCTCAGCCTCCGGGGAGACGTCGGACAACATGGACAACATGGATCGCATTGGCCACGGAGCTTTTCTTCTCCTCTCCTACACAGCAAAAGTTGTTGGCTAGCTCCAGGCCGTGCAAAGTGTGCACATCTTTGAATGCAGTAGCTTCGTGTCATGGATTAAACGGGGCATCTTCCTACTGCGGGATGCTGAAGAGGGGTCCCCACAAAACTCTCTCATACAAGAGTGTGGCATGTTCCCCGATATACCCTCTCAATCCAGCTTGATCTCTCTCAGACCACCCCCGGATGTCATTCTAGGACCACATGTTACACGTGACGGCTCTGCTATCCACTACGTTGCAATTTGAGCAAGGCTGCCCAGGCCAGTACCAGTATGGCCGGGAAACAAGCCCGCAGACCATCTCAGAGCGATTACCAGGAGCCGACATCGCCGCCCCCAGCATACAAACGGAGACGCATTGCATTGGCATGTACATCCTGCAGGAACCGCAAGTCTCGCTGCAACGGAGCTAGACCGTCATGCAGCCTCTGTGTCGAGTTAGGGTTTGAGTGCGTCTATCAGCAGCCAACAGCTGGCAATGTAAGAGCCTCGCAAGGCCCGTCCGGCTATGATGAGAGACTGCGTGCGATCGAGGACACGTTACAGCTCCTTGTCCATCAAAGGAGCCAGCCCCAGTCCTCAAGCAGAGAGGAAGGTCCCAGTCATGACCTGAAAATGCCCCCGAATGGAGAATGGAGCAAGAATTCGCAGGCTGCAGCCATAGATCGGCCGCTGACTGACGATGAGGAAGTTGCTATCTTGGATGAGGACCACCCTTTGCAGCAGAACGGGGGCGAGGACTCGGTCGACGGAATGGCCGCCATCACAGACCCGCAGGAGACAGAGTCCCGGTTTTTCGGCCCATCCTCGAACATAGCATTTCTCCGCCACATTTCAGACGCCACATCGGTCTCTTTGAAGGCTATTGGGCCGTCTCGACATTTGGGGAATGCGATCAATCAACCAATTGTCTCAAGGGCTGTTTCTCCTGTGACAACGTTGTCGGATAGTCCGCCGATGACTCGTCAGGCCGTCAATATTCGTTCCCTGCCCTCCGAGTCTAGAGCTCTTCATCTGATTCGTCTCTTCTTCTCCGACACGGGCATGTTATTCCCATATATCCATGAACAAGAGATCCTTCGAACCTACTCTGCGGCCCGAAAAAATCGTTTTGCAGCTGTAAGCAGATCTTGGCTCTGTCTACTCAATGGCATCTTCGCCTTTGCGACTTATATCAGTGCCCGGCCTGATCAGTCGGTGTGGAAGAATGCCGCCGAGTCCGAGATATTTATGGAACGCGCACAAGCTTTGTCGGCCGATATCGAGTTGAAGTCTGCTAACCTCGAGACGGGTAAGTTATGTTGACTCTGGATGATTTTTGCCCTGCTTCGCCAGACTCGAGTTTTCGGGCATGATGCTAATCGATACTTGCAAGTCCAATGTCTGCTTTTGATGGCACAGTACCGGCAAGGTACGCAGCGAGCTGACCAAGCATGGAACCTGCATGGCCTCGCGGTTCGTGCAGCAATCCAGCTGGGACTGCACTCCCCATCGGCCTCAGTGGGACTGAGCGCAATCGAGACGGAAATACGTAAGCGTACCTGGTTTGGTTGTATGATGATGGACAGGTACGACTACGGCTCTGTTACACGACTGCTCGGCACCGTTTCGCTGACTGTCCCTAGGATCCTGAGCATGACTTTTGGACGACCTCCGACCATTCCGAATGATTACATGAAATTGGATCTCCCTTTGAACCAGAACCTAGACAAACTGACCGTTCTGGGAAGCACGGCTGCGTCAGTCGGTACTTTGGATCCCCCTGACACTGTGTGCTTCTTTATAGCTACCATGTATGCTAATTCTGACCTCACTCCACCTGCCTTGGACTGCCTTCTGATTCGTCCGCAGACAACTCTACTACATTATCGGCGACGTTCTTACTCAATTGTACGGGTCAAACGTTGATATTGATCCACATTTGACCATTCCCACCATGCTCGAAAGGACAATGGTCTTGGAGCAGAGGCTGGCGGCATGGAAAAGGAATTTGTATCCTCAGCTACAGCGGAGGCCCTGGGATACCTTGGATCCGGAGACCATCTCAATGAGTGCCTGGGATCCGGTATTCGATAGACTCAGCGTTATTATCACACTGAGGTATCTCAATGCTCGAATTCTCCTGCACAGACCGCTCCTGAGCGCCTTTCTGCAGCAAAGGGCGCGTTTCAGGGCTGCGGCCGAAGTCACCGAGGATGGTGACCCATTCTTTCAGGATCTCGCGGCGAGGAGCGTCAAGATTTGCGAACAATCGGCCATGGAGATGGTCGAGATTGTACACAAGACAAGCAATCCGCCTGCCCTGTTAGGAGCCTGGTGGTTCTCAGCATATTACAGTAAGCCTTTGAATTCCATCGTCAAACGCTGCTTTGACATGTGGTTACTGACAGTGAGCCCGAACAGCATTCAACAGTGCCCTGGTCATTTTCAGTTGCATCTTACTTGCAATCACTACTTCTAATGGGTGGAGTCACAACGGGCCAACCATCACGATGACTGGCTCTCTCGACACTCATCACATCGTGGAAATGGTCACAAAGTTGTGCAAGGCTGCAGAGGCCCTGCAGAGATTCGGTGAAGGCACACGGTCTGCCAAGCGAACCCGAAAGACCGTGCTGAAGCTCATACAGATCTGTGTGACGCTGGCACAATGCCATGCTGACCACGGTCCTTCTATCCTGGCCGCTCTGGCCGCCAGCCATCACCTTCAGCAGCAGCAGCAGCAGCAAATTCAGCAGCGGCAACATCATCAATACCAACACACCTCTGAGGTGGGAGCTCCAATGCGGAACTCTCAAAACGGGCTAGATGTCCCAGTTCATGATGCCAATGACAATCCTGTGATAGCAAATGTCCCTGTTGACGGCGCTTTGCCGCACGTCGCAAGCCATTCCGAGGACCCCTTCACCATGTTCGACCTAGGTATGCATCAATACTGGACTGACACAAATCTAGATCTGTTCACGGATCTGGTTGGGGTCGATACAGGCTTGACACATATGCTAGCCGGGTGATAAATCGAGGTTACATGACGGAGCATATACTACCGGTTACCTGTAGTTCAGAGCTGTAAGGGGGCCGCTCCCACCAACGTCAGATCCATACCCGAATATCCATTTAGCAACCGCTGTCTCGGAAGATAAGAGACCGAGGCTCTTTATTTACATTTACAAGCAACCTGGTTTATCGCCTCAGGACGGGGCTGCACTCCACTTTGGGGCAGCTCTTACAACTGAAGGGACGACTCCTGGACTACTAGACTACTGGCAGATGTCCTCCTCAATGTCCGTTCACTCACCGGGGCTTAATAATGGATGCGGTGAGCTTGGGCTCGCTCAACATCCTTCCCGGTCTTTCCCCGACGTCCTCAACATCGCTGCATCGCATATGCCCCACCACGGAATATGCCCCTCCTCTGAGAAGGATACGAGCAATGTGATATTATGGGATGTGGCCCGATTGTACCAGAAAGGAGAGTGGTATCAATCAGGTTGCCCAAAACCCCAAAAGGAGACAGAAGTTGCTGGCCCGTATCGTTCAAAGCAGCGAGAGACGATAGTTGACCATGAAGCTCCCCTGGACTAGGCTGATTCGTTTCGTTGCCACTGATGGCCGGGTGCTCCGTGGTGAACCCATCCTGCCTAGTGCCGATTTCGACCTTGGGAAGGTCACCGAAGCGGATGGGTTGAAAGCCAAGGTTATTGTCGGCGATGACCCCTTCGACACTACGGGTATAACTGTCGTCAGTGACGAAGTCGCAACGGTAAAGAAGTTGCTAGGCCCATTGGCCCGTGAGGATGTACCGATCTTGCGTTGCGTCGGGCTCAATTATGCAAAGCATAGTATGTCTGAATGGTTCCTCCTTTCCTGCGACGCTGGGCTTTCCCTTTTGTTGTACGACTACAGCAGAACTTCGGACACGGCGGTAGGATGATCCAGGGGCAGATGAAGATGCTGATCGATTCACAGTCAAGGAAGCCGGGCGAACACCTCCGCCCTTCCCTTTCATTTTCTTCAAACCCAGCACCACAGTTCAGGACCACGATGCACCGGTAGTCATACCGAAGATCGCTCAGGACGATCAAGCCGACTACGAGGGTGAATTGGTAAGTTCGTCTCGCTTTGATGGAAATGCCATCGACCTCATCCGCCAGATGCGAGTCCCCATACCCCAGGATTTGAAAAGGCATCTTGACTATATCGACTCAGACTAACGTCTGATCGTTGTCTCTTTGATGGTTAGTGCATGGTCATAGGCCGCGATGCGAAAGATGTGTCTAGAGAGGACGCTCTGGATTACGTCGCCGCGTATACAGCAGGCAACGATATCTCCTCACGGAAACTGCAGCGTGACCCAAACCTGGCGGGTCGGGTGCCGCAATGGGGATTCTCCAAGGGCTTCGACGCATTCGCTCCCATGGGACCGTGCCTTGTGGCCGCCGAGCTCCTCGGTGACCCTGCCCAGCTTCATCTCAAGACTATCGTCGATGGGGAAATCAGGCAGGACGAGAGCGTCTCCGATTTGCTCTTCGACTGCGCGTATCTCGTCTCCTATCTGAGTCAGGGGACCACACTGCAGAAGGGGAGTGTGATCATGACTGGAACTCCTGGTGGTAAGTGGGAAAACAATGTTCCAGCCCTTTGACATAATGTTCCATTTCAATGGTGAATGGCAGCCATTGTACCAGGGTCGAGAACCCATCTATGCTTATGAGTTCGCCAAAGACGCCGAACCGCTCGTCGGCGATTTCCTCAGAATCATATGGCTGTGCTAACTCGTAGTGTACTCTGTGCTTAGGTGTCGGATCGGGCTTGGATCCTCCAAAGTATCTGGTCCCAGGCACGAAAATGGAGGTGTCGATATCCAAGATTGGCACGCTGAGGAACACTGTCGAGTTCGCATGAGAAAGTGGCTGGCCATTTGAGAGGTGCCATTGCTGCAACCATAGAGACTGGCTGGAATTTGTTTGCCTGGTTCAAGAAAATTCAAGCATTGCATTACAGACAAGGAATACCAAAATGTCTCTCTTGATACCAGTCCTTTACAAACCTTGCAAATATGGCTAGCTGACAACCAACCATGGGAGCCGTATATATCAGAAGACCAGCCCTTGATTTATTGTCAACATGCCGCCCTTTCCGTGACGTTGGGTGCCTCCCTTTTGATCACGGTAGGCAGAATGGCTGATGTCCAAATACTGTACAAGAGGAAAAGGGGCACAAGGGGGGTTGTCGGAAAGAGCCAGGTCACGTGAGTGCCTCACAAGGCTGAGTTCTCCTGACGGTTGGGACTCGGACGCCGAAGGGAGAGCATAGGGCAAATTGTAAATCTCAAAAGCTTTCGTCCTAGTATTATTATAATCCCACGCGACGGCCTTATCATACTTTGGCTTAGGTGCGCTCGCACTGTACCTACTCCGCGACATGGGATCACGAATGTCCGTTCTGGCGCACACCTTTCGAGGCAGTGGCAGTGGCAGTGGCACGCCTGGCAGCCCAAGCCTTCCTGACCTCAGCTTCGGCATCATATCCATAACACCAACGCTGAGTAGTAGGATCACTCCACTGGTTCGGACTCGTCGTGAACTGCCTGCCCTCGACTTCTGGCCTCATAGCCTCATCTCGGGCCTTTTGAAGCGGCCCATCCGCAAAATGCCACAACTTGCCATTGACCAAGCTAGCCTCCTGCATCATGCCGGACCGCTGGATGCGAACGGCCTCCCACACCCTCAGGGCCTCAGGCAAGTCAGTAGGGTTTTTGGCTAAATGAATGGCCTCGGCTAGCGCGGCGGCGTCTTCGACAGCCATAGCCGCCCCCTGCGACATATATGGCACCATGGCATGTGCGGCGTCGCCCATGATGAGGAACCGACTAGACGGCGCCACCCATCGTTTCAGCGGAGTACCACTGAGAAGCGGCCACTTGAGCGTGGTGTCGATCATGTCGATGATCTTTGTCAGTCGCGGATCCCAGCCTCGAAAATGGGCTCGCATGTCCGACAGGATCTGCGAGGGACTCTGTTGGTTCCATGTCGCGGGGTCGCTGCGGTCAGGGTGTGAGAGGACCATGTTGAACGACCGGCCGCCGGCTATGGTGTAGCTCATGACGTGGCGCATGTCTCCGATCCTATGGGGTTTTTGTGTCAATGTCAAATTGCGGAGAGAAAATGGGAAAGGAAAAGGGAAAAGGGTTGCACTACGAACCAAAGATTCAGCCCTGGTTTGGCGAGGATTTCTGCCGTGTCGGCGTGTGCCTTCATTTTGTCCACGTCGACGGTGGCGCGGTAGGCTGCAAACCCGGTTCTTCGAGGTGCTTGGTCGTTACCATCTAATACTTTACTGCGGGCCACAGACTTGAGGCCTGTATTGGATCCACCGAAACGGTAAGCTGTTGCAATGCGACAGAACTCTCAAAGGGGGGAGCATGACTTTCAGGCATAGGAAAAGGAGTACAGTGGCATAGTAATGCAGGGCAATGCAAGCGCAAGACCAGGCTTACCATCGGATGAAACCACCAGATCTGCAGTGTAAGTCTTGCCATTCTCGATGGTAATCGAAGGCTTTTCAATGTCATAGTCCACCACTTTGGAATTAATAACCACATCGACTCCCAACTTGACTGCCAGCCGATACATTGCGTCGTGGAAATGTGCCCGATGCACGACCCAATATGGAGCATCGAAGTTCTCCTCAAACTCCGGAAGCAGCCTGGTCAGCCCGATGACAGCGCCATTCTCCCACCTCCGAAATGCAATGTCGGCGGGCGTCACGACTTTGGATTCCAGGAACGGCCTCAATCCCCATTTGATGAGCAGCCTACTCGAGTTGGATGGGATCTGGATTCCCGCTCCGACCTATGGTGGGGTGTGTTACTAAACAGGACTCTCTAACATAATCGATGTCCTCCATAGACGGTCCCCGAAGAAAGAGGGACGAGGGGAGAACGGAGTGAGCGGGCTGAGGTGAGGTGCTGCCCATACTTACCTCTCCTAGTGCTGGAGCCTGCTCGAACACAATGACCTTGTGCCCCCTTCGAGCGAGGCTGATGGCCGCTGCGAGCCCACCAAGTCCTGCACCGACAATGATGATGTTCAACCTCAGGGTTGACCACTCGTTTTCTCCGGTTGATGAGGTAGCGCTTTGCTTCTGCTTCTGCTCCTGCTTTTTGAGTTTGGCTAGGAAGTCAAGACTTCCCGTCGGATATGAAGCCACCTCCAAACAATCGTGTCATGTCAGTTTAGGCATTGGAAACAGAAACAACCACTTGAACTCCAAGAGCGAATGGCGATCTTCTGTGGGCAAGCTGATATCAGATAGTCAGTGCACTTACCTCTGGTATGGGAATAAATTCATCCGTGACTGGTGAAGGTCCCTTGATTGATGGCCCGCCGCTGTTGGCCATCTCCTTTCTTTCGCCGGTCCCGTATGAATGCCCAGTCTATGCCTCCTTCCTGTTCCTAACGAGTAGTCGTAGTAGGCCCCTTTTCGAAGGATTGTGCAGTGTACCTCTCTTACTTTCCGAGAGTTGAAACAAACTGGACTGGGACTTTTAGTCAGTCAGTCAGCAATCTCTCTGGTGGGTTTTGTATGAGGTCTGAAGACAACCCAGTCAATCGCCGGTCACCAGTCGACATATGGCTGGACGGACAGAACTCTGAGTTGGACCGCAATACACCCATCGTGGTCAGCAGCTTGACAAGACTCCAGAGTGCACGCCGGAACCGAAGGCTTGCCGTGTGTTGATGGTTGGTACCAAGCACATGCGAAAGGCTGCCGTCGGGTGTGTATCGGGAACCGCCCCAGACCCCCCTGGTTCCTCCCCACCACCACCAGATCGACCGCGATCTCACACGACCACAAGAAACCGGCTCCGGCATCAACACAAACGGTGACTTTTGGTCCCGATGACTCTTGGTGTACATGTAGTCGAGAAGAGAGGCTCGGCGGTTGAAGAGCTTTGGAAGATTTAATATTCAGACAATCTCCCAGCTCGCCGACTGAGAGCAAGTGCAGCAGTCTTCGAGTGAACCTAATCACTGCGCATCAACAGACGAAAGATATCAACCCCGGCTTGAGGCAAACTAAATCCTATTAACTCTAATCAGGCTTCAGTGACACATACCGTCCCAAGAAGAAACAAGACCGAAGACATGTCAACCACAACAGAGACGATTACCAAAGTCAATGGCGGAGTCGGACATACAGTCCCAGCTCCAGCAAAAGCAAATGAGCAAGACCCAGCCGAAGAACTGGTCGAGTCCGCGCTCAAAGTGCACACCAAGCCACTATGGACCCAGATGGCTCGTCTGAACCCACCCGAGCCGAATCCAACATGCATCCCATTCATCTGGCGATACGACGAAGTGCGGCCTAGCCTCCTTCGGGCGGGAGAACTGGTCAGTGAGCAACAAGCCGAGAGACGGGTGTTGATGCTAGTGAATCCTGCCAGAGGTATGCCATGTTCGAGTTGTGACACTGTATCATTTTGCTTTGGTGGCCATTTGAGGAAAATGAAGAAGAGGGCAACTTGAACCACACCTCAAAGTCTAACCCAGAACATCATGATCAGATGCTCCCTACACAACCGACACATTGTACGCCGGCCTGCAACTGGTGATGCCCAACGAGACGGCGCGAGCGCACCGACACACGGCATTTGCCATGCGCTTCATCATCGAAGGGCAAGGCGGCTTTACGGCCGTGCACGGCCGCCGCATCACCATGCAAAGGGGCGATGTGATCCTGACGCCGACCTGGAACTGGCACGACCACGGCAAAGACGGCTCGGGCCCCATGATCTGGCTTGACGGCTTGGATCTGCCCAACTTTCGACACTTCCCCGTCCACTTTGTCGAGCACTACCAACAGCCGCGATACCCTGCCGAAGATGTCGACTCGAACGATTCCCCCATTGTTTTCCCCTGGAAGAAAATGCAGGAGAAGCTCGACCAGAAACCCGGCGACTGGGCTCAGGAGGATTACTTGAAGAAGGACGGGAGACCTGGTATGATTGAGCCCCTTCCCTTCGGAACAAAAGTAAGCCCACAGTATCCCTGAATCTAACTCCTGCTTGCTTTCCAATAGTCTCCCGCATCCTGGGTGGTTCTGCCGAAAGGCTCAATGCGGGCTGCTCTTCGCCCCCTGTCCGCGAAACCGCCTCCTCCGTCTACCATGTCGTCCAGGGTAGAGGGTACAGTGACATCAATGGTCAACGCATCCATTGGAAACAAGGCGATACCTTCTGTATCCCCGCTTGGAACAAGTACCAACACACTGCTGAGGGCGACGAAACCGTCTATCTGTACAGATTCCACGATAAGCCCATGTTGACCTCGCTGGGCTTCTATAGGGTCGAAGGGTGTGATGTCGAGAGCTTGGTGTCCGATTGAAAGGCATGACTCGGAGCTGCTGGTCTTAACCTGTGTTTTCAATGGGGGTAAAGCGTTGTTACCCACTGCGGCGATGTAAGCAATTCCCATAGTACCTAGGTATACTTTCCTGCAGTATCAATCAATCACCGCTGAGAGAAAGTGAAATCAATAATGCTGAATCTTCACCATCATGATCCCGGAGCGCCCACCAAGCTCACCCGCACCGTTGCTGTAATTCACAGTCAGTGAGGCCTACAACCCTGAACCTTTGATATAGGCCAATGGGGCAGGTGCTCTGTCATCGGCTGTACCAAGGTCCAGACGTAGTCGCATCTGCCTATACTGCCTGGCGTGAAAGTGTCAGCGAATAGAAGAATTTTAGGGAATACCGGGTCTCAATAAGGACCCGGGAACGAGCACTGAAAAAAGAGGTCCGTCAATGGAATCAAATATTCCGCTCGTGTCACCATGAAAGCTAGTAAATGATGAATATCAATGCACTTCGCCAACGCTATGCAGTGTAATGTCATTTCCCCAACACCGATGCTAGCCTCGTCAACCGAATACCGCGCCCACACCCATAGCCAACCGTCGCCCGAAAAGTATCCTAATGCCCCAATAACCGACCCGCTGAATCACTTGCGTTTGTTAGCCAAGCCCATTAGTTTGCGCCGCCGCTCTTCCTTCTCCCGTTTCAGCTGGGCTTCAAGCGCGAGCTCCCTGGCATCTTCTTCCTTGGCAGCTCTGAGGGCCCTCTGCTCCTCTTCGTCCAAATCAAATGCTCCGGCCTCCATGACAGAAGAGGCATCGGACTCGTAGTCGTCTTCTTCGTCCCGTCCATAACTACCTTCAGAGACATCTTCTTCATCCGTGCCAAGATATTCGTCGTACCGCTTGCGCCTGCGGCGGTCTTGCTGTTGGCCTCTGCCGGACGAGGTACCCATAGTACCCTTGTAGGATGCTGGTGCATGCAAGGGTGGCCTTGGAGTTTTGATTACCCGTGGCTGGTCATGCTTTTTGGCGGGACTAACGCTTCTGGATTGCGTTTGCTTACCGAGAGTCTGGTTTGCTCCAGATCTCTGCTTAGCAGCCTTGGCCTTTTCTTCCTCCAGGCGGCGTCTCTCGGCAAGTTTAGACACTCGCTCCCGATTTGTCGGCTGATGCTTGATGAGTCCAACCTGGTTTTGTGCTTTTTCTTGTGCCTGCTTCGCCCTGGCCATAATATCCGCATAGGACCCTTTCGGTGGAGCTTTTGAAGCCGCGGCTGGGGTTGCGGTTGGGGATTTTGAGCCAGTCTTCGAGCCATTCACAACAGGCTCTTGCTTGGGCTTGGCCGAGGAAGCAACTTTGTCGTTTGACGGCTTGGGCGCGTTCAGGGGAGGAGCTGCTGGTCGCTTGCTAACATTGCTCGTCAATCCAGGCAATGGATTTGGTCTGACAACCTTCGCTGGACCCTCTGTAGGCGCGTCCTCGGCTTTGCGTTTGGTGCCGTTGAGTGGCGAAGCAGCAGGAGCAGCAGGCTTCGAACCGAGCTTTGAGACTTCCCCCGGATGTGGTTGCGAATGTGCCTTGACTGACGGCGTAAACGGCTTGGGAGGCGGAGCAGTGCCAGTCCCAATGGAATTAACGATATCCCCAAGGAAGCTCATGGTTGTATAGCCGAAGCAGAGAGAAAAAGGTAAGGAAGGGATCAGCAAGAGGTTGTAAGATAAGCGGTCATAAGGTGGCCATTCATATTTGCCGGTTTGCTCAAGCGGAAGATACGAGAGCCAAAACGAGCATAATTTTAGATCACTGTTTCCAAGATGACCTTGAAAATGCAAGCGGACAACATGATTGTGAGAGAGAAATCAAAAGAAAAAGGAACGACGAGTGAGTTGAAGAACAAAGGACGATAAAATACCCCCCGCAGACGTCGCGGCTGGCTCTTAACTGCGCGGCTGCGGGCGAGTCATACTGCGCAGAAATGAGGCAGGTCTGACGAGGGCATCGATGGCACAATTGAAGTTCTTGACCCTCCTGCTTTTATTGTCAGACGGTCTACCGTAGGCGACTCATGGCTTGGCGCGGCGTCTGTTCTCGGCTTACCTGCCTCGAACTTTTTCAGTTCAATTTCGAAGCGCACAACTTCGTCCGCTGCAACTTCGGCCAGTGTCTCTCAGTCACGAACAACCCTCAGAACTTGACGTGCCAGTCTCCGCCCAACTTGCGGTTAAATCGATTGTCTCTCTTGTTCGCAAGTCTCAGATCACAGTAAGTAGGCCGGCGCTTCAGTGTGCACCGACGGCTCAACTAATCTGTTGCGAAGAAAACAAATTCAAGATGAAGCACCTCGCGGCCTATCTCCTCCTCGGCCTTGCCGGCAACACCGACCCATCGGACTCCGACATCAAGAACGTCCTTTCCTCCGTTGGAATTGACGCTGATGAGGAGCGTCTGTCCAAGCTGCTCTCCGAGTTGAAGGGCAAGGATATCTCCGAGGTGAGAACGAATACGGCAACGAGCTTTAGCAGGAAGCATGCTAACACATTTTACAGCTGATCGCTGAAGGTTCGAAGAAACTCGCATCTGTTCCCACTGGTGGTGCTGGCGGTGCCGCCGCCGCTCCTGCTGCTGGTGGTGCTGCCGCTGGTGGCGCCGCTGCCGCTGAGGAAGAGAAGCCGGCCGCCAAGGAGGAGGAGAAGGAAGAGTCCGACGAGGACATGGGCTTCGGTCTGTTCGACTAAGCGAACGTGGTGGAGAAGACAAAGCATTCGATCCCTATGGATTCTGCTACTCGGACGCAATGGGCATCATAAGAAGACATGGCGAGGCAATACTACCCAAAAGCTATCCCCCAGGGGATCTTTTCTGCAAAGTGTCTACATGCGCATGATTGAGCCGCAGATACGGGTCTCAATAACAGGTCAGCTCCGAGAACCAGGGCATACCATCCCCACAAGCGGTATCCGTCGCTCGCATCGTGGGGGCCTGGCGCATCTCTGTAAATCCCAGACAATGAAATCCATGAAGCTCATGCTATTATTCTCCCTACGACGTATTACAGACGATAGATGAAACTTACCTTCTAAACATTGGTTGCTGCCATTGCATGCCAGTGCGTCGAGAGCCTGCCACTGCAGCGGTCGACAATCAATGCCAAGATTTTATATCACGTGACGCACATGCCCTAATCTTTGGGGCCGCCGCAGCCAAGCCAAGCCCTCATGAAACTTCAGGTGTGAACGCAACTCGAGAAACCCGTAAATCGTCGACTTGCACCAGTTCTGTCAACTGCAACATCCATCCGCCATCTCGCTTTTCGACGCTCACCTCGAAAAGCGAACCGCGCAGTGCCACCGCAATCATGGCTGACGTCGACTACGTACGTTTTCCCTGACACCCCGAATGGATGGTGCGCGCGTGCGAGAGCAAGAGACTGATTTGGATCAATATACAGAACCCCGAGGAGGCCGCAGAGCTCAAGAAGAAGAGAACCTTCCGAAAGTTTTCGTACAGAGGCATTGACCTTGACCAGTACGTCGTCCAATATACATTGCCGTTCTAGGTCTTGGACATCAGGAAAGGGGAAATTCTAACCCTATTGGCAAACAAACAGACTTCTGGACATTCCCTCGAACGAACTTCTCACCATCCTCCATGCTCGTGCCCGTCGTCGGTTCAACCGAGGCCTCAAGCGCCGTCCCATGGGTCTGATCAAGAAACTGCGAAAGGCCAAGCAGAACGCCAAGCCCAACGAGAAGCCAGACCTGGTCAAGACGCATCTCCGAGACATGATCATCGTGCCCGAGATGATTGGCAGCGTCATCGGTATCTATTCCGGCAAGGAGTTCAACCAGGTCGAAATCAAGCCCGAGATGGTCGGCCACTACCTCGGCGAGTTCTCCATCTCATACAAGCCGGTCAAGCACGGTAGACCAGGTATCGGTGCCACCCACTCTTCCAGATTCATTCCGTTGAAGTAAACGAAGGCAATGGGTGGTGTTGGACGTCGGGAGGAGAAATGGATGGATGGGCATTCACTTCTCGCAGACCATGCTGCAAGTTGCCCTCAGTCGACACAGACTGGATGTCTCTTGTGGGAAGAAAAAAACGCCATGCAAGCTGGGCTCTGACGAGAATGGCGCCGCGTACGCGGTGATGGTTGTGATGGTGCCAAAAATGGATTCTAGTATCCTGCCAAATGACTAGAACTTGAATGGCTGAAAAGCCATGAAATGAACATTCAGCTTCCGCACTGAATTCAATGCCGTGTTTTGTCAAGCAATCTGAACCCGCAACCATTAGCTTCAGAGAAACAAGTCTCTCAAAAGCGAAGAAATGAGTAATTGGTCCTATCATACTACTCCGTCCAGGGCCTTTTGCCAGACCATGCTGCGCAGCGCCTGCATCTGAGACTCCAGCAGCATCTGAAATTCTGAACGCCATGCTATATAATGTTGCCTGAACTACCGCCGTAGGTACCTGAACGCCATGCTATGTAATAATGTCCACAGTACTCCACCCGCCTACCATGTGCCTTTGATGTCCTTCCCTTTTAGAGCCCACACTCGCAATCGAATACCTACAATACCTAGGTACAGTAGTCACAAGAGACATCGACCAAATGATTCACGAGGAGTTTTCCGAGTCTGAATCAGAACTGGCACCGCCATGGGGCCTTCGGGAAGAAGCCGTAGGGACGAGGATGACGGGCTCATCCGACTGCAGAAGGTGGATAACGTCTCGCATACTATCACTGGGGCCGCCGCTGCTCAACGACTGGTCGAGCATATGCTCGATATCCTGGACATCCAAGACCCGATCGAGTTCGGAGGCAACGCGGCTGCGGCTGTCGTCTTGTCTTTGACGCTCCGGCACACCGGAAACATGCGAGGCATGCTGGTCTTGATGTTCCTGAACATGATGATTACCACTCTCACCCGAAAGCCCCAGGAGGCCATTCAAGACACCCTCGACCTCACTGGTGCCGTTCATAGGCTGGAGAATCTGCTGACTGTTTGCGCGCTGGAGGATGTTTTCTCTGCGCAAAGGAGCGCCCGGGTCCGCGACGACGATGGCTTCGCGATGTCGACGTCGTAGATGCTCTTCTTCCTGGCTGCGTTCCATAGATCTAGGTCGCAATCCGCCCCCGCCACCGTCTCCTTCTTGTGACATCGGCTCGTATTGCGGTCCACCTTCATTACCTTCTACGATCACGCCCGCGGTATCCTCACCACCAACCATGCGCACATCATCATCACCCGTCCTGTTATTCTGCTCTTCATCCTGCTGAGCGGCCGTCACCCAGCCCGGGAGATCCCAATTAGAAGCAGAACGGTAGGAACCGCCGCGGCGACCTAGATCATTCTCGCGATATCTGCTTGTAGACAGGCCGACGGCGCGCATTTCCTTGCGGCCGCGCGGACACTGCATGACCTCCAGAACAATGTCGGCCATCAGCAGGTCGTCGGTCAACCAGGCCATGCGGTCAAATAGACGAGCGACATCGGACTTTTTGAAATTGAAGCCCAAGTTTTCCTTTTCGGCCAATGCACATGGAAAAGGGTAGTTTGCCAACCACCGAGTCACCAGCCCGGCATCCAATGCGGCTTCCATGGCTTCGTTGCCTGATATGGGCCGTGCCCTTCGGCGTGCCGAGTAGGACAAGATGTTGTTGAGAATGATGAGCAGCGACACTTCGTGTGCTGGCCGATGTGCTGGACGGACCGGCGATGGAGGTACGACTAGATGCTTCTTCCGCTGATTCGGAACAGCAGAAGGTTCTGCTTCTGCCTCAGGTTGGTGGTCGTTGATGTTGTGGAGAGGTAAAACATTAATCAAAGCACGCACCGTAGCCGTGGCGGTTTCGGCATCGTGGAATTCGGTCATCACTTTCCCACCGCCGTTGTTGTTTCCGTTGAGTGATGGGTGGTAAAGAAGCATCCATAAGCCATTGATGGCATTGTCGCGCCGACCGTAGTCTTTGCTGGCCAGATCGCGCAGGAGTAGCGACTTGGTGCTCGACCTGGCGGTCCGGCTGGCGACGATTTTGATCGCCGACGTCCGCAATTCATGGCTGTAGCCGTCGGCTAGAGTGCGCAGCGTTTCAATCTTGAGGGAATTCTCAGAGTCCTTTTGTAGCCGTTTAGGCGCCGGTGGAGGCTCCGGCTGTGGTGCTTTCGCTTCATCTTTCACTCGACGCAGAAGACGGGGAATTGTGTAGATCGCCGTGCCTAGTCCTACCAAGAGAACGACCAGCAAGGCGCGATTCGAGGTAAGGGCCGGCATGGCTCAGTTGAAGTGCAACCTGATTGACTAAAAGCAGGCAAGATTGTATATCAAAAATAAAGTGGCGCGCGGGGAACACAAGGCTGAGATATTGTTATAATGCGACCGCCTTATCCACACCAACACGGCTTGTCAGCCATGACAAGGCTACAGTACCTAGTAGTACCGAATACTCCGACACAGTTCGTGTCCGATCATCAAAATACTTTCTATACCTGTAACACAAGCAAATACCGCGGCGTGTTGGCCTTTATTTTTGTCTTACACAAGTCACCGTAGTATGTCGTACAAAAAATCAGTCGTGATCTTCCTCCGTCAAGCCTGGGCATCCTTCCATCTCTTTATCCGGATACTTATACTTGCACCAGAAGCAGTAATTCCACCGTTCTCTCAGATAAACCACCAACCTAGTCAACTTCTCTGAGACCTCGAGTGTTTCAAACTCATCCAGCTCAGGATCATCCTCATCCAAGTCCAGGTCGACCTCTTCAGTTTGCGCTTTTCTCCCCAGGGCGATTTTGTCCTCATTGTCTTCATCTGGATCGTCATAGTCAGGACGCCTCGACAGCGACTGATGTAAATCGTATCTCATACGCCGGTCGCGCTCATTAATTGCCCTCTGCTTGACCAGCCCCCGCCACAACACATTGACACTCTTCAACGGTCTCGTGCTGTTGTTCTTCTTCAGATCTGTATCAGCAGCTGAATCCTCCGAACTGGCTGCAGCTGCCTCTTCCTCCTCTTCCAGCCTCTCACAGACTTTCATGGCCCCCCAAACCTGGCCTTCCATTTTCTTCTCCTCGCGTTCTTTCTGCTGCCTTTCGCGAAACTCTCCAGCCTCGATTTTTCTCTTCTTATCAACCTCCTGCTGTGCTTCCACCTCCTCACGGAACTTGCGCTTCTTCTCGGCATCGGCGCCTATCCCGCTGCGCGTCTCCCTCATTTCCAACCCGATGGGCTCGAGGAGTCGGTCGTCATTGTCGTTGTTATCTCGTGATACCCCAAGCGCGCTGCCGGGCTTGTACCCTAGCGCCGCCATCATTTTAAACCCTTTGTTGCTTGTATCGATGGCCGTCGAGTTCAATGCCGCCTCTCTCTTTTTCCGTTCCTCTTCGGCCAATTCTGTCTTGGACTTCGGTCGTCCTTTGATCTCGGCCTCGCGCGCCAGTCGCTTTTTCTTCTGTGTGAGCGTTTCCCTTTTCGACGATGGTTGGGGCTCCTCGAATGTCATGTTCATGTAGTCATCCTCCTCCTCTTCCGCGGCGGGAGCGCCAGCGCCGGCCGTAGATGGTGGTTTGGGAGCCATGCGCTCGTACCCGGCGAATCGTCGACTGGTCGACTCGTCAAAAGGGTAGCCTGAGCAAATCCCTAGGAGGTAGTAGTAGACTAGATGCCCAGACACAGAGAGAAATTTGGGCTCAAATTGACGAATCTCCTGCCTGTTTGGGAAGTATTTCTCGTCTGGTTGTTCAAAAACGTTGCGAGCGGGTACAAGATCACTGCTGCCCAAGGTCAAGTCTTTGCACTTCGAGTTGCGCTCATTCTACAACCAAAAAGACTCGGAAGTCAGGATATGCAGTCTGTGTAATCACCTTACCGGCCGGTCAAGTTGCATTCATTTACAGGCCATCTGATGAGCTCAATTCTTGCATACAGATATGTGCAATGCCATTACTGCAGTGCCTGTATTTAAGCAGAGGAGCACCTTTACAGTTATAGCGATGTAGGCACTTGGCGGTAGGGCACCCAAAATTCTAGGCATCTGTAGGAAATGTCACGTGCCAAATAATTACTCCTCATAGGCAAAAACCCCGTAAAAATGGTCTTGAAACTGTCCTGAAACTTGACTCACTTTCATGGCTGGTTTTTAGCCGTGGAACAAGATCCTGTGACGCAGTCGGTTAGCGTGTCGTTCTTATATTGTATGCCCACAGCATGCGGTATGACTCCTTTCGAGCAATGCGAAAGTCGCGAGTTCAAATCTCGCCAGGATCAAACGGCTATTTCATTTTTTCATTTTTTCATTTTTTTCTTGTTGCTGTTTCTTTGCTCACTGCATCCGATGCCTATTTTTGCCGGCTGACTGCCCATTGCCACTGGCATGCCAGTCACGGTGTTCGCAACTCGAACCTCGAGAAATTTGAACTTGAACCCTGCCAGCGTCATATCACTGCAGGTCAGTGACTTTTTTGGAAGTCTATGCCATGCACCACTACTACCTGAATGTAGGTATCTATCTACCTAGGTACTACTCCCTGCGGGTTTGTGTTTCGGCGCTACATGACTGAAATGAGAAGTTTATGGATAATGCCACTTAGTATAATAATTTTGCAGGACACCCCTGGCTATCCGACAGTCTCTTGAAGTAGGTACAGTACTATCATAGTATTGGAATGGGATGTCGTGATTCGATCTGACCTTACTAGTTGCTGAGCGCTATACAGCAGCTCCGCTGCAAGCAATATGCTGCTCACTGGGAACCTAAAATCTGCCTTTTCTCTTCCTCTTCTCCTTCTCATACTCCTTCTTCTCTCGACCTTCTTCGCCCTGAATCTCGGCGACCAATCTCTTAAACTTCTTGTCGTAGGCCTCATCCTTCTCCTTTTTCTCGCGAAGTTGTTCCCTGGCCATGAAATTGGCATCCTTGCGCAGCTCGCGCATGGCGCCCTTGCGTTCCTTCTTGTACTCGGCCTTGAGTTTGGAGATCTCGGCCCGTTGTCGGTCGGGATCGTAGTGGCGGTCCGGATTGTAGTTCTCAATGAAGGCGGGAATGGACGTCTTGATCGCCAATGGCCGATGGTTGTGTAGGAGCAATGGACGTCGCGCGTCCAGAGACGCCTTTTGCAGACCTTCCAGAGTCTGCACTGTATCAGACACAAACGCGATAATGGACTTTGGTAAGAATTTGGCCGACGACTGGTTGGCGGCAATATGCCTGAGAACTCGAAGAAGCGGATCAACCATCTCGGGAAAAGCTGTCTTCTGTTTCCACAGCTGTGAAGCCTGTGCGGCAAGTCGGACGAACCCTTTGAGAAGGACAAGAGCATGAACAGTATGATCTGGGTTCTTGTCCATTACGAGGTCGCTGAAGGCCAGCTTTTCCGGCACATGCACCTCTTTTACGGAAGAAGACTGTGGAATCCGAAGCGGTTTCGCTGGTAGCCTGATTGGGAAGTTCCATGGTTGTCCATGTCCATCCTGATCGTTGTCCGGGAGGGCAACCGGTGAAAGAATCGCCAGTGCATTGGTTATGTAGACAAACACTTCTGGGACGTATCTCTGAGCCACTCGTTGGTATTGCAGCGCCAGAGAAGAGCAATAAGCTCCTACTCCAAGGTCTTGCAACGACTGTGGCGAACTCTGTCCAAGATAGCGCCCGATAGTCAGCATTGCCGGGGTCACGACTGTGTGGAAATGATCCGAAGTAGGAAAGATTGTCGAAACGCCGGTCAGCATGATGAGGTCGCCTGCAGTCAATTCCAGTGGTCGCTCGTCCGCAATGACTTGCAAATGCTGCCTGAAAGCAGTGCCGACCACCTCGGGCGAAGCCTTTGCCATTGAATGAAGATGGCGCAGAAGGCTCTCAAGGACAGCGAAGGGGACGTCACTTTCAGAGTCTGCCAGATACGCGACATGCTGTGCCAGAACCGCGGCAAAAGCATCTAGCTTGTCTTGGTTCCCCTGAGCAAGTCCTTTGTGGTAAAGAGCACGAATCCTCTGTACTACCGTCGGCAAATCCGTCAACTTGGTATCATTAACCACCTCTAGAAATTCACCATGAGTCTGAGGACATGGAAAGGTGTAAGCAAGATTATCGCCGTTCACAGTCTTTGTCGAAGTAGTCTTTGACTGTGATGTCGGTTTAGTCCCCTCCGGGAGGACCAGGCCATTGATGAAATCATCGTCGCCATCGTCCTCGGATTCGTCCTCATCGGCACTAGAGTCCTCAGAGCCTTCCTCACTCGCCATGTCAGCCTCTGAATCAGAAGCAATAAGATCATCCTCAAGCAGAAATTCATCTTCGTCTTCCACGTCGAGTTCCTTCTTCTGTGGAGGAGGGGGAGCCGGTGCAGACAGGCCAAAGGCTTCTGCATCGTCCTCCTGCTCCACATCAACGTCCTCGTCGGGGCCCGGTTCGGCGTCGTCCGCCTCGTCTTCCGAACTTTCAACCTCACCCTTCATTCGACGGATTCGTTTCCTTTCTAGCTCCTCCAAGCGCGCGGCTTCTTCGGCAGCCTTCTCCTCTTCCGTCTTCGTGCGTACACTGGGCTTCGAACGCGCTTCTAACCTCAATTGTCTCAGATTGGCCTCGAATTCCTTCTCGGCCGCCTCTCTGCTTTTGCCCGCCAGCATTGCAGCTCGCGCTGGGTCCATATGAGGGTCGTCCTTTTTCTCGGTGGTTGGCGGCGGTTGTTTCTCTGCTGGGGGTGGGAGTTTACTGGCTTTCATTGCTTCGTAGAACTCATGCATGCCCTTATCCAGCTCGAGACGCAGGTCGTCATCGTCTGCTTTTGCCGCCTGCCGCTCGGCCTTGTACATCTTTGACTTGGCAATGATCTCCTTCATTACTTCGTTTTTCGTCTTCTTCCTCTGAGGTATCATCTCATCGCCCTCCTCATCCTCGCCTTCACCATCGATGCGCAGCCTTTTCCGAGGCCTGTCATCATGTGCCTCGAAATCTTCCTCGTCTTCGTCCGCAATATCGTCTTCTTCAAAGTCGTCTTTTGCGTTGCTGTCTCCAACATCAAAAAGTGTTCGTCCGCCATGCGTGAGAGCCAGCTCGCCCTCGCTGTCGTCTTCCAAGTTGAACATGGATGTCTTCTTCAACTTGCGCTCGTTTTGCCTGGCAAATCTTTCGGCCGCCCTTTCTTCTGGCGTCATGGTCGGGTCATTCTCACCGAACCGGCGGTCGAGAAGTCCTCCGACTTTGTTGCGACTTTGAATCTCTTTGAGTAGAGTTTCTCGCCGTCTCTCCTCGCCCAGGCCACGTGTGACACCGGGTCGGCCGACCGCAGGCTTCGAGTTCTTTGCATTGGTGGCGACTTCGAATTTTTCTCGCCTAGCGGGCGCCTTGACTTCGAAGGGATTGAATCGTTCTCGAATGCCCTCGAGGGCCGCATTCCGCTGAAGCCGTTTCTGCGCATCTTTGGAAGTTGCTTTTTTCTGTTTTTTCGACTTTTGAGGGCCCAAGACACCGTGCTCACGCAACGACGCCTTTAGTTGTTTCAGTTGCGACGGCGCCATGTTGCAATCGCCGCAAATACACTGCAAGTAAGGGCCGCCCGCCTCTGTTTCTGCCCGCTCAGACTTCGGACCAAAAAAAGTTCAAGTTGGCCTGCGATTTATTATGGTTGCATGTTACTATGCCGCTTTCACAAAACAATCGTGCCGCCTTAATGGCTGATTATGATTATTACGCTGTTCTAATAAGGCGGGATCCACATACGGCCCGTAAGGCTGCACAAGGCTGCGTCGCCTCAAATGTACAATTTATGTCATTAATCCACTATAGTCATTCAGGCCAGAGGCTTCCCAGAGATCTGGGATACTCAGATGAGCAAAGGGGTCCCAGGGACCCTCTGTCCTGGCCGCCTCAGCTTCCTGAACTGCAGCGTTGGAATTCCCCAAATGCAAGGTGGTGTCGGCGGTGAGCATAGAAGTGTCCGTCAAGGGCCGTGTTGCTGCCGCCGCCGCCGCACTGCTTGTGTCAGCGGACGTCTGCCGCTCGATCTGATGCATATGCATATAAGATGCAGCTCTATCCGGAGGTGCAGCGATCGGACGGGGCATTGCGGCTCCGCTCCCACGGTTGCGCCTCCGCTGCTCTCGAAGGTAGGTGTCGTCACTTAGTTGGTGGACCACTGGTTCGCATTGGGACAGACAAATGTCGGCCAAGTCCCATTTTGCTTCGTCCTTGGCCTTTCGGAGGTGCTCGACCAGGGCACGCGCAGATGAGATGCAGTCACGTGCCGTCTCATCGTTTGCGGCTTCCAGTCCGCACCGGAGGATGAGGATCGCTGCCGATGCAAAATGGTACGCAGTATCTGTTGTCACAGACTGTTAATGAAAGGCAAAAACGTCGAGGTAATGACTCTCAATGAACAGACGCCGGGGAACTCCACTTACACGGCATCCAGAATGCATGCAGGTCGCGGCCCCGAAGGGACAGAGTGAAGTCTATCACGGCTTTCGCTGCCCTGCGGCACTGCAGATGCAGATATTGCCATGTTTCCGGGTTATTATAATCATCGGTCTTGACAGATTCCTGTGGCAGCATGATTAGTGAGGATAGCGCATGGCTAGGATATGACACCATTGCGTACCAGTAATGAGACCCTACAGATACACAACTTCACAGCCAGGAATGACAGCTGAAGACTCAACGCGCCAGGTTGGTCTCTCTGAAAATCCGGCGCCCTCGGATTCAACGATTGCGGCAGATTTTCTTCCCAATCATCCAATGCCGCTTCTATGCGCTTCAGCGACCGGAGCTGCACATCAGGTTTGCCCCGTCTGGTGTCGTAGATTAGGGGCAATATGTCCCCGAGGATTTCTGTAAGCTGACACAAGGCCCGAAAGCTTTGAGCACCCATTATGCGTGGACTGGAGGTGCGACCGGCATCATCGCCCGTCATCGCACTACCTATCAGCAGAGAGTTCAGGTCGGGGACCTCGACATCGAATTGCTGCGAGTGGATATGTGGAGGAGTTCCATGCGCAAGGCTCGCCCTAGATGTCATGTTAGGCCACTGCATCCGGGCGAAGATTATAAGCACTGTCGAAAAGGCAAGGCAGAGGAATACGCGCATACGCACCACCAGTCGTGAATAAGTACTCCCCACCACGTCCTGATTCGAAGTGCCTTCTGCCGCTGGTCCAGGCTCCAGCCACGAGGGTCTCGGTTTAATCCTAAACTCTGAGACAAAGCCACCGCCCGGCCGATGTTGATGGCGTTGTATGTCATCGAGGTCGTGGGCCGACCTGTAAGATCGAGAATGCACGACAAAACTGTCGAGAATCCCGGTGCGAGAAACTCCTCGTTCAATGCTTCAACGGTTTGATTCCAGATGTATCTCACGTCCGGCCGATCTGGACGTGCTTTTGCCAGTCTTTGCGAGGCTTGCCATGATATCATCGAGACCGCATAGATCTCGCACACCAAAACATGCGGCAAAGCCTTCTTCCGGTAGGATTCCAGAACCGTCTTCTCATCGAGAATGGGGAATGGAGGATGGAACGCCTGGAAATAGCTGCCATGCCAATCGGCAGGTATGATGGATCAGCAGGTTGAACCATGCAATAGAATACTGTAACAATACTCACAGCTCGACAATGTCACCGCCGAGAGGTTCGAGCACCTTTTCGATCGCCTCATATTGTTTGAAGCCTGCCGATCCATTGCCACGCGAGGCGCGGACACGCTGGCGGGCGACTTTCAGATAGACGATTGGATTCCGAGAATCACTCGAGTATACACTGTAAGGGTTTGGGCGTGCATGAGACACAGGAAGAGTCGCTGCCGGGGACATGTACTGCTCCAATACCTGGACGTCGCGAGCAGCGACGGGACCGATGATGTGACCCGAGTGGGTCTGAGCCGGTCGTTGATATGTACTTTCTTCGTTCTCGCTCGAGGCCCGGTCGTCGTGTGCAGGACTACTGCTCATGGTCTCCTCTTGGTGTGTATGGGTTCCATTGAGCACTGTGATGTCTTCCAGAGCGGGCGGCTCTGGGTTGACTCTTTGGGGAGGTGCTGGTGATGACCTACTATACCTCTGCCCAGCTGGCCGCGCCAACCTCTGGCGGCGAGGTGAGTCGGCAACATTTCTAGCCCCTTGAGAACGACGACCCCTCGTACACTCGAGGCTGTGTTGTTTGCAGAACTGACAAGGCTGGTCGTCAACGTCCCTGATACATCGCGTTTTCCGTCGTCGGCAAAGGTCGCACGCTGGATATCGATGGGAGCGGTATGGTCGTGAGCCGTGAGGTGTTGCCGCAGCCTCCGAGCTCATTCGGCTTTCGGACATGGTCCCATGGTCGAGAAGCACCTTACCCTCCACGTATTTTCCTCGCCAAAGCCGATGCGGGAAGCTCAACTCACCGTCGCGACGCAAAGGTGTGGTTGCTGCAAGTCGCGGCGTATCGAAGGAGGCCGGCCAAACGTTTCCCGGTGTTTTTGGCGGGCTGCCAACGCTCCTCGGCAATTGGAACGCAATATCAGCAGTGTTCGGATAAGCCCGCTAATCCGGATTCTACCGCATAAGGCTGCGTCCACTGCAGTGTGAGGTACTGGCAAGGCGAAACAATATGGGTGCTCAGCACTAGACACTTGATGCTCTCATGGCGATGGCTCTGGCTATTAACGGGCGGTGTCGGTGTCCACTCAGACTGGCCATGGTACTTTGATACAAGTCTACGGCTCTAGAGATAGATCTGGGTCCACACATTGCATCTTCTGCGAAGCAACATACCTGCTTCAAGTTTGGGGGATTCATATACTTCTTTGGTCATACATTCTCGTTAACCAGTTTTCACAAAATGGCCAGTGTCTCGATATCCAAACCCCACTCGGCCTGTTGTCATATAACTGCATTACTCAATTTCCATTGACGAATATGCGTTCAGCGCCAGTTGTCCGCCCAGGTGAGCATATAACACGTTGCTACCGGCAGGAATCTCTTTCTTCCGGATCAAATCCATCATACCAGCCAAGCTCTTTCCCTCATAGACCGGATCGGTGATGAATGCCTCAGTCGATGCCCCAAACTTCATAGCATCAATGGTCTGCTTGTCAGGAATACCATAGCAACCAGCATGGTATCTGTCATCAAGAATGATATCCTTTTCAGTGATATCGTCCTCCTCAAGGCCAATCTTGACGCCAGTCGCTTTGGCAATTCGGAGAATTTGGTCAAAAGTCTTCTGGACCGTTGCTGAGGCGTCAATGCCGATGACTTTGCGGGGTTTCGAGCCATTCTTCTGCTGGGCCAGCTTGAATCCTGCAACCATACCAGCCATGGTCGAACCGGTCACCGCACAGACGATAATGGTGTCGAAGAAGATACCGAGTTCTTTCTCTTGCTGCTCCACCTCGAACGCCCACCGAGCAAAACCGAGTCCTCCTAACGGGTGATCAGAGGCACCTGCGGGAATATAATATGGTTTGCCACCGTTGTCGATGATTTCTTTCGTCAGAGATTGCAGTGAGTTCTTGTGCTCGATTCCAAATGTCGATGGATCTAGCCGAGGCTTTGCTCCCATTAAGCGCGAGAGCTGAATGTTGCCGACTTTGTCATAAACGGGATCGTTCCAGTCCACCCAGTGCTCTTGCACCAAGTGAGCTTTAAGACCTAGTTTTGCAGCCACAGCCGCGACTTGGCGAGTGTGATTTGACTGAACACCTCCAATGCTGGCAAGAGTGTCGCAACCTTTCGCGAGAGCGTCAGGCGCAAAGTATTCAAGCTTGCGGGTCTTATTGCCGCCAAATGCCAATCCAGAGTTGCAGTCCTCACGTTTCGCGTAGACGTTCACCTCTCCTCCTAGGGCTTTGGATATCCGAGGCAACGCCTGGATCGGAGATGGGCCGAACAGAAACGGTTCTCTGGGGATGCTGGCGAACGGCTCTGGCAATTGCACCTCAGTGCTTTTGTTTCCTGTGCTTGCTGCCATTGTTGCTGCTGGACGATATCTACCAGTCGCTTTTCAGTCTAAACAGAAGAGGCCTTCGCGTTTCAAAATCAGCGTGGAGGCTTTATACTTGCTCAGGGACAATATGTCTGTCGTTGCCGGGGACCAAGGTGAGTGAGTCCACCATCCCGTCGGCGGTGCCGTCTTCGGGAAACACGCGTCGGTAAACTTGTCTGACTAATCGCGGTTTTCCGACGCCAACCCCTTTCGTCCACGACTCGTTCCCGACGAGTTCCGACCCATCTATCCACCGGCGTCGAGCTTATGACATCCATTCCGTGAATTTGTACGGCTCGTTGCTTCGCGATCAACTTCAAGATGTTATGTCGGCACTTATTCTATCCCCGAGGGTCGTCAGAGTGGGTGTTCAGCCTGATCATGCCGTCTTCAACCGACTTCACCGCGATCAGGCTGGAGCCACGATGACTCCAGCAGCGGAAAACTCTTTCCCCCGGAGCAAAATTTGCGTGCACTCTGTACATTGTGGGCATCTCTTGTGAAAGCTATATATAATTGCTCCTAGGCAGATCGAAAGGAAGGACAAGAGTCAGATTTGCAAGCCTTGAAGAGGCCCAAACCAAAGGGCAGCAATGCAACCAAACAGACATTCTTGCAGACAGCATGAGAACGGATTTGGATATGAGAAGGAGCTATTGTCTCGGCCACTCCTTTGAGCGACTTTCTTGATGAGGGAGCTCGGAATCGACAGATGATCGCGCGCCAGTTCAGCGACATTGATTCGATCATACATGCCGAACCCCAAACAAGCAGCAACCATTACCGCCACAAAATGAACGTCTCCTCGCTTGGTTTCAAGGAACGATCAACAAATTCGGTATCTTTCAGAGATACCACTTCTCCGCCTTGAACCGTGCCCCATCAGACATCAGCTGGATCGATGTACGCAAGTCTTCATTCTCTTTCCCATTGGTTCCTCACAGGTCGTATGACCTACGCTGTTTTCTTTCGGCATGTTTTCGCCTTGGGTCGTTTCTCGCCTCTTTGGAAGCTTCTATCACATGTGCTGACCCGTGAAGAACTTCTGGGGTATGTACTTCGCTTTTTACTAATGAGGAATAACGACCAGGAAAAAGGCGGCCTACCAGTAAAAGCTGACCGAAACATGGCAGCATCAGATTGCCAACAGGCGGATATGTATGGAAGGTGAGAAACTCAACAGCTTATAATAGAGTGTGTGACAAAGATTGTGACCTTGAACTCTTGTGCGTCGCCTGAGGCTCGCTCAGCAAATCCATTGGTTTGGCGGGCAGCAAGGCTGGCAAAGCAGCGTGATATATTGCCCAGAGTTATTCAGGAAAAGATTCCCCACAATCCCACAATCCTAGTAATTGTCCTCGCTTCAGTCACTATCAACTACCAGACACAAAAACGCTGTTCCCCGACCTCTTCTCTCTCCATTACCGTAGCGAATTACAGGTATCCCCATAGGGCGTGATAAGCCCGGCCCTCACCGCCGCGTCGAGGCCGTGATTGCAGTGGGTCTGAGCGGTCGGGAAACTTGGTCTCTCCACCCCCCAACACTCACGCCGCCAATCCAGCTTTTCCGATTGTTCAACCCAGCCCCCATTCCCCGGTCTATCTTGAACCGTCGCCACTGCCAACTCGCCACGGCGTCTCAAAACTGATATGGCTATCAAGGCAAATGGATCCTCGGGTAGCGGCCCCAGGTTTTTATCTTGCTATCATGACACTGCCAGTCAACAATCTGGAGTAGAGACTTGGCATTGGCAGCCAGAAGAGGGGTTTGGGGCCGCGCCCGGGCCCTGAGCTCCATGGGTATATGTTCCTTGTCATCCTCTTGCAGTCCTTGTGAGGACCGTTGTAAGTTTTGTATGACCGTCTCCTCCCCGGAACTTGCAGTGGTTCTCGGTGAACCTGGTCATACAAAGACAAGCAGTGCAACTGTACATTCATTGCGCCCATTTATCTCCGCCGCTTTCTCTTTTCCTAGCCCTTGAGTTATTTTCTCCTTGATTTTGCAACAAGAGAGCCAGACTTGAGAATGGCAACAACTGAGAGCGGCAACAACATGAACAAAGACCTCGCTGAGGCAAAGTCCGAGGCCATGTCGGTCACCTATGCGGCTAAAGAGGACTTTGGGACCGGCGACATCACAGACCTGGACGAGGCCGAGATCTTCCTGCGCGACAACAACTTCAGCCCAGGCTACATCAAGGAACTCCTGGCCGACAAACAGCGAAACCGCAAGCTAGTGCGGCGGATTGACCTGATCCTCCTGCCGTTGCTGGCCGGCACTTATGTGCTCCAGTACATTGACAAGCAGGCTCTGTCCTACTCGGCGGTGTTTGACCTGTTCTCCGACACCAAGACGAACCAAGACCAGTACAGCTGGCTGGCCAGTATCTTCTACTTTGCCTACCTGGGAGCCGAGTACCCGTTCACATACATTGCGCAAAAGACTCGGATGGCCAAACTGGTGGCAGGCTGCATAATCTCGTGGGGATCAATCCTGATGATCACGGCGGCGTGCTCCAACTTTGCCGGTCTGGCCACGTGCCGGTTCCTGCTCGGTGTTTTCGAGGCTCCCATCACCCCTTGTTTCATGATGATCATTGGCATGTGGTAAGTACTAGTAATCCTTTTCCCTCTTCCTCCTTTCTCCTGGTCTATCCATTCAATGCCGTGGTCCTTTTTGCCTCTCTGTCGGGCTTGTCCTTTGGCTCACGTAGTTTTCCACAGGTACACTCGACAAGAACAACCGTTCCGTGCCGGGGTATTCTACTGCTGCAACGGCGTGGGATCCATGCTTGGAGGCATCTTCACGTACGCGATCGGGCAGATCGACACGTTCCCAGTGTGGCGGGCGGTGTTCCTGATCTGCGGCGGTATCACCGTCATCTGGGGTTTCCTGGTGCTTTGGCTGCTGCCTGACACAATCCTGACGGCGAAACGGTTCAGCCTGGAAGACAAGGCGATGCTGGTGGCCCGAGGCAAGCTAGGCCGGACGGGTATCATCAACCATCACGTGAAATGGTACCAGATCAAGGAGGCGCTGCTCGACCCGCAGGTGCTGCTGCTGGCGCTGTTCATGCTGCTCAACGAGACCATGAACGGCGGCATCGCCAACTTCGGCAAACTCATCATCAAGGGTTTGGTCACCGATCCGCTGTTGACCACGGCGCTGGGCATTCCGCAGGGCGCCTTTCAGGTCTTTTGGATCCTGTCGGGTACTTATCTCGCATCCAAGATCCGCAACTTCAGAACGTACTCGATGGCCCTGTACATGTTGCCCACAATTCTGGGCATTGCTCTGATCTGGAAACTCGACCGCAAACACCACAAGATCGGCGTCCTGTTCGGCTATTACATGGTCGCCTCGTTCGTTTCGTCTCTGGTCGTCGCCTTGCAGATGCCCGGCGCCAACCTCGGCGGTTACACAAAACGTGCCACCGGCACCGCCATCGTCTTCGCCGCCTACTGCGTCGGCAACATCATCGGTCCCCATGCCTTTTTGGCGAAGGAGTCCCCCACCTATCCGACCGGCTGCAAGACCATCCTATCCTGTGCCGCCGCCCAGATCGTCGTCGCCATGTCTCTGAGACTGCTCTTGATCCGGAGAAACAAAAAGCGCGACGCCGCGGCGGCGGCAGCCAACGACCCTGGCGCGGCTGCTGATGCAACTGAGGAAGTTGCTGCCGACCAAACGGATTTCGAGGTACGTCAATAGATCCCCTTGTTGTTGTTTCTTCACAATCCGGTGTGACCGTCGTACTGACTTTGTTGTTCTTCTAGAATCCTCACTTCAGATACATGCTCTGAATGCGTTGCGTTGCGTTACCTTCTTCTTCTTTCCTTTTTCTCTCGAGCGAGTTCATGCTTTTGCCTAGATATGGCGGACCTCTCTTTGCATGTGTACGGTATGACCGGAGGATTAGTGACGATAGGAAATATGTACCGGGGTTTGGATTTGATATGACTGGAGTGAGAAGTGCAGATTTCACTCTTTTGGTTCAATCCCTTATCCGTTGAAATTCCCCGTGTCTCTGCGCATCGGTCGCCAACCTCAAGCAGAGAAGCTCCGCTAGCCCACCTCCTAATTCTGGTCTTCTCCAGTCTCGCTCGAGGACCAACAGGAGGTCTTGATGATCCGAAGCCAAAGCCATGTCGTAAGGCGATTTCCCTTGGTGCATCTGGTTGGAAAGGATCCGCACCGTGTTGACACAGAAATGAAGTCACCGTAGCGCGTTGCAGATCGCGATCCCATCTGTATAGTGACAGCGTGGTGAAGCACGGTTGCGGCCGGTGGTCGTGTGGAACAGAAGATTCGGATCCCAGCCACGCCGTGCTTGAGTAAGATGTCCAAGACGGCAATGAAGTGGTCTCGGGCATGATCTTTGTCAGCCTCGGACGTCTCATCTTCGGTGTTGTATTGGATTTCCCCGGCATAGGACGGCCACAAGAGCCAGGATTGCTTGTGTTGTCATGTTTGTTCTCACTTTCGCCATCTGGGGCCGGAGGCTATGGTTTTCCAGAAAAGCTACAGACGCAAGGATACGACCGATCAGATATCCGACGACATCGACTGGGGGACTACTGGCTATGTGGGACCCATTTTCTTGTACATTTTTTTCACGGCTTCTATAACGCAGCATGGCAGACCTGCGTGTATTCTTGAGTTGAGCAACACCAGCACCTTGATCCTGGCCCGGGCGTGCTGGTCACGACTTGACTTGAACTAATCTGAAGCCACACTGGCACAGAGTTATGGGCGCCATCAGCAACAACAGTCGCAAGCTCGCTCACTTTGCAGGCTTCTACAAGGGTATTCAGTCAGCAGGTGCTGCCATCGTCTGGCGCTGGGATGAGTTGAATGCCACGTATGTGAGCCAGTTCGCTTCGTTCTGGATCCTGCTTGGCGACAGCCTGATTGTTGCGCCCCCGGTCTTGATTCTTAAGATCAAAGACACGGTGCCAGTTGAGGAAGACCTCAAATTCACGGACGAGACAATCGAGGATGTCATCGGTTTCAGAAGTAGTTATGATTTCCCAGGCAAGAGCAAGAGCAGTATGGCTTGAGTGGCATTCCTCTGGAGCGTCGATGATAGCATTCGATACGGCTGCAAGCTGCGTGAGACCTGTCACGAGCACATTGGCCCCGGGGATTCTGCTGGGCGGACTGGGACGAAGTAACGTCTGGAACGGTAGACAGAACTCTTGTCCGAGGAAATAGAAGTGTTAGGCTCCCGTAACGATCAGATACTACCTAGGTTAGGTAGATATCAATGACTATAGTACCGTGATTTATCCAATACTGCAGTGGTGTTTCATGGGTCTTTGTTCCTCATGGCACCAAAGTCCCGGGCTTCTTTGATACTTACTGCCACGGGCGGCCGCCTGCAACCTACCTACTCACATGTGACCTGTGAATCAAAAATAAAGGCATATAAGTTTGAAGTTGCCAAATTCTGTCGCCCAGCGTGGTAGGTTCGGTGGTCTAGTTGGTAGGACCTTGGTTTCGGTCCTACACACAAGCTCTCGGATGCTTAAAAACCACTAATTAGAGGATTTCGATCTTCTGCCTTGAGTGATTCACTTGTTTCCTTTAGGGGCCGGGTCTTTCAGTCCTAGCGATTGGGACCTCATACCTATAAATACGACTTAATTTTTTTTTTCTCGCCGCCCTTTTTGGATGGTGTTTTTGTTAGTAGTCTTGTGCGCAGTATCCGCCTTCAAGTTTCCAGAAATGAAGGGCACACAATCTCCCTTTTTGAGGCGTTTGGGATATACAGCTAAGGTATACATCCAGCTAGGTACCTGTACTGGGCCGAGCCAGAGCAGGAGCTATCTCGTCCGTCCATTTCGTTTCGGCTGACTTTGCACTGGGTGCGGCGCCCGATCTTCCTTTTGGGGTTTCTCGTGGTACTACTGGGCAGAGCTAGCAGCCGCTACTAGTACTTCGACCGCCCAAGTCGGCTCACATTGCGGTCGTACTGCACTCCGCAGAAACTTCTGGGGTAAAAAGGTAGGTACTAGTACTGTACATGTAGTAAGGACCTTGTTTCAAGTTCAAGTTGCCCCAGGAAATCATAATGCACTCTCACGACCTATTACAATCAACGGAATCGGGATGTGGAGTACCAGTAGCTTGTTCAAGTTAGTATACGAGTATACAGCTGAGTGGTACAGGTGGTCCGCCGCGTGTCGCAAGCGGAACACCTCCGGGTTGTTGAGTTGCCGAACCCCTTTCAAAGGTACCTAGGTAGGTGGACCGTCCACCTAACTAGTAAAGTATGTCTTTTCCGAACAGATAACACCGCGTACCACTGCACATAATAGTGTCGGCAAACTTTGGTTTCCCGATACCTACTGTACGCCCGGGCGTCCGCGTTTACGCCATAAGATCGGTTCGGCAATTCGGCTAGAAGACAGCCCAAAAAGAAGACGTGCTTTCCACCATGGGGGTGACTCCACGTTGTCAAATCAATGTCAATACTGTGAACGGCTTAGATTTATTGCCGACACTGGGGGAGTCAATCAGGACAGAGCAAGATCCTACAGTACAGTACTTGCTGTTACATCCAATGATTCATTCTATCAAGTTGAGGACACTGGACCACTCGACTTGAACACTGCTTCCTCACAACCTGTTTTCTTACGTCCGTGAATACTTGCAGCTACCATGGGATCAATTCCAGAAACACTCAGTCCCCGACCGACGGTCAAATTGCCCCAAGGGACGGTCGTCGGCGTGACCAAGACCAAGAGCGAGGGGCTCGATAAACCGGTCCACGCATTTCTAGGGATCCCATACGCCCTACCGCCAACGGGAGACCGGCGCTTCAGACCACCTGTGAAAATCGACACGTCGTCTTCTCCTCCAGACACTGTCATCGACGCATCTCGCTATGGACCTGCTGCTCCGGGGAAGCCACTTTTGCGAGGCGGGCCGCCCCTGCAGTACAGCGAGGACTGTCTGACGGTGAATGTGTTTCGACAAGCAGAGACAGAGCAAAAAGGTCTTCTGCCGGTGGCAATCTACGTGCATGGCGGAGCGTTCAATCGAGGCACAGCGTCGATGCACGACACGGCGTCTATGGTTTCGTGGTCGGAGCAGCCTTTTGTGGCGGTCTCGTTCAATTACCGCGTGGGCGCGCTGGGATTTCTTCCCTCAAGTCTGAGTGCCAAGGAAGGGGCACTCAATATTGGTCTCAAGGACCAGAAATTGCTCTTTGAATGGGTGCAGGAGAATATTGAGCTGTTTGGAGGGGACAAGAACAATGTTACGCTTATTGGGCTTTCTGCTGGGGCTCATTCGGTAAGTTTGCAAGTTGTACAAATTTCTCACATCACTCTGGAAAAGTTTAGGCTTTGGAACAAATCCTTGGTTTCGTATTTCAATTTTTGCTGTCGTATCTAAGGAAGCACTGCTAATTCGGTGACGGTCCGCAATGCAGATAGGACACCATATGATGAGACACAACAATTCGAACCCCGGTCCATTCCACCGGGCCATCATTGAATCCGGGGCTCCGACATCGAGAGCCGTGCGAGCATATGACTCGGAGCTGCACGAGCAGCAATTCCGCGAGTTTCTGAGTGAAGCGGGCGTGCCGAGCGACCTGCCACAGGACCAGATCTTCCCTTTCTTGCGGTCGCTGCCATTGTCGGCCATTACCAAGGCCCAAGAGACCGTGTTCGACAGGTACAACCCGTCACTGCGGTGGGCATTCCAGCCCGTCATTGACGGGGAGATGATCCTCCGGCGACCGATCGACACCTGGCGGACGGGGAACTACTACAAGATCCCGATCATGACAGGGTTCAACGGCAACGAAGGGTCACTGTATGTGGACAAGAAAATGTCCACCAACGATCAATTCGTCGATTTCTTCCGCACACTCCTTCCCAGACTGTCGGACGATGATATCGCCACCATCGCCAACAAGCTGTATCCTGACCCAGAGACTTCGGGAGACCTTACCTACAAGGAGACGAGACAAAGTGACGAGATCGGTCCGCAGTACAAGCGTGTCGAGGCCGCGTATGGCCAGTACGCCTATGTCGCCCCGGTCCGGCAGACGGGCGAGTTTGCATCGTCATCGCAGACTGCTCCTGTCTTCTTGTACCATTGGGCCTTGCCCACCACGGTCATCGGCGGCGCTGCCCACGCGGACAACATGCGCTATGAGACGTTTACTCCGGCCGTGCGGTCGTTGTCTGAGACGCAAAAAGAAATCTCGGGCACGCTGCACGCTTATGTCACCAGTTTCATTTGCAACAAGGGTGATCCGAATGCCATCGCTGGCCGGTGGGCTAACAGGCCCCAATGGCAACCTTATAAATCGGGCGATCAGCCCAAAACCATGATCTTCGGCAAGGGGATTGAGGAGCTTGTTGGTGGTCAAAACACTGGCAAGCCAGCTGAGTGTGTCTATGACGATTGGGCTGTCGAGCAGTGCCGGTTTTGGTGGAGTAAGGTCGAGTTGACTCAACAATAGGTAAATAATGATTGTACAGGCATCTCTTAGGATTGACATGGCAAATAAACAAGAACAGAGTTCTTACCTGCATTACCTATATCCACGCAGCATGGTCTGGAGAATCCGTCCTCCCGGCTGCGCTCGATGGTGCAAACAGAGACATACTGCATCAGCCCTGCTGAATGACAGGAGCTGTCCATTTTGAGTCTGTTGCCACAGAGTGTGTTTGACGATAGCCCAAGATCTTGCTCCCTAGTGTTTTCCGACCATGTCAAAGTCTTGCACAAATTCCTTTTACCTTTCCTCAACAGGCTATTGTGAACTTTCCCACCTACTGCAAGCATGTCGTGGCTGTGGACCTGGCTCGCATAGCACACCAATGTCATCTTCTTTCCATGTCGTCGTGAGACCACCTCGTCAACGCCCGCCGGTGATGTCTCTGGGGGATCTAGTCCGGGGAACTTGGGCTGGAAGTACTTTGCGATGTCATTGTCATTTTCCACGATCAGCTGGGCCCACCTAGAGTTTCGTCAGATCGTCTGGCCGTCTTGTCTCTTCTAGGCTGTATCAGCTGAAGCAGCCAGGACGTAAGGTACTGGTTAATGTGCAATTATGTTCAGCCATGCGCAAACTGAGGGGTTGTGGGCTGGCAGCAGGTTTAGAAATAAACAATTGAGCAGTAGAAGTTCAAGTTTGTCCAATGCCATCAACCTGGTATGTGTTCAGCGGACAGGTCGGTGGTTCGTGGTTGCATGGACAATTCTGCCACCGTGGTAGCGAGGAAATGGTGCAGGTTGCCTTACATTAGGCACGAGACTGAAGACTGTAGCAGGGTCCATAAATGCAGGGTATGTATTCCAAACCGCTCAAATTTCCGCTCAATTATCCGGATTGGTGTAGTGGTTAACATCGCTGTCTCTCACACAGCAGCCCCTGGTTCGATTCCTGGATCCGGAAAGAAATTTCTTTTTTGTCAGTTTTTGATTCTCTTGAAATGCTTGGACGTGCTTGTTTGCTTTTTATTTTTTTTGGTTGGTGATGTGGGTCAAGTCATGTCAGTGTTGTGGGTCGGCTTCGGTGGCTTGTTCCGAATGGGGCCAATTGGATTTCAATGGTGGGCAACCAACCCAAGGCTGCAATAGTAATACTAGTAGAAGTAAGGAACACCTCGAGACATGCATGATTAGTGCTAGGTTCTCTCGATTGAATCAAGCTTGTGGCAGGGGTGTCTTTCACGCGATGGAGGATCCTGAGGCATAGGGATTGCTGGGGTCTGCGGATCGCAAGTCACGATTTTTCTTCAAGCAAACACATGAACGAGGTCAATGCACGAAACCGCAACAACTCGATTATCAACACTTGGGGAGAGATCCTCCCCTGGTCATGGAAATGCTCTTTAGTCTACAGCCTCATGTCACGGCCTCAGAATCTCATAAAATTCATGAGGGCCCGTAAAGCTGCACAACCTTCCAGACCATCTGTCAGACGTAAGCATCCGCCTTCACAGTAGGGTCTCCTAGAGTCGAGGCAAATGTGGCCAGTGAATAGCTCCTTGAGAGAGAACATGAAGACCCCAGGCCACTGGATCTTTGAAACTGGCTGTGTCTGCGGGGTTAACGCGAGGACCCGCAGATAGTCCTCATGGAGGTACGAAGGGCGGAGCAGAATGTGGCGGAATCGGGGCGCACGGGAATCGACGTGGCAGTTTCCATAGTCTAGGCACTGGAAGTCCCTTATCTTTCCTGGGGTATGGTGAGTCTCAAAGGGCGGTGAGCTCGTACAGAAGAAAGGGGCTGCCGAGCGGGCAGTAGGCAGACGGGGTTGGCGCACTGCAGTGTCAGGGAGCAGGGCAGGCCAACGCCACGTTCGGATTCTTCAGGAACCACCCACTACTCCGTGTGAACTTCCGACCGCAGAACAAGGGTCTTCGACCACCAACGCATAATTCAACCCTGGCCAATTCGCCGTCTTGCTCACAATACCTGGACTCGCGTAATGTCTCCCGCCCGGAAGTCTGCTTCAGCCGAAACGGTGGCGCTTCCCATAGAGGCGCCATGCCTTGACAGTTGTCTGCCACAAGCATGAGGACCCGATCCAGACAGCACCAACCCAGCAGGCCTCTTGATCAAAAGCCACGTCAATCGAAGAACAAGTACAATACATCCTGCGAATGCCGTAAAATGCCGCAAGAGAACAACATTGCGGTCTGGTATACTGGATCATGACTGGCAGTACTTCCATCGTCGAGTGGATCGCGCACTATAAGGATCGGAAGTGTTTTGGAAGGAGATAATGTCTCGGCTGCACGTAACACGTCTTCTTGGCCAGTCCTCATCAATGCAAAGCAACCGGTGTGACATGACTGCTCTAATGGTTTGTAAGGTTGGTGTGGAGACAAATGTGAAAGATCCTCCATGACTGTGAAGAGTATTGTGCTCTCACTCTCCAATAAACTGGCTCGTTCGACGCCGGACGGCGTGTGCGCAGAGACTTTGTGCCAAATCACGAGTCTAGTGGACCGGGGTAGGGCCAGGCTGGAAATTGGGGCGTCATGAATGTCTTCGGTGTCCATGCTCTGAGAGGGAACCGTCTTGAGCCATTGTTGACCGTCTCAGTCGTTTCACTACCCGCCAAGGGATCTGAAGCGGCCTTCATGCGACCTTTTGCAGGCTAGCCATGGGCGCGCATGTTTTGCTATCGTTTTGCGGGAATGGCAGTTCTAGGAAGATGAAGAAGCCTGCAGTCTATTCAACAAACATTGAGGACGTCGATCTCTGTTGATGCATCATATCTCACTGGCTGGTTGAGGCACGACCTGCGCTGTGAAGCTTGCATTTTTCCGGCGACGAGGCGAGAAGATTTGGCAGTCCTCTTCTGGAAGCCACCAAGATCAAAGGGCTCGTGTAGTTACTTGACCCTAAACAATTGTCGGCCAGCTTGTGCTAGTGTGTTTCGTGCATGAACAGAACAGGGGCACGCGTAGGACCAGAAGGTCTGAGTCGGGTGCCCCAGGGATACGCCTTTTTGGGGCTGAATGCAAGTCAGGCTGCATGTTGACGCTGTGTAGGAATATAAATCGAACTCTTTGTCTCCCCTGTAGGGGGACTGTGCAAGGCCCCGAGTGAGCCACGTTTCTTGAAGTGGAGTTACGCATTTGGTCGTCTCGGTTGAGATCCTCCGCTGGCTGACTAGGATATATGAAAGACCAGCAAAGACATGCATTGCTCAGAGGTGAGCATAGAGGCTAAGCGAACAACGGCTGTATCCAGCCACCCGGGCCGAGAAGACGCCAGCTGTGCATAGCTCACTTTCGAAATCTTGCATTCGAATGATGAGGAAGCTTTCACTCGCTTCCAGCTCATACCGGAACCCTACTAGTACTTCGGCGGGGGCCAGGGGATGCACAAACATCTGCAACTTTTCGCTGGCTTCGATTCTGGCTGAAGGGGAAGGGCGTCCGCGGAGAGGGTGCATCGAGGCGATATTCAAACCCCGTCTTCATGCTTCCATGCATTCACGATGCTCTTGGGTCGGAGTAGAAGACAAATCTGGCCGCGCAGTGACATGGGGGCTTTCGATTATTTAAGCTCAGGACTGGCTCGATTCCATTCTTGAGAAAGATCATACCAAGGAGGGGTTTATGTCCGCTGAACCAGTTTTCTAAAACCCAAGTCGTTACCACGCCGTTTCCACAACGATGGCTGATGGACCAGCGAGCGGTCCAGAAGACCAGGCAAAATCGGCAATCTCAAGCCAAGAAGGTTCAGTCGACCAGGCGGAAGGTATACCGACCTCATTGCTTTTGAATTGGGGCGGTCACTGATGCAATGCAGCATGCTCTGAAGCTGATGCCACGCATGCGGAGAGTGACGGGGCCAACTCGCCTTCCATGGAGGAGGAGAGTAGCACCACAGAGAGCCAAGAGGCAGAGATACCCGATACAATTCCACATGGTGAAGCTTGCCTTCACCTGTCATTTCCCGGGGGTGTGACCACGCCCGAGGTCTACCCAGAGGACCTGGATCTGGACCGGGATGAACTTCCTTCACCCAAATCGACTTCGTCCGAGAAGTAAACAGTATGCCCTGAGGCAAGTGACTGTCAACAGCGCGAAATCCACGGTTTACCGGTATGATTTCATGGCATCGGCGGGCAAGCTTCGCATGGACAACGTTTCGATGATAGAAAAAAATGGGTATGGTGTTCTGTTTCGGCGAAACGGCCAGGGATGTAAATCCTTTAAGAGCAGAGTCAGCGTAGTTTCAACAACTTTCTGCAAGAGTGTAACGGGCACAGGCTGGGATCAGAGAGAAGATAAGTTCAACACAATGGGAGGTCAATGGAAGCAATCATCTAGCTAAGCCGAGGCTGCTTCCAACCCAATTCAGGCTAAGGATGATACAAAAAGTTCATCATCATGGTCTAGGTAATGCAGGCAATGAGGTGTGCTTACCGGTTCCGACTCTGCTCAATCTGGCATTTCCTCCACAACCATGTCACAATATCTGACCTTCGGCCAGAAGGTTACCAGCATTATTCTTTGGGCACAGGGAACACAAGGCCCTTATGCTGTTGATGAAGAGCCAGGTGATCAGACCTGCCCCAGCTTGGGCCATAAGAACTTCTTCGGAGTGGTTCCTGAGTCGGCATTGTCCTCCCGTACATCGTCGTACATGGACGCCTCGATGGGGGTGTCTTGCATTCCAGGCTGATCGGCCCAGCGGTGCTTCCTGCGGTTAACGTTGCCAGGTCTAGGTGTAGCCTTTTCTTTCTTCAATCTTTGTTTTTCCTCCTTCTCCCGTGCAGCTCTCCTCTCGCTCAGCAAGCGTTGGATCTCCGAGTGCCGAAACATTTGGATTTGCTCATCGGTCAGGGTTCTTTTGACCCCATCCTCGTAATAACCTAGTCCATCGCTTTCTTCACCTTGGTGGCCTGGACCGGTGCTCACCTCTTCGGTGTCCTTTGCAGGGAATGCAGTCAGCTTTGGGATTGGCTGGCCAGGGAAATGCGAGGTGTGAAAGAGACTCAGTTGGTCAATGTCTGCCTGCTGAATCATAGCGGCTAGGGCCTTACAGTGCTCTAGCCGAATCGCTGGACGGCAGAGATGCAAGGACGGAAGTCCAGAATGACTTGAAGTCGTCGGGAACTGCAAAAGTACACTGTACTGTGCAGTTGTTCGGGTTCATCTGACCTTGCAGTCACGGGCGCCCGACGCGCATCGGTCACCGCCAAGAGAGTCACGGTCGCTGCCGTCGGACTCGGAACGTGGAACTCCGAGCGTGACAGTTTCACAGATTTGCTTCCAGGCACCAACCAGCTAAAACCCACATACCTTACGCTTGTTGTATGATCACTAATCTCAAAAACTATCCAAAAAATCCGTCGGACACCTATTCTGGGCGAGTAAATGTGAAAGTCCCTTGCACCTGGTCCCAATCGAACGCCTCCAAAGTAGGCGCCCGTCAGATGACAGGTTGGTGCCTGTAAGGAGGCTATGATTACTCACTTCCTGCTTTGTAAGTGTTGACTCAATTCTGCCCATCTTGGAATATTTGGCCCTTGTGGGGTGTGTCTGTGGTCCAAGTCCAGTAAGCAAGGCCGAAGGGCCTCAGTGCTATAAATCTGAGATGTCCGGAGTGCTTGGCTGGTGAGTCTGTCAACAGCTTGTGGAGAATTCGACTGAGGAAACCGTGCGATACCCGCGACATATACCACTTAATCCAACGCTACCTTCCTCGAGAACATTTACCAAATGGCGGGCGGGCTCATTCTGTTGACCGGCGGGACGGGTCACGTTGGGTACAGGACCTTGGTCGAGGCTTTGTCAAGAGGCTACCACGTCCGCGCCTCTGTTCGATCGGAAGCAAAGACCGCCCAGATCAAGGCTGCGGCGTCCATCCAACCTTATCTGGCGCAGCTTTCTTTCGTTGTCGTGCCCGATATCGAAAAGGATGGTGCCTTCGACGAGGCGTTGAAAGGTGTTGACTTTGTTGTCCATATTGCATCTCCATTGGGCCATCCTTCGGAGGATCTCGAAGCACACGTCGTCAATCCAGCCATCCGGGGCACGCTTGGCATCCTTCATTCCGCGCTCAAACAGCCATCCATCCAACGTATCGTCATCACTTCGTCCGTCGTAGCAGTCCTTCCATCGGAACTACGGGAATTCACCGTGGACAATGTCGAGCCAGATCCCCAAGGACCGTACAGCGATAGTTTCGCTGCATATGGTGCCGGCAAGAGATTGGCATTCAACCGTACGCGCGACTTTATCGCCAAGGAGAAGCCACACTTCACCGTTGTCAACATCCTGCCTAGCTTCGTCATTGGCAAAAACGAACTGGCGACGACCCCGGAGAGCGTCAGGTCTGGCTCGAATGGGGTTCCGATGATCCCACTGATGGGCGGACACAACCCGGTTGGAGTGCCAGCAGCTGTTTGCCACGTGGATGACGTTGCTTTCGTTCATATAGCTTCCCTGGATTCTCGCGTTGAAGGCAACCGCAATTTCGGGATCAACTACCGCGGTGATAAACCTGTGGAATGGGACGATGCCATCGACATTGTGAAGAAACACTTCCCTGAGGAGGTGAAAAAAGGCGTCTTCCCTCTCGGCGGATCACTCAAATCCTTGCCCATGCCCTTTGATGCCAGCGAGACCGAGAAAGTGTTCAACTTCAAGTTCAAGAGCTACGAGGAACAGATCGTGAGCCTTGCGAGCCATTACGCGGAAGTGGTGGCAAGGGCTTAGTCTCCTCAGGAACGTGTCAGAATCAGTGTGTACCCAGTCTAGGACAGGCTGACAGGGATCAGGCGCGATGTCTTCGGTGTTCGTAATCGGAGCCTTCACGGTACCCTGACACGGTGGGACAAGGCTGAAAGGAGATAGACGGTTGTGGCTGGAAAGGCGGATGTATCTGCCGATCTTTAGAACCATAGATTGTGTTTCATTTCATTGCCATTCACATAGTGCGTGTAGATAGTGTACATAGTACAAAAGTTCACGGATGACGCATAGTTGCAAGTTCTTGCACCCTTGATTTTCTGCTACATAAAGTGTCCCTTTCTCTGATACAGGACAGTAATGATAAGCACCTACATCTGACTTGGTAGGCAAACAATCTCGCATCGAAGCAGAACCTGAACACTGGCAGCCGGTAAAAAGGGGCGGTGATTCGAGTGGTGGACAAGCTCTCTCGGTTATCGTGACGCGAGCAGCTTCGAGTTGTGACATCACTTTTGGACATGTTGAACCCTGAACTTGAACATCTGTGAGAAAACATGCCCGCCCTCCAGCCCGCTGCCCGCTGCCATTCAGCTGCTGCTACTGCTGCTGATCAGTTGCTCTTCTTCCCATAAATCCAGCTTTGGTTCTGTTGCTCTGATCTAATAGTTCGTCTCATATCCCATCTACAGACCCTGAGCAATCCAATGAGTTCCGACTCGAACCCCAGCGAGATCAAAATGTCGGCCTCTACGCGCGCCATGCTGGCCAAAGTCCGCAAACTTGTCCCTCCCATGCTCGAGAAATTCCACAAGGGACAGCTGGGTCGAGTTGCCGTCATCGGTGGCAGCGCAGACTATACGGGAGCGCCGTACTTCTCGGCCATGGCGTCGGCACGGCTGGGCTGCGATCTGTCCTACGTCTTCTGCGAACCCTCGGCTGCGCAGACGATCAAATCATACTCTCCAAACTTGATGGTGTCTCCGATCCTCCGGTCGACGGCTTCGATATCACAAGCACAAAAGGACAGCGACGCCTCGGGTGAAGAGCTGGCCAAACCGATCCTGGACATGCTTCCACGGCTGCATGTGCTGGTTATTGGGCCGGGCCTGGGCCGTGACGTGGTCACCCAGAAACAGGTCAAGGCAATCATTACTGCTGCAAGAAAACATAACCCGCCCGTGCCAATGGTGCTGGACGCTGATGCTCTGTGGCTCGTGCAAACGGACCCCGATCTGGTCAAAGGCCACAAGGAATGCATCCTGACCCCGAATGTGGTCGAGTTTGGCCGTCTGGCCAAGTCGGTGGGCTACGATCAAACCAAAGGCGATCCGGAAAAGGCGTGTCAGGATGTCTCCAAGATACTAGGTGGTGTGTGCATCATCCAGAAGGGCGCGGTAGACTTCATTTCCCAGGGCATAGACACTACAATCTGCGATCTTCAAGGAGGATTGAAGCGGGCTGGCGGTCAAGGTGATACACTGACAGGGTCTCTCGGCACTTTCCTCGCTTGGCGTGAACTTTACCACCAGGATCTGTGGGATGTGGGCGAGGACAAGATGAGCAGAGAGGAAACGTTGCTGGTTGCTGCATTTGGCGGAAGTGCAATCACAAGGGAATGTTCGCGACGCGCTTTTGCAAAGCGTCAGAGGAGTTTGCAGGCCAGCGATTTGACTGACGAAGTGCATAACTCGTTCCTCACCCTCATTGGCGAGCCGGGCGAAGGTCCCAGAGAGAACCTCTGAAGTTTGAGAATTCTTGCTTGTGGTGGGCATGTGCAGCAGCTTTTTGAAATGGCTCCAATGTAACATAACGAAACAAACGAAGCGCAATGAGTTCGGGAAACATGAGCTGTCCGAAGAATGATGAGATTTTGACGAGGGCGTCATAGCCCCATTGCGAGGCACACAGATTTATCTCTAGTGGTTCCATCGGTGTGCAATTTGCTCGTATGTACAGAACCAAACCCATTTCTTCGGCGACAGCAATAACTTAATCATAGATCGAAACACCGTTGTTCTCCTTAAGTCGCTGCAGCCGGGCCCGCTCCGCTTTCCTGTCCCGTTCTTCATAGAATTTTGCGAGTTCTGATAAGTCAGCTGTACCGCGACCGGCAGATACGTTCCAAGGCGAGCCAAAGTTCATTGTCCTATAGTTGAGCGTCAGTCCCATATATCCAACATAAGATGACACCAGGAGATAACGCACTCTGGCATTCGTAATGGTGAACCACTGTCGTCTCGCGGGCTCGAAGAAAAGAGTTGTCGGTCTGCAGCAGCAGCCTCCATCATTGTCGTATGTATGATATTTGCTCTCGCATCTTCTTGCTTGCCAGCTTCATATTTCTTGACCAATCGAGACCAGGCATTGTCTCCGGGCGAGCTCGCAGCAGAATACCATAGGATGGCCAACGGCACCGCGGCTATTGTGATGTAGAATCCTTTCTGGCCAGCGGTCAGCATGTTTCGGTCCGCCATATCTCCACCTTCACCAGAGCATCCTTACGCCAAAGTGTTCCGTGCGCGGGCCTGCATCTACGTGCAGAGCACTTTCTCCGTGATGGGTCTCTCCATGACCGTGGCCAGCTTCGTGCCCGGCGTATCTGCGTGGTTGGTGTCGAACTGACCGCCTCACTGGCCGGAGTGCGGCTCTGGCCCCTCTCGACACAAACGACATGGCTGATGCAGTGTAGAACGGTCTATTTCCAGGCGCAGGCGCAAGGTATTCCAGCCTGACGTGTGAACTGAAGTTGGACCACACAGGTCGTAGTCGAAGCTAGTCCTGTTTTGGGCGGCAGCAGGGCGCTGACCACTGCACGTGATCTGCCGGGAACTTTCGTTCATCAGGCTGAACTTCAACTTGAACTTGTTGCTATTTCAAACCTCTTGCAAACCAATCACTTCCTGCCACGCGACCCTTGATACCCAATCGGTCTTCAGAAGACTGCAGGTGAGTGAGTGCAATGGTTCATGCAATCTCCCTAGCTCGAAGGAAGAGGGCAAGACGATCGCCATTCAAATCCATCATTGGGCAGCAAAACGCCTTAGTAGGTGCCGACAACTATTCCTGAACCGGCTTTCAAGCGATGATGACTGTGTTCTCTTGTTGCAAATCTTTCGCTGCCGGCGACAAAATGTTTATCTTGCCGTCCCTTCTGTCTGTGCTTCTTGTGCTTGTTGTTGTTCCTGCATATACTAGTAATGCGTAGGTACAGTACTATGCGCTATTACACTAACCGGACGAGACTGGCTACTTGATCGATTTTGTGCTGGTGAGACGTCTTAAGTCCTTTAACGTCTTTTCTATTGCAATCCTTTCTAGCAGCTCAGGCCATCTTTCTGGCTCCTGTCTGCTTTTCGTCACCATGTCAACTACTACCTACCAGACCAATGCAAAGCCGAGGAGTCGCCGCGGCAGTCAGGGCGAATCCTCCGAGAACAATCGCAGTAGAGCGTCTAGCTCTGCCTCTTTGAGGTTATCGAAAACACTATCCAGAACTCTGGACGAGGTTGCTGTTCCGAGAAACAGCCGGCCTGGTTCACCGGCCGTCTACATCCACCGACAGAGACCACTTGATCCGAGGCAGCCCGACCTATTTACGCCTCCGTCGCGGCGCTCCACAAGCTCCGTGCCCTCCAGCAAGAATGCCAGGACAATGCATGAAGAAGAGAAGCAGCAGAGACCAGCTTCTGTCGCCAAGGTGAAACCGCAAGTCGTGCAACAGTCTGAAAATGGGCTGGGCCAATCTAATGTTCCGGTCGCAAAACAATCGTCAGTTACACAGGCTGGACCTGATGTCGCAACAGTCGCGGCGCCCGTGGGATCGGAGAATACGGGCGCCGAACCTACCATCCCGGTCAACGAAGCACGACCGCTGCCGCCGGTGACGTCCTTGCAACCAACGGTGACCGACGAAGACGAAGAAAATCCTGATCGTCCGACTTCACAGGTACTACCGCGGAAGAGTACGCCATCTTCCCCTATTACCATCGTCGCAGCATCGCCAGGTACGACTTCCAAAGATGCAGTGGCGAACGATGTTGTTCCGCCACCGCCTCAGGGGTCTACATCTCTTCTTCAAGACGTGTCGAATACCAACAGTGCTCGGAACCCGCCGCCTTCTCCCAGCAACCCGCTGCCTGCACCACATCCAAGAGCTTCAGTTACTCTGCTCCACCCTGCACTTTCTCCAGCGCTGGCTGATCTAGGAGAGCAGGAAGTCCCTGTGGCCATGACGTCCAGCCTGCCAATGGTGTCCGACGCCATGCTTCCCCATGAATCATTGCCGGCAGCGCGCTCTGCAATCACATCACCAAGCCAATCACCCTTGCTACACCATGTCGGCAGTCCTCCTCCCCAGCAGGCTGTATATCCGTACCCATACCATTTACCCTTGATGAACAGCCCTCCCTTCCATGCCGCAATGTATCCAGGTGCATTTGCAGCCGCGAATATGGGTCTCATGGGTGCCGAAGTCATCCCCAGATCTGGCTCCGCGGGGGCTGAGGATGAGCGTGCCAAGCTTTTGGAGAAGGTTGCCAGTGTTCTTCCTGACATAGACCGGCTTCTGCATTATTACCGCGAGTCCCAGGGACTCTTGTCCGAAAAAGATCATCTGGTAAAGCGAGCAGAGACCCAATATGAGCAAGATGTTGCCCGACTACGAATCGAGCTGAGCGCGTCCAAGTCAGAATATGAGAGGATCATAGGCGATCAAGCAATGGAAAACATCAAGCTGAAGGGGGAAGTTACGGAATGTAATGGTAAAATAGCGCACCTTCAGGAGATGGCCGACGAGCTTCCCTTGGTTAAAGAGGAGCTGGAGAAATTGCGTACTGAGTATGATCTCCTGAAACAGGAGGCAAGCAGGCAGAAGGACAGAACGGAAGAGCTGGTCATAGAGGGACAGGCTCTCAAGTCCACAGTGGAAAGTCTGAAGAAGCAAGCCGCTGATGACCACGACCATCACCAGAGTACGCTGACGGAACTGAAAAATGCCCATCAGAAGGAACTCGCCGAGAAAGAACATGAGCACTCAAAGTTACTGGCCGAGAACAAAGGAGGTCTTTCCAAAGTCCAACTCGATCTTGCCGGCATGATCACCAAACATACTCAGCAGAAGAAGGAGCTGGACTTTGTCCGAGCTATTGTCTCGGAGCACGAGGCTTCCTTGGAGAACAAGACCGCGGAACTGACCGAGTTGACACGACGGCATCAAGAAGAGCTGCAGAAGATGGCTACAACAGCGCAAGAGAGCGCCCAAGAGCACAAGGAGGAGGTTGACAAGATGGCAACTGAACTATCCGAGATGAGAGCCAAGCACGAAGAAGACGTAAGCCTGCTTCGCAGGTCCCACGAGGAGGAAATTGCAAAGATCTCGAAAACGACTGAAGCACAACTCGCAGACAAGGAGACAGAGCATAGTCGCCGGGAGGCTGACTGGAAAGCTGAGTTGGAAGCTGCTCAGTCTGAGAAACAGGCCACCACGACCGAGCTGGCCAAAAAGCAAGACGTGATTGACTCTTTGAAGGAGAACCTCAACGAAGCACGCAAGGCGTATGAAAGCCTGGCCAGTCAACACGAACAGGCTTTGAATCACCACGCCGCCCTGGCCCAATCGATGCGCAGTCTCAAGGACAAACAGGCACAATGGCACTTTGAAAGCGACCGAATGGACCGACTGCTCCAGGATTTTGGCCTTGTTGTTTCAAGCAAACCCGGACGGAGTGGCGACCAATTCTTGTGAGTTGATCCAGGCGTGTGGGAAGGATATTGTTGGATATGTCTCTCGGCACGGGCAATCCAGGCTATACGCCACTGACGGCTGAAATCTAGTCTACACGCCTTCGACCAGCTGGCATCCTCGGTGGAAAAACTTGCCCGATACATCCTAAACCACAGTCCGGGGCACAACGCAGACCATGGCGACACGTTCAAGATGGTCGGTATGCCCGATGTGTCGGATACTACCGAGGCTGCAGAGCTTCTCCGGTCTCTGTTGGTATCGGGTCAAGTTTGGAGCATCATACATCAGCGGATATTTGCGCCCTTCTTGTTCACGTCAGCCTATGGGACGGACGGCTGGGATGATCTTGAGAGAATTTTGGCTTTACTCTCGGCAAACATCAGAGCAAAAAGCTTCCGCCGAGAGGCAATCTGGAGGGCCATAATGATGAGAGCGATCTATACTGGAAACAGGGGCCGCAAAGCTGCGATGGCCGCAGCAACAGGACTCAGCAGAGACATTATGGAAGCAATTGGAGTGTCGACCTTGGATGGGGATATGCCAGGGCTGCTCCAAGCTGTCCGCGTTGTGGCCAAACGAGCGGTGCAGACCTGGCGCCGAGCACGTCTGGAATGGAATTTCATTCACTCTGTCATGCCATCAACATCAGACACCACTTGGGACGATGGAGCTGCCACCAGTCCTTCCGACATCGTGCTGTGGGTGCGGCCGCACATTGTCGGCGAAGTCGTGACTCACAGCATGTATCGAGACCCGGGCCGGACACCGGCAAGAAGTAGCCCTCAACGGCCCCGAACGCCGGGACGCTGCGTTTATCTACAGGGAAGGGTGCTACGTCAGAACTCTCGCGTGACCCAAGCAAGATGACATGAGCTGCGAGAGGGAGGATCTGCAGGACACATTCTTTTCTCTGATGTGATGACATGGAAAGGCGGTTTACATTGGATGAGTACTCTTCGAAATCTACATTGTACGATATACTGTACTAGCAGGTTCCTTATGTACTTAGCCTGGGTAATCAATATGTAGTTGTACTGTAACATAGCGCCCTTGGAATGCTGCATTGGTGCGCTGGAGGCGCATGGCTCTGTCGCTATAGACATTTATACTGTATTCTCAAAACTTGCACCCAGTGTTAGGGGAGTCTGCCACAAGTGCGCCAGAACTACTACGACTTGCAACCGACAGCTTCAAGTTGTGCAGCCGGTGTGAGATAACTGTTCGGGCGCTGCACTGCAGTTGGAGATGGGCGACCAATTCAGACAGCCGTAACCGGGGAATAATAATCTTGACGCCGATAAGGCTGACTCCGGGTTGTGATGCCGTGGCCCGAAACCTTCGTCGTGAAAACCAAAGCCCACTCTGCACGCCGTGGCTGACGGGGACAGGACAGGGATTTGAGGAGGAACACGGGCCACGTTCTGCTGCCCTGGGCTGTTGTCAGTCTCTCTTCTCGAACTGCTTCGGTTTCTATTGGAGATGGATAGCTTTGGTGTCAATTCTGTCGTTTACAATCTGTACTAGCAGTGCGATGGCTGACTCTGGCGCTAATATGTCTGCATCGCGACCACTACTAGCTCACTATTTCTGTGGCTGCGCAGTTCAAGTTTGGGGCTGCAAGGCACCCGCAGAGGCTGTGCTCGTTACTTCATAATATCTCCGGCTTGAGATTGTGCGACGCAGCATTGACTGTCAGTGGCTCCGGCTGTGGAGTTGACCCCGACGGGCTATACAAATGGACAAAATCAGTAGTGGGTACGTGGATAGTCGGTAGTAAGTGAGTACAATAATGTTGTAAGGGCAGATTGTGGCCGTGGCTGCTCGACTGCGGTATGTGAGGTCGCCTTTTGGCTGTGGCTGTCTTCGGTCGGTCGGTCTGCCCACTCCTCCGAGTGCTCCACCGTTACCCACCGTTCGCTGCGCTTTCCCATTGACTGGCCGCTGCCAATGCTCCAAACCCACCTTCCAGCGGTCGCAGTGGCATACTACCTGGTAGTAGTCCGCAGCCGCAAGCCGCAACCAACGTGAACACCCGCAACTTCAGGTTGGACATCCTCACCACTATCCTCGAGGCATTCACACACAGCAACAGTCTCCGCAGCGTTGTCGACCCTGATGCCATTGACCGTTCTTCTGTCTTATTATCCTACCACTTGCGCCGCTGCACAGTTCTCCCCTACGCCATTGTCGGCCGCCAACTACTAGCACCGGCTTCTCCAATCGAGTGACCGATTGATCGACCGTCTCTCGGCTCAGAGGGCGCAGCCTCCGTTCGACCACCGCGAAACACTGTCCTTCATCTGCGTACATGACCAACCCCGGCTCTCTGCCTCCCATGCTGTTCGAGTCTGCCCAGCAGTCTGCCCGACGACACAAGCTAATCCTCCGCTCCAATCCCCATTGAGGTCCAATTGATCCGATCTGCTTCAGCCTCACTCCGCTGTACGACCAGTCATCCTACCTCAAGTCCCTGTGCGACTCGTGTCAGAACACTCTTCCTGGTGTCGCACATTTACCGTATCCATTTCCGGTACCCTCTACTGCTTCCTAGTAGTCGGATCGACCTACTGGCATTACTTTGTACATTGACTGTCTGCGCGCCAGTCTCCACACAATCACTGAACCTGCGGGAAACCGCCCCGTTTCTCTGTCTGAGCTTCTATATCGAGAGGTGCCATTGCAGCCTCGCTCGCTCCCGGTCCTGCTGTCGCCTCGTTGCCTAGCATCCTACCGTCAAGCCACAGCCTCGTTGCCGATCGGCTTACTGGCAGGGCCATGATTCAACGCCTTGAACATCTGGTCCGGAACACACCTTTCCCACTCGGGACCAGAGCGCTATAGGAGGGGATCTCCTGCATCCGCCTCCAGGCCATATCGAAGGAAGAATGTCTTTCACCAACACACAGTCACGAAATACTCAAAGACCTACCCCCCATCAATCTCCCTTGACGGCGCCCAAAGCGTACCGGTCAAGTCCCGCACAGTTTCAGAGTCATAACCGCAGTACGAGCATAACGTCCAACCCTACGCAAACAGCGCATGAACCACCACGACTGGGTTCGGAACTGGATTGTTGGACCTTCGATCAAATCTTTAGCGCCCCTGTCGCCAGCCCAGCATCTCTTCCCCAGTCGACATATCCCCTCGGCTTAGAGGAGGACACATCTCACCATGAGTCTTCCTTTGATGACTTCCTGACCACGGGATACTCCTCAGAAAACCACGTCAGCGAGCATACCACCCCGCAAGAGCTGATCTGGGAACAACAGTTTGTATATCAGGACAAACAACCTTACATTCTGGACAACTACGACCAGAGCGGAGACGGCGGGAGCCACGAGTTCACCCAGTCCTCCGACTTACAAGCCTTCTACCCAGACGCACAGGAGACCTTGCCGGATTTTGTGTCTGGCCACGATTTGGCAAATTCCAAGCTGAACACATCAATAGACCATTCTCTTGATCTCTCGCGGGGGACCGAGTCTCCCATGCCGGGTCAAGACCAATATATGGAACGACCTTCCAACGGCCGCAGCCAGACAAACCATGCGACTCAGAATCTAAGAGTTAGCACCGCCCGAAATCATACTTCTACTCCTTCTCCCAACCATGGAGTATCTGCATGGCAGCGCACGTCCCCGAATATGCGCGCCCCTAGTCCTGTTGTTATGGTTTCGAGCTACGAAGCACCCGAACCGAACAATGGGAAACAGACGGCGCAGGCACAAAATTCCAATAAGCGCAGTCGGGGTGGAACAGGCTCGAACGTGGACGATGAAGAGGAGGAGGAAGATGATGATGATGATGATGATGAAGGTGTTGACAACCACCTCGGAGGTGGGGATCCCAACGTGGATTCATCTCATCTTATGCCACCTGCACCCATTGGCAGCAACAACACATCCGCTACTGCGGCCCAAAGAAGTGGCTTGGAACCTATGCAGCGAGGAGATGATGTGGTCTTATCTCTTAAGGAGCTGGAGGAGCAGCGTCAAAGAGATGAGCGAAATGCTGAAGTGCAAACTTGGCTCGAAACGAGCGATGATGGTGGTCACCATAACAAAGATAAAGGCGTGACCAGCATGCGCGGCCTAACCACTGGCGGCAGACGCCGTGCTCATACCACAGGCCAGATGGACGCGATCGGCCTGGTGTACTCGGACAAGAACATCCCAGGTCCCGGGCTGCTTCTGGAAGTGGACTCGGATGATGAGTCTTCGGATGAGGAGTCTATATCCTCGTCCCAGATGGAGGGGCATACAAACCAAATCCTGGATACATACTACCACTCGGAATCACCTCGCATGTCGCCGCGTGCACTGGAGGAGCGTGGTTCTCCAAACATGTCTTTCCCGCCGCTTGAGGATGACACGCCACCGGAGCTACAGGAGCCTCTCCCACGGCAATTTTACAGGCGCAGCCCATGGCAAGACCCTGTGCGAGGTTCACTTAGCGATGCGAGAGACCAACCTGATACATCGAACGCGGCCCTCTACCGGTTTAATCAGGAAGCAGCCAAGTGGGAGACGGCATCAAGAGCAGCCACTTGGGGAACCCGCCGTCGTCTCAGCGAAAGCGAAGTCAGATCCATTGTGGAAGGTAGTCAGGTACGACATCTATCCCTTTCCAAACGGGGCCGGGAGCGGGGCAACAGTATTCTAAACAAGGCCCGTGGCCTGTTACCACGGCGGAGCAGCAGCAACGTGAAGACCGAATCGCCAGCCGAGGGTCAGGAATCCGCCCCAACTAGCGGACATGCTCATCGAAGTTCGATCGGCACCATCAAACCCACCCAGAGAAAGCCCAGTTTTAGCAGCAAGCCAAAATCGCCCCCACTGGATACCGGAAGCGCATTCATGGCCATGACTGGCCAGCTCACCGCGATTGGCCGAGCCAACGCAATGACCCAGGACACCGACACCCATAAGTCGTCGGGGTCGCTCCAGGCTCTGAGGAAGCATCGGTCCAAGAGTGATGTGTCCAAGCATGGGAGATCCTCTTCTGCTACCCCAGGGTTGACAGAACTGATGACAAGACACGGTGGTCCGCCCATTCCCACACTTGCTTCCCCCATGCATGAACGCGAACGCATTGTGGCTGCGCAGGTGCTTGACAATGAAGAAGCCCCTGCCGACGATGACGAAGACGATCAAGCGGATGAGGTGGCTATTCGAATGGACTTTGAGATCCGGGCAGAGGAGATCACACCTACTCTGGAGGGGTTCAGAGATCATGCCCGGAGACTGAACCCACGATTGGAGCCATATATGATTGAGCGAATCGGCCAGGAGCAGATTCGCCGCTACAAGAAGTTGGTGGAGACCAAGATCAAACATACGCGCGCGGTGCAGATGAACCAGAAATGTCCCTCGGGCAAGTTTTGTTTTGACCTGGGCGGCGAGGCAGCTCTTCTGGCGCCGCGCGTCAGCGTTAAAGACCCCGAGGCAACTCTGACCCAATTCCAAGTGTGCAATCCTGCCGACGATGAAATCGACGAGTCCGGGTTCACCGAAGGCATCATCACGCCGGCTCTTTTTCCAGCAGGCATCCCCTTACCGCCGGTAAAACGGCTGCCGGCAGAATTAGAATGCCCACTCTGCTTCAAAGTCAAGAAGTTCCAAAAGCCGTCAGACTGGACGAAACACGTACATGAGGACATCCAACCCTTTTCCTGCACATTTCCCCATTGTCCTGAGTCCAAGTCGTTCAAACGGAAAGCAGATTGGGTACGTCACGAGAATGAACTACATCGTCACCTGGAGTGGTGGAAGTGTAACATTGAAGAGTGTTCACATATCTGCTACCGCAAAGACAATTTTGTGCAACATCTTGTCCGAGAGCATAAGATGAAGGAGCCGAAAGTCAGAAGTCGTGGCTCTGCCAGCAGCAAAAACAAGGCAGTCAACAACAATGTGGGTTGGTCAGAGGACGCCGAGCTGTGGCGCCTGGTTGACTCGTGCCGACATGAGACGACCAAAAAGCCGCGCGATGAACCGTGCCGGTTCTGTGGGAATGTATGTTCGAGTTGGAAAAAGCTGTCGGTACACATGGGCAAACACTTGGAACAGATTGCCTTGCCTGTCCTACAGCTGGTGAGAATACGTGAAGTGGCGCCGGATACAGTCATCAGCCCAATCGACCAAGCGCCTCCGTCTGCGATAGCCTCAACACACCCGACTGGGCTTGGGACGATCAACAACACCATGGACGCCAGCGCGACCTTGTCGCCGTATCCTCGAAGCGCCACTTCGGCCTACCAGACATCATCAGCCGGGCAATCCCCGGCGTCAGGACACGGGCCGTCCCGGCATGGCGGATATCAGCAGTTCGACGCTGGCTTTTACAGTGATGACGGCATGACGGCGGGCATGCACGTGCCGATGACAGGTAACATGTTTCCGGGCTCGTCTGCGACCAGTATGCCACAGCAACCGCATATGTACATGGGGCCGTCGGAGTACATGCAGCCAGGGGATGTAGGACATTGTCCGCACGAGTACAGTGTGTCGCCGCACAGTTCAGTGGTGACACCACGATCTCAGCCTCAGCCGGTCACAGCTACGGGCTACAATCATAGCGACCAGTTCTTTGAGACTGGTGGCCTTGATTATACGCAACCAATGCCAATGGCTGGCATGTATTCGAGTGCGGGCGTGCAGTCAACGCCCGGCTATGGTCTGCAATATGCCTCACCGTCCATGCAGCATAACCAGCATTTGGGGCAACAACAACCAGGCGGTGTGGAGAACCAGTCAGCAGGACTGGGATTGCACCCGATGAACCAAGGTTTTGTGTTTCAAGATCCTCAGGCTGGACATCAGCAAGGCCAGCCTGGATCTGGAAACATGCAGTATACGCAGTGATTTCTTTTCTCACGAATGAAATGGAATGAGAAGTGAGTGTCGGATATGATGTGGACTTGTTGTCTCGGAACAGTCCCTTTTAGCTTGAGTTTCCAGCTGGAACGGGATCATACGTATGTGTCTGATTGTTGGACACATGGAAGAGATGACACATTCCTGGGAGGGCTTTGAACTATCTTCGCTTTGTCTGCATTCGAGATACCCAAGATACAAACATTTTCGTTTCTTCTTGCTTTGGGCAGCGACCCGGTTTGTTCGCATGCAATGGGGAAGGATTGGGTGGTGCGTTTGATCTTAGCGAGTATCTATCTACTACTGTAGGTTCTTTTACGAACCGATGCGGTGCGAGCAATGACAATGACGAATTGGAGCGATTCAGACCCTGTTCTACGAGCCCGAGGTCCAAGAGTTCCAGTTGCAGAGCGGTTTCTCAACCCGACACATGTGCGGAATTTGAACCTAGCGTAACTTGAAGTTTGAAGTACAGGACCTTTATTTAGCTCTTTAAAGCTTAGGGCAAGGCAGAAACCTCTGGTTCGGAGATATTGTTGGTGTTGGCTTGATCTCGGCGTGGCTGAGGCGTTGGATCGGCTACCAGCCTGTATGACGTGCTACCAGTGTACAAACACTGCACTTCGGTGAGGCTATGGACCTGTAGTGGTATCTTGGTAAAGCATCACATGGTGTTCTTGACAACCTGAAGGATGAGGATTTGTAAGGCACTACCCGTACTGACTACCCAGGTACTGACTACTATTATGGAACCGCACTCGTGTGTCCTGCTCGGCATTGATTGCACCTCAGTGCATTGTATTGTCAGGTCCAAAAGGGATCCTGTGACCACTGTCCCTATCCACATGCCGTACAATCTTGTAACTTGAAGGCGTCTAGACGGAGGGAAGCATCGGCTTTCTGGTCCCGAAAATCGACAGCCGCTGGTAACCGTCCTCAGTGGGAACACTACGTACTGTGTCCCGAGGTTGACTTTGTTGATGACCTCCGTATCCAAGGCCGAATCCTGCCTTATCTCTGATCTTGGGAGACAGTCGGTTGGTAGGTGTGCGGGTTGGAAACCCCGAGTCTTCGGGATGTTCCTTTGATACAACCTGAATGTACATTGTACAGTCCTTTACAGGTCCTACTAATACGTAGTGGTCACTCGTTAGCGCGGCTGCCTGGCTGCCTCACTCGCGGCATCCATGTCTTGAGCGGTACGGGCGGTACAGACTTGCCCTGTCTGGGCAAATACTTGGTCGAGTAACAGGCAGTGTCGATCGCTCATTCGCCCATCATGGCGCCAATTGTAACATTGTGAGTATCAGGCGGTACTCAATACCTCACCGGTCGACATCCCGTCATCTTCGTTGTTCGGGCTGCCACGCAACTGAACACCAACTGAACTTCAACACCTTCGAGGTTCAACACTCACCGGTCACAGATTCAACCGCGGGACTCTCGACGGCTTCTCTTTTCTTTTTGCCCATTTCTCTTTCCAATCCAATCCATCCCCGCCATGACATGCTGTGGGTATTGCGTCTCGTATCAACCACATTGCATATGATACCAGTGCCCACTCTTCCAATCGTCTTCTTTAACCTCCGAATCATCCACTTTCTGTGTAGTTATGTATACTACTAGGACGAGTTGCAATCCTCTTCCCTGAAGGTATCGGACTTGAACATTGCATTCATATTCCTCCCGAAGATGGTTCCTGGATAACGGCAGCCGACGCACCCGACGGCCAAGTCTCGTTCTACGAGGGAAGGAGGGGGATTTGGTCAGCCTCATAAACGTCCACGGTGAGCCCTCAACCCAGCACTGCCTCCCTGCTCGTCAACCCAACACCATTCAACCCAAACTCAACCTCGCTCCTCTGTTCATCGTGAGGACGGCCGACCTTATGTGTCATTGATGGCTTGACCTGCACTCCTACTCTTGCTCTGGCTCTTTCTGCTTCCACGCCATCCTGTCCCTGCTCCCTCTCGCCGGCCTGCCACAGTACGGCTTACGTCTTCTAGCTTCTGCCCTCCGCCTCATTTTCCAGTCGGGCAACAGCATGCTGCATACCTATAGCCCTGCCCATTGATTGGCTGGCCTTACGCTCGACGCCTCGGGCTGTTTCCAGCCTCAATTGTTTCGGGCTGTGCTTTACCCTTTCAATCAACAGACTTCCTGACCTCGCCCTGTCCCCGGGCTCCTGCCTTGCTGGCCCTGCTACCGCTGACATACCATATACGCTCTTCAGCACCACATCCAAGCCCAAGTAAGTCATACCGTTGCCTCGATGCCGTGACTCGCTCGGCAAAGTCTAGCAAACATGGCGTGGACCCTCATTGACAGGCGCATTGCAGGAACTACAGTTCGAGCTCCTCAACCGTTAACATGGCTGGGGCTCCTGCTCAACCCTCTCATTGGCCGCCCTGTCAGTTGCGGACAGTCAGGTCAAATGTAATGTTGCCACACAGCCACCCACTATGTGATGTTCTTGACGATTAACCATTCTCGCCAGGCATCAATCGTTCTATCTCATGCGGGCGGAGCAACGGTGGTTGACACAGCCCATCCCACCCTTTCAGATGCGGCTGAAAATCAGGCCATTTTATCCGCCCTCTCGCCTCCTGACCGTACTCCCACGACTTCCTTGCCGCCAACCCATTGCAATCCTTCTTCTGCCGCGGACCAGTTGGAGTCACTGGCCTCTGGCGATTCCTTTCAAGGGGGCCACCAATATTCTTCTCTTTACCCTGTCTCCGAGTTTAGCTACGAAGACTTCGCTGACACCCTTCTCGATATCGAGGGTGTAGTCGGTCACACAACGAGCTATCCTGATCCAGAAGGCCAATCTAACGCGGTCTGGACACATCTGCCTGTTGCTGAAGGAAGGACAACGCCCCTTCCCGCTGGCGTCGAGCTGAACGACCTTGAAAGACACCGACATCAAGTTGATGGGGCTCGTGACCTTGTCCCCTCGGCAGTAAGTGGACAAGAATCGTTCAGAGACTCCGCATACGACACCGGCTGTGGCAAATCCCAACATGAAGTCGAGTCTGTAGATGACCCGGCGGGAGAAGCCATGGACCACTCAACATCCATCTACCCAAACCCTTCCATCGGGGATGAACATGGCCAAGTCGGTGAATCCTCAGCCTTGTCAGTGCCTGTGGCGGAGAGTACGGATACTCAAACACCCCTGACACCTGTCTGCCCTGAATGCGGCTACGTATCGAGGACCAATTCGGACATCCGGTAAGAAGAAGCTCTGATTGCCTCAGGGCCATTCTCAAAGCGCTAACTGCTCCAGGAAACACCGCGCTCGTCACATACGGGAGTATGAATGCCCGCACTGTGTGGGCAAGGCGTTTGCTACGAAGAATGACCTCGACAGGCATTTGAAATCCGTCCATCGTATTAACAATCGCAACAGCAAAGACTACAAATGTTTTGCAGAAGGATGTTCAAAGGCGGAGAAACCCTGGCCTCGCAAGGACAATTTCAAACAGCATCTGAAAAAGATGCATCCAGACCAGGACGAAGACCACCTGCTAGAATTGTCTGAACAATGGTACGAGCAGCAGCAGCAGCAGCAGCGACAATCACAGCAGCAGCAATCACAGCAGGAGCAATCACAGCAGCACCAATCACAGCAGCACCAATCACAGCAGCACCAATCACAGCAGCACCAATCACAGCAGCACCAATCACAGCAGCACCAATCGACTCCAGAATATCCTTCCAATGACCCGGAGTCAACCAATATGGAGATGGACACAATGCCTTCCTCCGGCTCGGTGGCATCCGCCATGCACTCTCGTGACGATTACGAAAACAACTATGTCCTGCATCACTCGTCTTATGATACCCCTGCCGCCCCGGACAATCACATGGAACGGTCCTTGAGCCTCGATTGCAGACCGCTCGACCCCGCCCTGGGCCGTCCTACAATGCAACACCACCGCAATGCGTGGCCACGGCATCTGCACCGCAGGAATGTTTCCAACCCAATTTCTTCCTCAAGACTACAGGCACAGCCTCCCTATCTCTTGTCCCATGACGACCCCATTATACCCTCTGTACCACCCATGCAAAGGACGCAGTCCCAGAGCGACTATGCAAGCTACTCGAACAATTTCCCACAGGCGTTTACCTCAGGCTCCTTGATGGATTATGAGCCTTCCAACAACAATAATCCCTGGGCTGTTGCTGTTCCTAACGACCTAGCGCCAGCCATGAGCATTCCTATCAGATACACTGTCGAAAATGACCAGATACGTCGAATTCCTGGCCCCCATACGGTTGCCGTGCCCACCTACGAGAGGTCGGCAGAGCTTGACTATCCGCAAGACGTCCAAGCTACACCTTCAGATGAACTGAGTAGAGGACAAGAGGAACTATTGCTCAACGTTGGCGGAAGCACGGGAAGTACAGCCACAAATGGCCCCGACCTATCACTTCCGCCCCAGCAGCCTTTTCGGCTCAACGTAATCCCTCCGGAAGAACAGTCCCACGGGACTAGAAGACAACTCGGCGAAAAGTTGCAAGTGGAAATCCAATCGTTCTTACACAACCACAACTCGAACGCCGAAAAGGACAAAGCTTTTTCCTTTTCGGATGATGACATTCTCAATGTGGTCCGATCGGGCCTACAGAACCTATCATCAAGCAGAACCGGCGCCCCGGTCGGCGGCGATGGCAATGCCGGTTCGCCCTTTTCCTCCTTGGGTAGGAGTCCAGGCCTTGTGCCATCAGTCACTGACCGAGCGATGGGCAAGAAACGAAGGCAAACTAGAAAGGGAGTGTTCCGCTGCCACTGGGAGGGCTGTGGAAAGGTGACAAAACGCAAAAGTGAGCTGAAAAAACACATGGCTCGGCATGATAAGCCCTACGGATGCACCTGGGACGGATGCACCAAGACATTTGGCAGCAAAAATGACTGGAAGAGGCATGAACAATCGCAGCACCAACATCCAGAATGCTGGTATTGCCCAGACTGTAACAAGGTGTTTTTTTACAATGCGGAAGTTTTTATGCAGCATATGCGTGAAGAACACCCAACATATCTGGCGCAAGAGGACGACGGTGCCGGGTATTTCCAGATCGCCGCCAATTATCAGGGACAGTATTGGTGTGGCTTTTGCAACGATATCATCCGGCAGGATGAGCATGGGGGCCAGGCAGTGACGGCTCGCTTCAACCACATCGCCGACCACTTCAAGAAGGAGAACCGGTCGTCCAAGGACTGGATTGAATTGAGAGGGGGTGGCAAAACAAAAGGAGAACTCCATCCACCTCCTCAGCAACGGCAGCAGGCTTTTGACTCCCAAGATGTGTCTTCTGCTGGTGGAAGTGGGAACATGGCAGAGTCACAGGCCTCGACATCGTCGGCCTCAGGGGTGTTGTCTTCATCGTCATCTCCTTCGTTTCTCGATGATGATGACGAGGATGCCGACGCTGACACCGATATCGACTCGTCATTATCTGGATTCCCGACATTCTCGTCTCCTTTGATCCCGGCGACCCCGCTCATCAATCATCTGACCCGTACGGACCGACTCGGGTTACCATCGTGGTCAGGTTCAAGAGCGAGAACAAGTTTAAGAAGATCAGGTCCTGAATTCAATCATCTAGGGGGCATAGATCAGGACATTGACATGGGTGATCTTGATTCGGAGCCGGATTTGACTTTGGATCTGACCGAAGACAACCCAACTCCCACGCAAGGTTCCAGTGGTGGACCACTGGGACCGCAACCGCAACAGCAGCAGCAACCACAACCGCAAGGGCTTTCCACTGTTTCTGAAGGCCACGGCGGTCGTCAACGACGCCACGGGCCGCCGCAGTACTACGGACCCGCTGCAATCGTCACCTGCTGTCAGTGCAGGAGTCCCTCGGCCATCGCGCTGGGTTATACCCATTGTATGGATCCGAGTTGTGCGCACGAGCTTTGTGGAGGGTGTAGACGGCACCCGAATCCTCAGGATGAGTAAATGAGACGGAGAGAGGTGGAAGAGCCCTCGAGGTCCTGGACGAAGAGCACCGCCAGTGCAGGCCATGATTGAATGCTTGAATGATTGCTTGATTTATGCTTTGAGTTATTGGATTGATCTATTTTACTAAACGGCTGGATTTTGTCGTTGGATTTTGTTTGGAGAGATCGAGATTATCGCAGAATATGGCCCTTTGGTGGTTTGTTTTCTTCAGACCGACTTGGACTCAATTTCTGCTGGGGCGTTGATGCATGTACGACAATGATGACGATGACCAAACGACGACGGCGCCGGACGAATATGTTGGGACAGGTTGGGTAAGCATAGATGGACGACAGACCGCAGACCAGCGACCACAGTTACCAACTCCAGATTTGCGGATTACGGATCACACTTTTGCAGAACCACAGATGGGAGTTAGACGATGGAGTGGCATCAATCTGACGCGATGTTATGCACGATTCGGTGATCGATGGTGATGCCAATGCCAATGACGGTGATGGTAAATGATGACGATCAGAACCATGAGATGTGTATTGTTCTTGGGGTACTGTATGTTATACTGCAAGGGTTGATTGATATCGGTTAACAGTTAGGTGTACTTGTGGGACACCTTTTATGCTGTGGTTAGTGGGTATTCCTATTGCAGCTTTACGGTGTGTCGTCAGTTGTTGTTGGCATCGAGTATGCTGTTCGTTTGTTGATGCTGCAAGTACCATCATAATAGTAGTTCAAGTTCTTTACCTTGGATGATTTTTGTCCTATAGTACTGTAGCCTAACAGCTCAGTGCACTCCAGCTGTAACTGCAGTATACTGACTATAGGTTTGTGACCAGGTAAGTAAGTATACATACCTGACATCCCTACGTAAAGTAATCAGGTCATTTCCTGTTTTTGGTTCCATTTCCAAACGCAGAATCGAATTGGTGTAAATTCCGTTCTGTGCCCTATAACCCCATCCACACCGTTTTGGCAATACAGTCAACCCCAGGCTTCCTCTTGCTCGGCCTCACGAAGCCCATGTATCGCAGATCAGCGAGGGCGCGATAAAACAGCGCCAGAGCCTGGCGTTCTGTGTCTGTTCCTATTTCTGGTTCTGCCGAGACGGTCGCGGCAGCGGCGTCGATATCTTCTTGACCTTCTTCTCCTGCACCACCATCATCACCAGTAGCACCACCAACTCCATCACCATTGTCATTGTCATTGTCATCGTCATCGTCGTTTTCATCCTCTAGTCCCTTGGTTGTTGTTGTTCTGCGCCCTCGACCCTGAATCCTTGCACCAGCCACGTCTCCGTCTGCATTTGCGTCCGCTTTCGCATCCGCCACAAGAGCCGGCGCAACCGTGTCGCGAAAAGTATCCCACAAATCTCTCACGTTGATAATATGTCCCGCTTCATTGAGCATTGCCAACAGCAAACTTGTAGGAGGCAAGGTTGCCCTGTTAGTTTTGGAACTTGTAATAGGGCCATCGGAACAGCACTCGCAGCCAAGATAGTCCGCGGGTCGTGTGAGGGCTCGTTCGAGACTGTGTCGTGCCCGCGGCCGGAGAATTGACGACAATGGCGATTTCAGGTTGTATGTATACGCTTCGCTGAGGATGTCGTGGAATGGATTTCTGTTTGTGGTTGTGGTTGTGTTTCTGGCTGTGGTGTTTGTGTCTGGTTTTGTGGTATTGGAGGTGGTGTTGGAGGTGTCTGGAGAAACAGGAACACCAAAAGTTCGATGGTGTATGTACCGTGTAAGAAGACGCAGAAATGCTTCAGTGAGGGATTCGAGATTGTTGTGGTCTTCTTTTTGGAGCGTTTGATGTTTCCTGGAGGAAGTCGTCGTTGTCGTGGTAGTGTTGGCACTGGTGTCATTGACTGCGTCGATGATTTCTGCGAGCGTATGAAATTGGTGCGTAGCGTCGGTCTCCTGAATGTCAGTGCCGGTGGTTTGATCTTGTTCGAAAAGTTTCAGATCTTCCGCGCCGGTCTCCACCATGTGCAAGAAAGTCTGAAATTGGGACAAGTCCATCTGCTTGATCGCGAGGTCGACGTTGTCGAATACTTCAGTCTCCGTAAGGTCCGGCAGAGCCGCTAGGAGCTGTGCCTGAATCTCAAGAGAGGAGGTGGGCTGCGGTCTCGACGAGTTACTAGTACTGCTCGGGGTGACGAGATATTGAGAAATCTTCACGAGTGTTCTGATTGCGACGAGGCTCGACCGCAACCGCTGCTGGCCATGTCGAATGGCGTCCAATGCCTCCTTGACCAAAGTCTCATCGGAGGCAAGGAGATCATGGGCTCTCTGGCGCTGCTCTGCATCCCCTTGCACAAGAGCCTCGCAGTATCTCTTGAAACTGGCTGTGTTGCGGATGGCTCGACAGAGAGCAGCATTGTCGTCTAATGACGACAGCGATCCAGAACACAGTATACTCAATGGGTTGGCAAAAAAATGCGACATAAAGACATATTTGATGGCGGCAGTCAGTGCTTCTGCAGTGGTGCTTTGGTCTTCGGCCAGTTCGGCAAGCACGCTCACGACGGCCGGACCAAGGAACACTTCGGTATCCTCCGAGTCCTGGACAACCTCGTAGACTGCTGACAGGGGATCTTTCCGCTTCCCCGACTGATAGGGCTCGAAGACCCTTGCGTCCAAGAGCGAGACGGTCGAGCGCGAGAGTCGAGATTCGAAGAGCTCCACCGTCGTAGAGACCCCAATCAATAGCACAAACGGGATCCGATCAGACCAGGAGCTGAACATGGATACTAGTTCGGAGAGAATGCCCGTGTCGAAGGTTTCGACCTCGGAAATGACCAACATAACCCTTTGTAGATTCTTCTTCTGCACGTACTTTTGAAGCAGTTCCAGGTCGAAATTCATCGGGATCATGGCCTTTTGCTCAGCCAGGAACGCAATGTATTCGTCCATACTGTCGTCTTGACAGATGGCCATCCGGATCAAGTTTTTTAGGACGGTCTGCAAGTTGGGAGCGTGGCCGGGCGAAATCTCGAGGAGGACTTCTCGTTGGTCTTGCTCAACTGATCTTTTGCTCTTCCAGCCTCGAAGGAGTTCGCGTTGAGCGTTGCCCGCCGCAGTCGACACAAGTAGTCCGGTCCTGACCATGCTCTGAGAGTGTTCATGTGGTTGTCGAACATACTGCAACACTTCGTTCACGTAAGTCTCGTCAACCTCGTTGAGGATTGCGGCGATCCGGGTCTGCTGTTTGTCCCACTGGAATTGAAACTGTTGTTGGCGCAACGCTATCGCGTTCTCGGGCTCCCGACCGCGAAGAAGAGCAGGCCATGAGAAGCCATGGTCCGCCTCGTCATCTTGTGACTGCGAGTTATTGGTCTTTCGTTTCTTCTTTGGCCGGTCGTCTATCTCGTGCTCGTCGCGTGCCGCGGGTTTGAAGATGTAGCAACCCTGTTCTGTTCAGCCAGGGAGGTCAACCTGATGGACGTGAAGATTTCCTTACAGTATGGGCATTATCGTCGATCTGGATAACATCGGCGTCCATGGATCAGAAGGTACCCCGAGTGCGTGTGATCACATAGACAGTTGGACCGAGAAGACTCCAGAGCGCGTTTCAATGTGACGCGGTTGAATGAGTTCGAGGCTCTTACAACTCGCGTTCTCCGCATTTTGTTTCGGAGGCGGCGGCGTGTCACAAATTGACATCTTCAGGCAATTCTCGACTTTTTTTCTACTCTCGGATTCTACCATCCAAATTCGTCCTCTATTCACTTAAACACCGTCACCGAGCTGTCTGATCTATGCGGAACATCTGCCGTCTTTCCCCAAGATGGCATCAACAATTTTGTCTGTCCCCCAGCTTTGCTGGCCATCAAACCTGCCTACAACTTCTCCAGCCTGTTCGTCACTATCGACAACCGCCACGACAGCGTCCGCGTCCTGCGCGTAGGGCTCCTGTCGCGCCCTTTGAAGATTTGGACATCCGAGAATTCGAACAACAAGGTCAAGATGATTCGACCAGAGTCCCGGTCCACGACTATCTCGAGGAGGAAGGACAACAAGTTCGAGCGGAGTTGGAAGAGTTGGATCGCGAACTCGCCATCATGCGACAAGGTCCATTTGGTCCGGATAGCGAGTTCATGCGTTCATTTCCGGCCAAAGAAAGAGAAGAGCTTCTCAAAGCTCTTGAAGAGGAGGGCATCATGCCTGGGGAAGACTTGGATCTGATCACGGACGAGGAACTGGACGAACTGGCCAAAGACGACAAGGTTCTCAAGCGAGAAGCGCGCGAGAAAGCGTCTTTGAAAGTTACCCTGGGCATACCGGCGCGAGACAAAATCTATGTCAAGAGATTCAACCAGGCGTTGCAGGAGGCGGAGAAAGGACCGCCAAACGAGCGCCTCTATTTCACGCTTTGGAGATGGTACCTCCGGTGTCAGCAACATGTGGCCAACTTCTCCGTCATCATCCCGGAGGATGTGTGGCATTTTCTGTGGAGGACTCAGAGCACCACATACTACCGGCCCAAACACCTCCAAATGCTGGGCAAGGATATGATGAAAGCAGATGTGCCCTTGGAGGATAAAGAATGGCTTCAATACATCGACGCTCTCCGAGCCAGTGGAGACATTGCGGCCGCGGCTGAAATGTGGGAGACGCAGAGACCCCGGCTAGGGACCAAAGAAGATTTGGCCGGTCAATTTTGGGTAACGGGGATCCAGATCTACGTTGAACTGGGCAGACCACAGAAAGCACAGAATTTGGCGTTCGAATGCTATGACCACACCACTCTTGTCGACCCGGCGGTGCTTGTGATGGTGATCGCCAGTTGGGCCAAGAGCCAGAACCCGGCAGCCGCCCAGCGAGCCTGGCTCTGCTACCTAGAGCTCCGGCGACGGCTGGAAAGCTCGGAAGATGACGAGACAACCTTGAGCGTCCTTGGCCGAACCAGTAGTGTCATCCTCGAGGCGGGTCGTACAGAGCTGGCTCTGGCGGTGTTCAAGGACATGTTCATGCTTCGAGCCAAGTCGCCAAGTGACTCGTGGAAAATATTCCAGGAGATAGCCAAGAGCACGAGTACGAGTACACAGTCCTCACAAACTCCGAGTGAAGATCTGGTCAATCGCATAGGGCTTTCCACCCTTGCCGCACTCCCACGGTCGTTCCAGAACAAGTTCTTCTTTGCAGCGTGGATCAAGTGGCTGCTTGGGGCGGGAAAGGTGGACGATGCCGCATCCGTGGTGGAACTTATGTATGAGCGACGAGTCAAGCCCGATGCCCGCCACTTGAACGGACTGATTGCAGCCTGGCTCCGTGAAGGGTCTCCCAGGGCGCGACAGAAGGCCGAAAGTACCGCCTGGATGATGATTCAAGCCCGCATTGAGCTGGTACAAAAGCGGCGCTCTGAAACTGAACCCGTGCAGACCGAGGAGCCCACCGCCACCACAGTGAAACCAGAGATAACCAAACCGACGCCATCTTTTCTGCTGCGAGGAGGAACCCCTGCTGCTACGGTCGAAACGTTCTCCATCCTGCTACAGCACTACACTCGGCGTTCTGACTTTACGAACGCGGACCATCTGACGGATGTCATGACGACGTCGGCAGAGATTAAACCGAACTCATTCATCATGAACCACTGGCTCTATGCGTCGCTTCGATCAGGTCAGATTCCCGAGGTGTGGAGGAAATACTGCACGCTCAGAGACTCGATTCCGCCAGACCTCGAGACCTTCGCGGCGCTCTGGGACACAGCAAAGACGCATTACGGCTCTCCAGCGGCACACAACCAGAAGTTTCCGGATGCGCGGACGTTGTTTGCTGAAATGCAAGAGTGGTTTTTGTCCTTGGAACCCAAACAGCGGCGCGCGGCCAAGGCAGACTTCTCCCCCGAGTTCTACGAGCAAATCATCCGGGCCTTTTGTCTGTCGTACGACCTGCACGGCACGCTGTGTGCGCTGTACGGTCTCCGGGACTCGTTTGACATATTGCCGCACGAAGATGTCGTCCGCTTGGTCATCATGCAGGTCGCGCGGACGCTTGCTGCCGACCTGACCGGCATATCTGCCCGAAACCCCCCAGGTTCTAGTAGTCTGGGCTCTGCCGTTGTCCCACGCGCAGCGCGCGGTCGGAACCGTCGCGTTTCCAAGACCGCGCAGTATCAGACTGCTGTCAAGACTCTGACCGAGATCGTTGTGGCCATGATGGACAAGAAGATGCAAGAAGAAACAGACACCAAACCCGAGGCGTACCATGATCTCGAGAGCCCTGCAGCGCAGCGCCTGCGATTGGATGTCTTGACATCTTTTCTATGCATGGTGATCGAGAAAAAGGCGTCGTTGGATAGTAATAATAATACGGCTGTGGACGGTGGTGTTCGTGTTGTCGATCTTGTCCGAGACGTGGCCGATGTGGCTACGCAGATGAGGACTACAGTTCCTACTGACGTCCTCGTCCGTCGTGATTGGGACGATGGTGTCCGCGGCGTTGAATAGACAGCCGATTACTCTACATATATCAAATGGACATATCATGTCTGGATGCAATCTCATCTCAGGTCTACCTTATGTATCATCATCTTTTCCAGCAGAAATAAATCTACTTTGTAACATAGAAATGTATGAAGCAAGAAAAAAAAAACTCCGTTCACAACCGTAGTAAAGGCGCTTGCTTTTTGATTCTGCTCCCGATCCATCCCTTCACAGAGATAGCCGAGTTCTCAGCGAAGAAGTCTAGAAGCCTTCGGCAAAAGCGTGGCGGACGGGCGAGCAAAGAAGAATCCTCACCGTGTCAGGGTAACAAATAAAGGTTCGGTTCTGAAACTCGTAAACACAACCAACATGTTATACACGTGCCTCGTTTTAGGAACTTTTTTTCACCGCTTGCCCTTCTTTTTCTTGTTCTTCCCACCACCGCCTCCTGCGCCTCCGCTAGGAGTCGTTGTCGATGAATTGACAGCAGCTGCAGCAGCACTGTTCGTGGCTTCCACACCAGGCGATTCAACCATGACACCCTCATCATCACTACCTGCCGTCACGGTTGCAGCTAGAGCCGCCGACCTGGCTGCCTTTTCCGCCATGGTCGAGGACAATTCTGCACTCGGCTGCTGCTGCTGTTTTGCTGTTACACCAGTGGCCACTGGGGGCGACTGTTCCGAACCCTGCTGCTGCTGCGCCGCCGGACCTTTCGAAGTTGGTTCACCTTCTCCCAACAATTCTCTTCTCGACCTCTCACGCTGAGCCTCCCAAGCCTCCTTCTCGGCCGGCAGAGTGGCCTTCACGGCATCCAATTTATCCCTCAGAATTTTGTTCTGAACCATCTCATTTGCGCTCTGGAAAATCGACAGGCCCCAGTTCGGGGCGAGGGCATTCGCCTCGGCGACAACATCCTTGAGCTCGAGCTCAAGTTCCTGCTCGGCCCGCTGGAGACGCTGGAAAATTTCGTCGCCGACCACGCCGCGCTGAAGGAGTTGGGCGAGGGCCGGCTTGCGGGTTTGGATCTCCCTGATGCGCTGGATGTCTTCGACCGCGCGGGCTAAGAGCGCCGCGCGCAATATGCTATCTGGAACCTTTGTCGTCGAGTCTGCAGTTGATGATTGATCTTGTAGATGTAACAAGGACAAGTAGATGTTGCGAGTCGTGTGTGGGCCAAAGTAGGGTGCTAGTCGCAGTTTCGATGTGACTTGTCGTTGGCGGTACAGGTGCGAGAATGTCGCCATGGAGCCGATCAGAATGCCTAGGTAGGCTATGGGAATCAGGAGGGAGAGGTACTCCATGGTGGTCTAATCTGTAATTCGAATCCTCGTCCGGGGAAAGGGTATGATCGGGTGGTCGTTCGTTCTTTATTAACGTAGAGAGTGCATGGGAGAGGGACTGTAGGTACAGCAGGTAAACTGGTTCGGCGGGATGAAATTGTCGAACCACAGTCTCCTGAACGTGAAGCAATGATGGATTGAATGCAAGTCGGTAAGACTGCACTGAGTCGGCCAGTTGAGGAGGGAGTTGGTAGGAGTAAAAGGAACGCCTCTGTTGTAGGAAGGCCGTCGAGACCACTACCTACTTTCTTACCACGCAGTCGTCTCGGGAAAAGGACAAGTCGCGCGAAACTTGAACCCGTAAAGTCCAACGTGTGCCAGTTACTGCAGTGCCTGCGCTTATCGCTATCTAAGGTGTTTACCCGCTTTTAGTGTGGTGGCTAGGCACCTGTGATTTAGGTGGTTTGGCTCTGTTTTAGCCCTGACACCCAGCTATAATAGTAGTGCCTCTTACCTAAAGTGCCTAGGTATTAATATAGGTGTCGGCAAACAGTAAGGTGCCGATTCGCCCGTAAATAGTTCCCTACCTACTAGGTGCCTTAAGATAACCGAAGTAAGGCCAATGCCTACCTATCTAGATACTGCAGTGTGGCAGGAAGCACCGCTGTACCGGTATCCCATACTACTAATACCTTCTGCCAGAGCTATAGACACGCGAGAGACGACAATGCGGTAGGCAGCAACAACAAATACATTGACAAGTCAGCACCAAGGCGATGCCTTGTTGCCTGGCTGCCTGCGCCCCCGAGTGAGTGTGGTTCTTGCGGAGGACTCGGACTTCTGTCTCGATATCGCACGGGGCTTATTACCGGCCCGGGGAACAACAATGTATCGGTTTGGCCATGTCTTCCAGTGTCGGGGGATTCTGGACCATCTTAGGATACCTACCTAACCTAGGTAGACCTCTCATTCTAAGAAGATTAAAAGCTCCGCGAGGCTTCTTCGAGCAACCATCACTTCATATTTACCTTGCGTACTTTGGGTACTAAATTACATTGTAACCTGTGATATATCTACTTTGGACAGTGTGCCAGCAAGACACTCAGCACATATGACAGGAGCGGAAGAATCACCCTCCGAAAGATGCCAGTGTACGGCAGATTTTTGAGCTGAACCCTCTGCTATCAGTATTCATGCTAGATTCTTTCGAATCCAATCCTCCACACCCATCAGCTTCAACCCACGTTGAGCATTCCACGTTGTCTCCTTAGGCCAACTCAGGCCCTTGCCTTCTGCAAAGACGACCCTATACCGCTTCAACTTATCTCCTGGGTCCTTCAAGCTCTCCTCCCTTAGATATTCCAGTGGCCAGACCTTCTTGACGACTTCTCGCCTTAGTGATTGTCCCACCACATCTGCAAATTCTTCGTAGGTCAAAGTATCCCCAGCGATGTACACTGGCCCATTGACGGGTGTATCGGCACAAAGCAGCAACTCTGCCGTACAGGTCGCAATATCTTCGGCTGCAGTTGTGGTCACCACGTTTTGCCATGAATTCAACGCAGTCACTTGGACCTTGTTGTCCGGGAGATTCTTGACCACGCCCCAGAAGTCCTCGAACAGGAAACTCGTGAAGATGCCACAGCTGATCACGACCCAGGCCGTCGAATTCTGAGCGCGAAGACAATCCCGCACGTCGATTTGCTCGGAAAACATGCCTTGTCCGCCTTCCCGCCCGATGACATCGTAGTCGACCCCGTGCTGCCAAGGTATATAGTACTGAACTCCGGCTGCAAGAACGGCGCGAGTCAATTTGAGTAGCGATCCGGCCGGTAAATTCATCCCGCCTGCATGGATGACGGATGTATATGACTTGAGTAATGTGACTAGTCCATCCTCGGAGCCTTCGATATCCCCTGGCACCAATGTGATGCCCTCGGCTTGAAACTTGTCTAGCTGGCGTGCCTTCTGAGGCGACGGGCTGGAGAGCGTGGAGGGCCGTACCAACACACTTATGCTATTCTCCTCGGGGCTGTAAAGGCGGTGGGATTGCAGGGCGTGAAGGATGGCCGAGCCGAGTTCCCCGAAACCTATCACGAGAATGGACTTTGTCCGAGGGAGGTGTTGGGAATCCATACCGGGCAATTAGTACAAGTGACGAAGAAAATTGTGATTTCACGGAGGACTTGTTCTATCTCAGCCAGCGGGCTGGGGGGCCTCGTTGGACTATATAAGGTACTTTATGGTTCTAAAGAGGTTCAACATGGCTGGAAATCCGGAGTTAGCGAGACCGTGGAAACGTGCGCGCTATACGGGAAAGACGTGGGTTTAAGCTGTGTTGCACCCGTGTTGCCCACCTGATAACCCGTGTTTTTTTGCTAAGTATCTTTACACAGCTCCTTACTACAGGTGTGAACACCAGTAGGCCCATGTTTTTATTGGTGTCCACCAGAACGTCCACAACATTACTAATAAACTCCAATATCGCTAACTCCGGGCCAGCAGCGAAGTTCAGGTTATGTCCGATGGTCCTCGACGTCTGTGCACCGCTTGGCACCCAAAGGATCTCCATCACCTTATTAATCACAGAAACACTGAGGCCGTGCAGGCGTCTCTTTCTTAAACTGGTGGTATTATGATTGGTTTCGCTACACCAGGAGGAAATTTCTCGTTGCCGCACTATCTATATACATGCTTGGACTCGGAGTGCAGTGGCCACTCAAAGCTCACTGACAGAGAGAATGGCCCTTGTGGCTCGGTAGCCTCACCAAACTTGTTTTAGTAACTAAATAATATTATAAGAAGTTATAGTAATATACTTAAACTTTTCTAGATAACGAAACTTGAACATACAGAAGCGAGAGGGTACGGGAGAGTCTTCGACCTTAGTTATACTTATTATAATAGAATCCGATTTGGTATTTAGGAGGTCAGAACGTGGCCCGAGGGGCCTAGCCATAGTATATAGGTAGGGTGCTTAAAAATGGTGCCTAAGGTCTAGAGACTGCCAACCGTAACACTAATATTCGGCGAAATGCCGATATCGAGGTGCGCTAGCTTAATTTGCCAACTTGGATCACGCTGCTTCAACTGCCTTGTGCAGCCGTCGAGTCTGAAACGACTTGAGACAAACCGGTACTACTACTACGGTATAGTCCTCGACATCCGTGCATACCTAGTCAGACTGCTCGAGTGTGCACGAGCCGCCCTTCAGCTTACCGGCTGACAAGTGTCACAAACGATTGCAGCTTGACATTTCAAACGGCCACGGGTCTGTTAAGCCGGTTTGTTTGTTTGTTTTGATCCAGAGCAGAGAGAGGCCTGATGAACCGCCGGAATCCCTTCCTACAGCGCTCCAGCGAAATCCTGGAATAGATGTGTCAGTCATTGGCTTAGGGTCATGTACAGTATGCTTTCGCTTAGGTTGGCCAATTGAGAGACCAATAGTCTAGTCCCTAAGGTCGTAGACCAATAGATGAGTGACTCGTAGAAGCGTGCGCAGCATTACGGGAGGGATACAGACTGTCTATTCTTGTTAAGCGTTCCTAGAGGAAAAGGCGGGCACTCGAACTGTACAGCTCACTAGCATAGTAGCCAAATCACGGGACAGGCAGGAGAACGTAGAGGAAGACAAGCCAAAGGCTCTTGAAACCCGTGGTCCTACAACTGTGATGGTAGTGTTGTGACGTATCGTAAGCCTGACGGCAGACGGAGGATGCTCCCATATGGCATGTGTTGCAGCATGCCGATACAGTACCTAACTCGTGCTCGGCCGATGCCGTTGATCCTTATTCTTAGCACTCTTTCAGGCCGGGGCATATGCAGGCCAGGCTGGATACAGGGTGCGGCGGATAGATTCTGCCGCAGACGAGATCGGGGCTGAGATGCAAAGCTATCTCTCAGATCTCGGTTCACAATGGGCCAACCATCAAGAAATTGTAGGAACAGGACAGTACTGTACTCTAAGTACATGGAATTAATTATGGTGAGACTACCAGGGCCAGCAGCTAAACTGACCATGAGCAGCCTCGCACTAGTAAAACAGCCAGATGGTATCACAACTCTATTGCCGTTAAAGAAGCAGGATCATTTTCATGGTTTTTTTCTTGTTCTGGCACTGCTGTGGAAAACAATACATGGTAATTGTCGGTCGGTTCGAGTCTCACCCGCTTGTTTCCATAGCTGGCACCCCCATTAGCTCGAATTAGGAAATAACAACAAAGATCATGCGCTTCCGGCAGCTACCTGCTGCTGCTGCCCGACACCGAAAGCTAAAACCTCTACCCATGGTAGTATGGCATTTACTCCTGGAAAGCTAGTTAGCAACTGAAAGTGAAGGGTGTTCACGAGAATTAACTTACATCTTCCTCCTCGCCAGTAGATCTTGATCCCAAGACCCACTTGGACTTGCCGTGAACATCAGTCTCGTGCTCAAGAGCAACGCGACCAAGATGCGCGAGGATGTTCTCCATTGTGGTATCGGCGTGACTGCGTTGGTAACGACCAAGATTGTCAATCCATTTCATGCTGGTCAAGAGGTAGTAAACGATGGCGACGACAATGGTCACACCAATCGAGTAACACCAGATAACAACGACAGTGACGATGGAGGTCTGGACGCTGTAGTGATCGCGAGAGTAGACATCGACGGGCTTGGTGAAGAACTCGTCTGGGTCGCCAGAGAGCCAGCCGAACACACAGAAGAGTGTGGACAGGACATCGACAATGAAGATGGCGCCAACCAGTTTCCAGGATGGCCAGGTCTGACCACCACGGGTAACGAAAATAAGCCAGTTCTCAACCAGTGAGACTTGCAAGAAAAGCATAAGCTGAACGTTGCCGAAGTTTTGGATCATACCGCCGCTTGGGAGGTAGAAAGTACCACGCATGATCCAGGTAGAAATGGCAAGGAGTATACCGAGGATGACCGAGATAACCCAGATCTTAGGCAACTGCCACTCGACAGGGCGGGGTTCGTAGTGAGCGTTGTCGTAAGCGACGGCGATGGTGGCAAGATCGGCAAACAGGGCCAAGAAGACGACCAAGTCGGTACGGATGGTTTCGTTGATGATGATCATGGAGGTGGTCAGGTAAAGTTCCAAGTGCAAGCAAAGAGCGATACGGTATTGAACGTATGCCTTCATGCGCTGGAAAATTTGACGAGCAACCTTAATAGCGTCGACGATGGTGCTGAGACCAGGAGCCAAGAAAACGATATCGGCGGCGGCCTGAGCAGCTTCAGTGGCACCTTCGACAGCAATACCGCAGTCAGACTTCTTCAGAGATGGAGCATCGTTGACACCGTCACCAGTCATAGCAGTCAAGTGACCACGCTGTTGGAGCATTTCCACGACCTGATACTTGTGCTCAGGGAAGACTTCGGCGAAACCATCAGCCTTCTCGACAAGATCGTATTGAGTAGGACCGGCGACACCACCAGCAATGAGACGTTGAGAGTTGTAGACCTTGGTTCCCAAAGCGAGCAGCTTGCAAGTCTCCTTGGCGATGGCAATGGCATCACCAGTCAACATCTTGACGCTGAGACCGAGGTTCTGTGCTTCCAGGATAGTGTGCGCAGTATCCTCACGAGGAGGGTCGAACATGGGCAACATGCCAATAATCTTCCATGGCTCGTCACCGCGCTTGGAGGCAACACCGAGAGAACGGAATCCACGACGAGCGAAGTCGGCAGCGGTGTCACGGTAGTGCTTGGCCGTGGCTTCGTCACATTCGGCAATCGACAGGACAGCCTTGGGAGCACCCTTGCAGAACATCCATCGTTCACCCTTGAGAGTGCAAATGGTGGTGATACGCTTGGACACCGGGTCGAAAGGAATAAATTTCTCAGTCTTCCAGCCTTGTTGCAAGATCTCGCGAGCCTTCGGGTATCTCTTGAGGGTCAGAATGGTGATCTTGTCAATGGGGTCAAGAGCCTTCAGGTTGTGGGACGAGGCGAGAGCCGCAGCAGCCATCAGCCAGTTGACATCTTCACCCTCCGCGACATATGGTTCACGGATGGTAAGCTGGTTGGCAGTCAAAGTACCGGTCTTGTCAGAGCAGAGGACATCGACACCAGCAAGAGACTCGATGGCGGTCAATTTCTGGACAATGGCCTTTTGCTTGGCGAGGTAGGCAGCACCGACAGCCAAAGTAGTGGTGGTAACGACTGGAAGACCGACAGGGACACCGATGATCAACAGAATAAGGGCGTAGTGCAGCAAGTTGATCGAGCTGTCCTCAGGGGTGGCGATGGCGATGTTGTGGAAGAAACCACCAATCCACGCCGCGAGAATGAAGAAGACGACCAGGACAAGCAGTGCCGTACCGATAGAGTCCATGATAGCCTTGAAGTGACCAGAGTCCTTGGCACCTTGTACAAGAGACGCAGTCTTTCCGACGAAGGAGCCGCGAGCAGATTCGGTGACAACAGCATAAGCCTTGCCGCGCTTGCAGCCAGTGGTGTAGTAACAGATATCACCCATGTACTTGTCAACGGCCAAAGACTCTCCAGTGATGGCAGACTGATCAGTGGCGACGATTGAGCTACCAATGTGGTGTTCTTCGTCATCGTCAGAGTCGGTGTGGTTCTTGGAGTGGTAGCCCTCTGGGTCATTCATCATCTCCTTGTATTCCTCAAAGCCGGCCGGGTTGTCGAAATCACAGATCAGACGGCATTCACCAGCGACGACGGAACCTTCTTCGAGAATGAGCTGCATAGGATGTTAGCAACAATGTGTAACCAAGGAGAATCAAGGAGACTTACAATGTCACCGGGCACGAGCTCACGAGCTTTGATTTCCTGGATTTTACCATCACGAACGACTTCAGCCTTCATGGCAATGTCACCCTTCAAACTGGCGACGACATCGGCAGCTTGCTTTTCTTGGTACCAACCGACAACGGCGTTAAGCATCAAAATACCGATGATGACACCGAAGTCGATCCAGTCCCGAAGACCAGCAGCGAGCAAGACAGCAAGTTCCATGACTGTCCATTGTTAGTTTGTTTGCTCGGCAGAGTGAAGGAGAAAAGGCCGAAAACTCACCATAAAGAATAGGACCTCTAAAGTAACCGATAAACTTGACCAACATGTTCTCTTTCTCGGTCGTCAACTCGTTCCAGCCGACCTTCTTGCGTCGAGCTTCGACTTCAGCGGTTGTCAAACCAGTGTGAATATCGGTGTTGAGCCATTCTTCAGGCACCTGGTACAGCTCGCCAGGGCCGGCGGTGATACCGAAGAGCTTCTTCCACCACGGGTGTTTTTTGGCAGTGGCTTCTGCAGCATCTTCACCCGAAACTTGAGACGGTGCTTTGGAGAAGCGACGGTCGCGGTATGTAGAAATGAATCGAATGAGGTTGGCGTACTCGCCCTCGTCCTTGTCTGGATCCCAACCGTCGGCGAAAGAAATTCTTTCACGCTTGGGGTCGCCATTCTCGAGATCCTGCTTTTCCGCCATGTTGACTGTGGAGTGGAGAGGTTAGTACGCGGGAAAGCAAACAAAGAAGAAGAAAACCGACGACGACAACAAGGTCGGGCGTGAAGACCAAGCTGAAGGGGGAAGAGAAGAGAGCTTTGAGCTTGCGGCGTACGACCCCTCTTTAAAGTAAACGGCCGTTCACAACATGCGAGTAGAGCAGAAGGAAATGGGAAGCTCACCTTCACAACACTGACTGGGCGGGTGCGTAGGAAGATGGGCTCCACCAGCGATCCGTCAAGCCGTGGAGCTGCGATAGTTTCGAGCAAGGTCCTCGGGCGAACAATCTGGTTGGCTGCTTAAGCTTTCCTTGGGCTTGAAGTCAGCGAGCATGCCGCGTGAGCCATTTGATAAGGGAAAGACGGAGGTGACGGGAGGGTTTGACGGTAACAGGCTGCGTTTCGCCGTACCAAAACATACGCACCTGGGTGAAAATCGGTGATGGTGACAACAAAGCTACTGTCTGCGCGCCCACAAGTCCGTGCAGGAAGAAACAGACTATGGCTGTTTGGGGTGGCGCCGTCAATCCGCCGGATGGACACTGGCAGGGATGCGAGTAGTCGGTTGTGATGTGGGTGGATGGAGTGGGTTGAGGAAGAGAAGTGGACAGTTGGACGAGGACCTGCGGCAGAGCTCCACTGGGAGATGTTTTGATTTTTTTTTCTGCTGTGCGTTCTCCAGTCTAGGCGGGCAGCCCAAATTCTGCTCGCTACTAGTTATGCCACTAGTAGGCTCGTAGTCAGCAGCGCCGGATTCTTTCTGTGGGATTTATTCACTGCGCCAATGACGTGGGATAGCTAGGGAAGGTGCCGCAACTGTTTGGCTGCACTGGCAGCGAGCGCAGCTGGGCGGCTCCAGAAGGTCGTGGATGAGCACCCAGAGAACAACTGGTAGCAGTAACCAGCTGGTGAGCAGCTGAAGATACCTACCTTACAGGTGGTAGGTAGAGATGTAGATTATTACTTCACAGACGCCGGTACTATCTGTGAGCTGCGGTAGCAGTAGTACTGAGGTCCTCTCGAGCCTCTGATCAGCAACTGTACGTTGTATGCTGGTCGGACCTACAGTATTGCCATGCCTACCAGGTAGGGCTCTTCTTACAGCATCCTCCAGAACGCGAGCCAGTTACTGTACCACTCTACTCAGTGTGGCTTGCAACTACAACGTACAACGGCGCTCCCCGGACACACCTCGAGACGAACGTGAAGACCAAAAATGTCAAAACTCTGATACGGCGACAGATCAGCACGACGGAGTGAAGGCCTGCTCATGACAGCTGGGTTGCGATTTATTTCTTTCTTTTCGCATTGTTGGATGATTCAAAGTACTATTGAACCCGGTCTTATGACTAGGTCCCAGCCTCCCAATATTTGGCAGCTTCCTCCTCCACGAGACCCGTGTTTCAGGTGTACTGGCAACCAGAAAGAGCTGGAGCAAGAGTTGGAGTTTATACCCCATATGTGGCTTTGTGCGTTCCCTGTTGCATCGAGGATTGAGCGATGCGAAGATGAAATCCAGCGGCGATGAGACGCAGGAAAACCTACGTCCTTCTCAGCACCTGTTGAATTCAGTATTGTACCCAGAAGCACCTTGTCATTGCTGAGTACGACTTCGATTGACGGCTATTTTCTGTGGAAATCTGCTAGATGATTGTATGCACAACGTACGTAGGTACGGACTGTGTATGTAGACCCTTCGGTATGCTGCACTGCTGGCCACAACTGCAACCCAGACATCTGGGCAGGTGTGCAATTCAGCAATGGTGTAATCTTGCATTTCGCTGTCTGCCTCACTATCTATCTGAGTGATTTATTTTCTCCTGGCGGCGATGTCGCAGTGGGAGTGGCTTGCAGATGGCATTGTTCACCTCTTCAGCGTTTCAGCCCTCTGTCGACTGCTTTCTGGGCGATGCCGAACACCGTTCGCCTTTCCCGGGGTTTCATCACAGGGTCTCCGATGGCTCGATATTCACGATCCTATTCTCTTTACGAACCCATGCCGGAACATGGGAAAGGTGGACCGACCCACGCTGACTTCATTACGTCGCATCATTTACGAGCATCATCACTGGCGAACTAGTTGACGGCGGCTTTTGGCGACGGTGGATGTATGGGTCGCCGAAAAGAACTAGCTGGTTCTAGCTAGCCGTGCATCGATCTATTGATGGTGGTCATTTGAACACATTTTATTCGGGTGGGAATGTAACACTTTGTATCGCAAGGTCGTCGTGGACTTCAAACGACGAGCCATTTTTGAACCCTGACATCGAGACATCGGGGCGACGTCGTTGCTTGCTCCGACATGGTATCCCCAGCTTGCCGGCACCAGTCGCCGGCCACGAGTCCTTAACGGGCAACTTTTGCTACTGCCCACAGAGAGCAGCAGTAAGCTGGGACTTCCGCTACCTCCCACACAGGGCCGTGCAAAGGCCAGAGCTCGGCGTCATCGACCTCTACCACTACCTACCTTTCGGACTACTAACCGACACTTCACCTTGCATGATACCAGACGGCGTACATCCGGAGCATACCTTATTTCTTGCATGGCAAGATGGACCAGATCGTTGAGCTCAGACTCGGCCGGTCCCTGTGTGCGTTGCTCTCCAGGACCTAGCCCAAAATCAAAATAAACCTGGTGGCTCTGCCTGGGTCTGAACCAGCCAGCTATGGTTCTTTGGGAGATTCAAAACACCAGTTAAGGCCCACCCTTTGATTGAAAGCATAGGACGTGAATTTCACTAGCGCCACAAGCGCTGGGTTATGCGGGTGCCGGCGCATATCCAGGTGGTGCTGCCACAAACCCTGGCCCGGCTAGCCCACTGGGACCTAAATTGGAATGTTTGGCCATGTAAACAACAGCAAATGTTGTGGAAAGAAATTGCAACGACAGGATTTCACCGCCGGCACCGACTGGGCCAGTCCGAGTACTCTGGTCTGTGCCCGTCAGCCTTGTACGCTGTACGCAGATCAACGACAATAATAATATGTTGCTGGCACCTTGTTATTACTGTACAATAATGTATCATTCGATTACTATCTTGCGCGGATCCAACCCATGGAGCACGCATCTCCGTGGGCGCCATAGGCTACTGTCGTAGTTGCGAAACTGGATGTCCATCTTGAGATTGCCGTCGTTCCCTTTTTTTGACCGAGCACCGAGCTGGAACCTTTTTTGAACTTCCTCGTCGCTGAAGAGTCGCACGGAGTTCGGTGCACAGCGGCTCGATAAGGATATGTCGGCTCTGCTTTACAGTTGGGACTGGGTGTAGTAGTGGTGGAGGCTTCACCGTCTGTTGCGGCATTTTTCTGGAAAACCCGGCCGACAAAATCGGCATCCACCCCACGACTTTTGGTTCATTTAATCCACTCAAGTCCTGTAGAAGATTCCTGTGGAGGCTGCTTTTGTGCCTTTCACAACTCGTTCACCGTGGCCCTCCGTCCTCGGTGCTAACATCGAGACGAGTGCCGGCGCATCTCCGAAAGAGACGTTGCCGTGGCAGCCCGCCACACGACCATGCAGCATGCCGTTTAAAGGCGCTTGATGATCTGTCTGTCTTTGATCCCACCGTATTTCATGAGGGATTATGCGGTCCGTGGACAGACATCCGAGAGCGAAATATGAGTTGTGAACCGCGGAGTTCGAGAGGCGAAACTTTGCAATATCTGGACGATGCAGAAGTGCTTTTCCTGGAGGCCATCTTGTCGTGAGGCCTGATGCGCCTGCGCCGACACTCAAATCCTTTCGACTGGACTGCGCCTGGCATGTCTTGTTGTCCTTACCATCCTCGTCCTCCGGACACAAGCGGAAATGCCTTGTATGACTACTGCATGGTGAAAGCGCATTGAATTGTTGTCTGCCATCTCCGAGTGTGGTCTGCATCAAGGCCGCCGTTCGGCGACTCCTCGAGGCCTCAGAATATGAGGAGATGAGGCGCCGGATGTAACCACATTCGAGTCGCAAACGCTGCGTCGTTTTGCGCCATTCTCCTCCCAACGCAACCGAACACAACGATGAGGCCTCAGGGTCGATTCTGAGTTGGTGAACGTGGCTTGATAAATGCTTATGTGCTGGTAAAATGTCCAAGAGAGCATCATCATGTATGGTTTTTTTGGAGCGCGCGATGTTGCTGGCTGCTGTGTGCCATCTTCCACTCTGCAGCCTACACTCTCTTGAGCTTGCCGTGGATTCAATTGAGCAGATAGGCACGAATTATATCATACAAAATGACTCGTGCCTTGCCTTGCACTTGCAGTCAAGATTCTGCGATGATAACAACTCTTCGAATGCCATACATACCAGGTATTTATGGCAAAGATGCGCTTCCCGGGCAGAATCTTCACCCCGAAAAGACCTGTCAAGGGTCGAATCACGACAGTCAGTTGCTGGTCACCCTCCAATATGTCTACAACAGCCATCGCATCCATGGGGTTTTTTCCATGGGGTTTTTTTGTTAGGCTTTACACGTGCCACATGGTATATGCTTGGTTCCAGTGCGACAGCACCAACTCCCGGCTACAGTTCATGGCTTGGTGCACAGATGCCGCCTTCAGAGGCAGATGCGGTCGATTTGTCGACGGAGCAAGGGTCGCATGGCCTTGCCGCCCCCTGCTCAACGGCCAGCGTGGGGTTCTGCAACAACTGAATGGGTTACTATAGTATTCCTGCATCAAGTGTGATATCGCGTCGGGCAACGATACCCGCTTCGAATTCCTCCAGCTGCACACCCCGCACTCAAAGCTGCCTTTCGAATGTCACGATGACATGACCTGGAGATGTCAACGCGAACATGCGCATCACCATGATGTAACCGAAAGGGCCGAATGCTGAGACAGACTGTCCGATTTGCCCGCTGCCTCGCTTCAGGCTAAGCTTTCAGTGGCGCGATCACTGATCGCTTCTTGCTCTGCAGGAAGATGCATGCGGCTGCAAGGATACCGCTGCACACCTTATCAGGCACTGCAGCTCTCGAAAAACGACGAGTCGGGTTGAAAAAACCTATCTCGACAAAACTATAACCTAGCGGCATGACAGCATCGTTGCCTCCAGGATACTGTTCCCTGGGCATTATTGCCGACGTTCGAGGCCGTTTAGGCTGCGAAAGAGTTCTCGCAAAGGGAACAAATTACGTCTATGTGCAGAGCTACACTGATTACGACTTGACTTGAACTGCTACACGTACCTATACCTAGGTACTGTGCACCTCATAATGGCGACCGGTGCATCACGTGCACCTTCAAACACGGGAACCCCTTGTGAGTCCTCCATTCTCCATTACCTCGATTCTCCATTCCAGGCGCAACCGAACAGCAGATGCTAGCTGGTGTCTCCATTGCCCATAAGATGTCTACGTATGAGGTAAGGAACTTGGCACTCTTGTAGTGTGGAACGAAACAGACTCGTTGTCCGAGTCGCATGGCAATCGGGCAATATGGATTTCAAGGGGCAGGACGGGGACAAGGCTGTCTTCCCTTTCCATGCGATATGCACTTGGAGACCACAGCGCGCAGCGTGACTTAATGTCTCAGCAGCGCCTTGTGCGCCTCGGACAATCTTGCTCGATGGTTTCTTTAGCCTTGTCTCAGCTGTCTGATTTCGCACCTCTTTCAGGGCAATTCCTGAAGGCCGCACGTCGGTAGAAGCGGGTTACATGCTTTCTGCTCAAGTTGCTTCTTGATAGTACAGGTGTTCTATCCCTGTATAAGCCGAACTCGAAGGGGAAGTGAGTTACATGCAACACTGGGGTGCGACCACGCAAGCGGTTGCCTCTGCCATGGTTGATACTACTAGGTCGTAGTATCATGAACTGCAGGCCTCGCATTTCTCTTGTTCAATTCTTGCGTTGCGCCTTCCTTGATTGTGCTCTCACGCGGCTTCTCAAGTTCCTCTCCTTCCTTGCTGCCATCTTGCATTGCGCCTGCGCCTGCGACCTCAAGCTCTGTCTTTTCTGTCATATCCATCTCTTCTTCACCTTTCCTTCACCCGGCTGGAACTTTTCTTCTTCCTGCATCCTCTCCATTCCGGCTCACTTCTTTACACTCTCACTGCCAGTGTTGGTGCTTTGCTACATCTGCTCCGCCTTCCTCACCCAACCGGTCTCTTCAGCTCTCCAGATATCTCCCACATTCCCCGTGCTACAATGTGGCTCCAGACCGTCTTAGTTCTGGCCATGGCCGTCCTAGGTCTCTCTGCCGTTACACCCACACCTGCTTGTACGGCATATTCAAAGCCTCCCGCTTCGCCAGGCTGCACCTTGAGCTTCACTCCCTATATTCCCCCTCAGAGCGGTCCAACGACCACAATCTATGGTGGAATCATGACTCAGACCATCTATGTCAGTGTACCTTCGTCTGCGGTGCCTGGATCCTACTGACAATGGCAGGCTGTACAGTGTGGCCTATGCAATGTCACAAACATCGACAATAATCTTGAGCCAGTGGTGAGACATATGGTATATTCCAGCGAAACTGTCGGCTGACTGACTCAGGGCCCTTTCACCACCAAAACCACCAGCTCCATGCTTACAGTCACCCGTGTCCAATGCATTCCGGAAATGTCGGTAACTACCAGAGGAGTCGTCGGACGCCAGGAAATTTCCAAGAGAACAGCGCCTCAGCCCGACCACCACAACTATCCACGGGGCCTTAGCAAGCCACAGGCTTTTCGTCGGGCGGATGTCAATACCATGCTTGAAGAGGTGGCTGCTTTTATCACTGATGTCGCTCCGAACGCTCAGATTCTGTCAGGCCCGGCATTAGATTCAATGCAAGAGATCATCTCGGCCATGTTTGCTCTCAACGTTGCAGATTCCGGCATGAATGTCGGCCTCGCATGTCAACAAGTCCAGACAACCCAAGCTCGAATGGAAATGCTCGATTCAGGACTCAAGCCTGATTTAATCAGAAACCTTCTTTGCTGGATTGCCGATCACGGCTATGACTTCAACAGCAATCGCCAGACTGTATATGCTACTTTACAAGCTGCTCTCTGGGGGTTGGGGGTCGCTTCCGGATACACAACCAACAGAACCGAGATTTGTGGCAATCTAGGTGTTTTCAACACCATAGGAGACTACTTGGGAATCCATGTTGCACAATATCAGACCATTGTCTGCAGCAACCTTGCCCCCGCCATCGTGTCGAATAGCAGCTCTCTGAACTCTACCAGTACCACCCCTGATGCTTCAGGCAATATCACAACCCCGACCCCATTGCCAACACCATCTTCGAATGTAACCTTATGGGGTTCCGGATCGTCCTGGCCAGCACCCAACATCACCACCTGGGGACCACCCATCTCCGTCTCTTTCACTGGCACGCTTGGCACAGGTTGGTCCGGAAGTGGAAATCCTCAGACCAACAATGTGACCACTACGACTGCTTCGGCTGCAGCGTCCGGCACAGTAACCGGAAGTCCTCAAACCGCCAACGTCACTGTGCGCACTGGTACTGGTACAGGTTTGGGCACAGCAACCGAACTCACTCAGAGCTACAATAGTAGTTTGACCGCGAGCGTTGGGGTCGGATCAAATACCGCCACTGATAGTCCTCTGATCAACAACGTCACCCAGTCCAGTGGTACATATGGACCTTTGGACACGACATTTGAGTCATCGTACCAGTCGTCTATTGCACCATGCATGCCCCCTACACCAACTGCCAAGCTGTTCTTCCCGGCCGTCTCAACGACCAACAGCCACTACCTTTTCAAACGCTACTAAGGGACTTGGACATGGCCGGATGAAGAGTCAAGGCATCTTGGCTCAAAGAAGTCTGGGTGAGGTCGAGAAGGAGAGCTGGGCAGAAATCCCAAATGAACATATCGTAGATTAAGCTTGGGGTGTGAGGATGGTTGCATGATAGAAGATTAGATCAGGCTGGGCTCTACAAGAACAAGATCCGTATGATAGATCGAGCAGTGGTATTAAGGCATAACAACTTGAATGTATTGAACTTTTAATAGACGCCAGCGCAGAACATGTCTGGCTCTCTTGTTGCCCTTGAAAAAAAGAAACGTCGTCGGATATTGCTCTACATACGGTACAAAAGCCCCCGCCGTGGTCAACACCGACTTTGGTGGCTTTAGGACCTGGCATCTCGGGTTGCTGCTCGCAAGACACGTAAAATGCCTAGTAACGGTACATGGAGTCCCCAGAATGTCAGAAACGGATCGAATGTTTGTTCGACATTTCATAGTCATGGGGCAACCTCGCCCTCTATCAAACTCAACCCTGCCGTTAACGCCGACGCTATAAAATGAAACCCATTTTTCACTAACAGAAAGAAAAAAGATCGAAGAGCCTTTGCATGCTGTCTGGAATCGAATCGGATGATTCAAATCATGTACCAGGAGGGAGAAGTATCCCATGCCCGTCTCGTAGCTGTGCGTTTAAGCAGTAAGAAGGGGCAGCAGACATGAGTAAAGAAGCTAAACGCCAGGGCCTGCCCTTGACGCGCTTGCGACAAACGTATTTTTATGATTCCATAAAGAATTCGCCCCATATTCAAATCGGTAGAACGATGCTCCTCCTAGGCTGTCTCTCGATGATGGAATCCGTAGGATGCAGAGAGCTCATGGAGTTTGCCGGGCCGAATCCCTCCTTGTCCTGGAAGACCTTGTTCAAGTTCACTGCCGACTTGGTATACAAGATGTCAATGGCCCTCTGGTCCCGGAATGGATTGGGGGACTTGTCCCATGCATGAGGCACGCGCGGGATTAATTTGCTGTCGATCCTCTTGCCGAGACGGTCGAGTCGGTCGGCGAAAACTTGACCTTCCCGGAGCAGCATGTCCCACTCGCAGAGCCACATCTGAATATCTTCAGGGAGGCCATCGCGAATCATGTGGTCCGGCGCAAGGCTCGGGGAGGCATAGGGGCTGCAGTGATCGCCCGCAATGTCCGGCGGGGGCAGATAGGAGAAGTCGAACAGGTCGATAAAGGTTTTGGGAAGACACTTTTTGGGATTGCGCGATTCGCGGATCTTCCGCGCTCGTGACATGGTCCAGTCCAGCAGAGGGTACCATGCTATGATGGCCCGGATTTGTAGTGGTGTGTTTGTCCGTTGGCGGATCAAGTTGGAAGTCGAGTGGACCGGGGTGACGAATTGGTGGGATTCATGGTCCTGCCCTGAACGGTCGTTGACCTCCAGGTCGGATTCGACGCTGTGGGAGGTATTGGGCCGAGATGACTTTCGGTCGACTGCGTTCATATTGCGATGGTATACCAGCCGGAACGGGGCGCTGAAAGCCAGGTTGGCGCCGGCGGAAAAGCCAGAGAGGGCCAAATTGGACGGGTCTATGTGCAGTTCCGCGGCGTGCTCCTCCACATATAGAATCGAGTCGACGCAGTCGTCTACCGGTATGGGGAAAGGATGTTCGGGTGCGCGACGGTAATTGACGCTCACAAAGATGGCATTGGTGTGTTCCAGCACGATTCTAGCCCAGTATGCATCGTCTCTTGCGTCCCCCAGGCAAAAGCCACCTCCATGAAAATTGATAACGGCGGGAAAGCGGAACTCAGGGTCTCTAGCGAGAGTCTCGTGGTATCTTGGAGGGAGGTAGAAGAAGAGTTCGATCGGTATGGTGTCAGTGGGGATTTTGCGTCTGAATGATGGTCGGGGTGAGCGAGGTGGAGCATAATCGTGGAAGCGCATCGCGAGCGTCATCAGTGTTCTCCAGAATCTGGCTTTCAACTTCAGCAACCGTCGCGAGGGAACCTTTGTGCTCGATAGGTGGTGGGACATGGAACGAGGTCTGCTCGAACCGGTTTCGGTGGACAACGCCTGCGCCAGCAGGTTCTCAGGAGGATCGATGGTGGATGCGTTTTCGAAGCCGTCGATATCATTGAAGGTAATCCTCACGGGCTTTGAACTCTGGGAAGTTGGGGCATTCTGCGACGGGGGAGCGAAGTCTTTCGCCTCCGTCATGTCATAGGAATCCTCCGAACTGGAGTTGTTCATGGTCGAGGAAGTTTGGGCCATGACTGTAGGAGCATTCTCCGTACGCGAGGAGAGGACGTAACCGCCGGTAGTGTACGGGTATGGTGTCTTTGCTGATTGAGTATAGGAGACCGATTGACCTACGACGAAGTAGCACAGTGCATCTGGTTCAGCTTTGTAGAATGGTATAGCAGGAGGGAAGGGGAGAGAAAGATGCGGTAATTGATAGAGCAGACATGCCACTCGGAATCGCGCTGGGCAGGGGTCCTGGTGGTATGATGTAGTATCACTGCAGGAGGCGCCTTGGGAGGAGTGCCAATGGTTCACGACCAACTGCCCGATTAAGCACCTGTCGCGACGATTACCACAAACATAGTGACTCTGGAGTGTTACAACGTTATATACAGTGTAGTATGCGTCCGTCGCTTGCGGCGAAATGTCGCCCCGAGGACAAGGACCCTTGACAGAGGGATTTGGAAGGTGTTTGAGGTGACGCGTAGTGTGGCTGTGGGCTACTGTCACTCTCTACCAGTTTTTTAAAACGTTTCAGAATCGCCTGAAGATATCACGGCAACAAACGCCCAAGCAGTAGCACATGTGCAGTAGTTTGTTTGTCAGGCATGCATATACTTCCGGTAAGCGGTCAGCCCTTGAGTACGTGAGTACCAGGTAGGCAGGGTCAGACGGAGGAATTCGAGTCCGTTGAGGAGAGGAATAGACCTGCTTACCATGCACCTTGTACATTCAAAGTGGTAATCAGGCGAGTCTCCACGGGGCTATGTAGATGGCACGATCTTGGCTTCAAGTTCATAACGCTTGCACCGCCAGTCGTGTCTGTTTGACCTCGACTGCGTCTCATCCATCTCGGGCTCTATCAAGTACCATGATGACTGCAATTGCTTCCAGGGTTGGTGTTGCACGGTTCGTGCACGGGGCAAATCCCGTGACTCTAAAGCGGCATGGTATGACATATAGCCCCAATTATTCAGCCTTTGTGCGTATGCACACGTGATCACGGCCACGACAGTGCCCAACCTCGCATTTTAATACGAGCGCTAAAAATATGCTTTGCACAACAAGATCCGGCCACGGTCAAGGCGCCAATCTATCGCGGATTGGCATCGTTAGTTCAGCCATGGACACAATAATGCGATATGTCTGAAAGAGGCATATGGACTGAATATGGGCGATACCTCAGTCATGACATGTAACTAATAATGAATGAAGCTGAGGCCGGCCGGTCGAGGCGCCCGCAGCACCCGCAACGCCCCGCCTGAATAAGCAGATTAGCAGATTATCGCAGATCTACGGCCAACTCGAGGATGCACTATCTGGGCATATCGGGTCTCTCCCACGGACATCCCGAGCCTCCCGACGAATGCTTCCTCCAGCCACTCCCACCTGCGTCTTCTGCCAGTGTTGGTTGTTTCTGCCTGGCCGACATTCTTGCTGTTGCTGTTGTTGCGCAACAGTTCTTTACCAGACCAAGACTTCGGTATCGTCGGCCCTTCGAGTTACCGACCTGTTGCCTCGAAATCTTCCTTAGCCGCGACATCCCGTCATAGCCAGGACCACCCCGTTGAGCGCCGTATGGTTATCTTCCACCGAACCACTTCGCAAAACTCTTCAGAACGAGAGATCGTTCGAAATTGTCCCGGCTAGGAGCGTGATTGAAAGTCCGCATAACAGCCTTTAATCGGACAATCAGAATCTTTGGGAAGAGCAGCTGGTCATTGGAATCATCGTCACCATAGCGAGGGTACAAAATCTGCGCGGTTTGGATTGACCTCCCACGTCATTGAGGGCCTAATACTCGGCCTCTACAAACCCAACTCCCCCTACACCTGCATTCCCTTTAGCACTGAAGGAGTCATCACCAGTTCTGCCCCAGCCAACATGTCTGTCCTTCGAAAGTTGTCGAAGAAGGTCAACACTCAGGGGAGCGACTCCCCTAGAGCCAGTTCAGAGCTTTCTCCTGTCTCGTCCCAGAGTCCGGGTCCCCACCGCCGTTCGCTGGCGCAATTCTTGCATCTCGGCGACAAGGATTATACCTCCAGCGACAATGAGTCCGACTTGAGTGATTTCGACAGTGATGGACTGAGCAAAAATGCACAAAAAAGGGCCCTCGCCAAACAAAAAAAGCATGAGCAGCGGTCAAGGTTGAGCCTGGAGCACCGGGATGACTCTTCCGAACGGTCGAAGCAACGATTGGAAGAAGCTGCGAAGACCGAGACTGCAGAGATGAAGGCTCGTTATGGCGATCTTCCTTTGATGCAATCCACCACTCGACACACTACCGACCGCATCGAGATCAGCACCATCACGGAAGAGATGGTGGGACAAGAAATCACTTTCCGCTGTAGATTGCACAATGTCCGAAGGATGGGTGCGAAGCTGGTTTTCCTCATCTTTCGACAACAGCTCAGCACCATTCAGGGTGTCCTACTGGAGCAGCCAGGCAAGATCTCCGCCCTCATGGTGCATTGGGCCGAGCACTTGCGCACTGGTAATGTTATGCTGGTCAAGGGAGTGCTTCAAAAGCCGGAGATACCAGTCAAGTCGGCGTCCATACACACTATGGAGGTCAAAGTGACCAACCTGCATGTAATTGTCAAGCGAGCCGAACCAGGTATGTACTATAGTGTTTCTGACCATCGCTTTACTGGATACTGACTTTCCCAGTCCCATTTTCTGTCCAGGAGGCTGAGTTGGCCATCTCTGACGACGATCAGAAAACAGAGGGACGGAAGGCTTTGATTCCCGATCGCACCAGACTGGACAACCGTATCATGGATCTGCGCACGGCCACCTCCCAGTCGATATTTCGCATCCAATCCGCCGTGGGAAACCTGTTCCGCTCCAGTCTCGACGAACTACGTTTTGTGGAAATCCATACTCCAAAGCTTCAAGGTGCTGCTACAGAGTCTGGTGCATCGGTGTTCAAAGTCAACTACTTTGGTCGTCCAGCATTCCTTGCCCAGTCCCCACAACTTGCCAAACAGATGGCTATCGCATCCGACTTTGAAAGAGTTTACGAGATTGGCGCTGTCTTCCGGGCCGAGAACTCCAACACCCATCGCCATTTGACCGAGTATACGGGTCTTGATTTGGAGATGGCTATTGAAGAGCACTACCACGAGATGATGGACGTCATTGACCACACTCTCAAGAACATCTTCAAGGGGGTCTATACCCGATACCGTCGGGAAATCGATATCGTCAAGGAGCAATTCCCTAGTGAGGATTTGGTCTGGCTCGAAGAAACACCAAGAATTCCTTTCAAGGACGCCATACAGATGCTTAACGAATCTGGGTGGCTGAACGAGGACGGTGAGCCCATCTCGCCTCTTGAGGATCTTGCCACTCGCGACGAGATCCGTCTCGGTGAGCTTATGAAGGAGAAATACAAGACCGATTACTATATCCTGGATAAATTCCCAAGATCAGCACGACCTTTCTACACCATGCCGGATGCAAATGACGAACGATACACAAACTCTTTTGATGTTTTTGTTCGCGGGCAAGAAATCATCTCTGGTGGGCAGCGTATCCACGAGGCACAAATGCTAGAAGATAACATGCGTTTGGTGGGTATCGATCCTGAAGACATGGCCGAGTACATGGAAGGCTTCAAATGGGGTGCGCCACCGCACGCTGGCTGTGGTGTCGGTCTTGAACGTATTGTGATGCTCATCCTCAAGCTCGGAAACATCAGGCTGGCCTCGATGTTCCACAGAGACCCCAAGTCATTCCCACTGAAGCCTGTCGTTGACAAGCTTCGTCATCCCGAAGCAGATACCCTGAACCCCATCTGGCGCAAAGAGCGCGGCCGCGAGGTCGCACCGGAGGACCGCCAAATGCCTGATCTTTACGACCTGATTGCGAACTACGGTGATGCAACCGCCACCTCTTGGGGCGATGCCAGGTACAAGATATGGCGTCACGCCGACACCGGTGCCGCAGTGTCTTACGTGCCAGTTGGCAATTATGCCATCTTGCCAGGTGACCCTCTCTGCGCCCCTAGCCAGTACTACCGCATCGTCGTGGCTTTCCTTCAGTGGCTCAAGAAAGAGACTCACCTGAAACCCATCTGGATCCTGATCGGTCCAGAGATGGAAGAAATCCTCGGTGAACGCCTTGGCTGGAAGACGCTCTCTTGTGTCGCGGAAGAGCGAGTCGACCCGCACAAGAAGACCGCCGAATCCGACCCAGAAGTGGCCAGGAAAATCCGGAAGGCCCAAGCTGAGGGTGTCAAGATTATTGATCTCGATCCCAAGAAGCCCGTTCCAGAGAGCATCAAGGAACGTGCAAACGCCAGAGTTAGGGATTGGTTGTCCAACCGCAAGGGTACACAGATTCATCTTTCCAACATCGATCTCTTCCGAGACGAGAAGCATAGGCGATTCTACATTGCCGAGGACAAAGAGGGTGCCCTCTGCGGTATTGCGGTCATGTGCGAAATTGCCCCTAAGCGCGGCTGGCAAGCCAAGTACACCTTGGATTTCCCGGGTGCCCCATCCGGCACGATTGAATACCTCACTACCCATGCTCTCAATGCTGCTGCAGAGGCTGGTGTTAAGTCGGTCACTTTTGGCGGCGGTGCCGCTGCTCATCTGACTCCTGGGCATCATATGAGCGGTGCCAAGGTTAAGGTGTTGTCAGCCACCTACGATGCCATTGTGAAGCAGTTCAACCTGGTGAGGAAGTCGGAGTTCAGAGAGAAGATGGGAGCTGTCGCAGATCCTTTGTGGATTGCCTATCCGCCCCATGGTCTCGGGTCAAGGGGCATCAAGGCCATTATGCGGTAAGTGATGATTTGTTGTTGTTCAAGCAGTCTGGAAAGCAAGTCTAATGAGCACTACAGATTCTTCCAAGATGACTAGATGGATATCCTATCGATACCCGGAACCTTTCAGTTGGGTTCATCCAAGCGCTAGCCAGGATAGGACCTTGTCAAAGCACCAGTTTATTCTACGACGGTATGCGCCCAAAGGTGTGCTTCGTAAACAGTATGGTGTATGTATTGGATGCGATAACAACAATCGTGCAATGTTGGCTGCCGCGTCCGAGCAGGCGCGGGACAAATGGAGAGTAGAAAGTAAGGAGTCATGCCAGTTAGGATGGTGATGGTGATGTGATTGAAGAAGCGGAAAGACTGGTCGAGCCCAATATCCTTCGTTTTGGTGGGCTTCATTTCATAGAGATACCACGCTCTCGTTCGGTAGTGCAGTTCGGATTGCGCAATGAGGATACATGTTTGGTTGTTTCGTATGCGTGCACTCGCTTGATAACTGTACCTTTCAACAATCCAGGCCTCTCTTGTCTGGCCAAAAGCTGAAGTTTTCCTTGCTCTATCGGTCTGATGAAGTGCGATATCGCACGTTGACCACATGATACTACAGTAATATCCTGGTTTCGGGTCGTCTATGTACTGGTTGAAGCTATAGTAGTAGACAAGACGATGTGGTGGTGGTCGTGCTGCACGGGGACTTAGCCCTGTTAAAATAGTTAGGGTAGACAATATACAACAGTTCTCTTGACGTGCTGCACATCCATCCGCGAGTGTAATAAATATCCCCTATTGATTCGGGAGCTGAATTTAATTTCGTGCCGTTGAAGGTCCTATTGGTACTGATCTTATTATCTTATTATTATTCTTTCTTTAGAAATGAATGTTGAATACCTAGCACACGCCTCACAAGGAACGGCACGGTGGCAGGCCACAGTCCATCATCACCTATAGACGGAACTGTTCTAAATTTCGAGGTTCGATTCGGATCCCGGGAGCTTTGCTTCACTGCACTCTTCTTCCTTTCTTTCCTTGATTACTCGAGTGTTCTGTTCAAACCAGAACCAGATCATGCTGGTGGATTACTCTAAAAGCAGCAACTCCGAAAGCGAAAACGACAGCAACAAGACCTGGAGGAATGAAGAAGGGGTGTCGAACAAGCGGAAGCGCAAGGCTGACGAGATTGTCAATGTCGACGGTGTCTCCGGTACCACTCAACGCCGTCGCGTGGACGAGCAGCAACACAAACATAAACAGTCGTCTTCTCCACCACCACTCCCACCGTCTTTCGCATCACTATACGCCACCAATGTAAGAACTTTTGCAGCGGACGACCCGTCCTTACACGCCGGCCGCAAAAGACAGATTCCGCACGTCGCCGGCAACTGGCCGACGCACGTGTTTTTGGAATGGACCCCGTCGAGAGATCAAGTTGAGATCTTGGATGGGGTTATTGATCGAGTACAACAACGGAATCTTGGAGACATTGCCGATAGTGGTGGTGGTACACCTTCGGTCAAATTACATAGTTTCCTACGTTCGGAACTAGGTGCCCTCCTTCCTCTACACATCAGTCTATCTGCGCCGTTGGTTTTGCGGACGGACCAAAAGAGTGCATTTCAAGAAAGGTTTTGTGACGAATTGAGGACAACAAGAAGTAGTACTACTACTACTGATGGTTGCCGCTCTGGAAATTCGAGTCGCCTCGGACTTCAGCCGTTCACGGTCCATGTCACGGGACTCGATTGGGTTGCGAATCAAGATGGGTCAAGATGGTTTCTCGTGTTGAAACTCAGTAGGCCGGACAACGATGAATTGAACACACTTTTGGCCGTGTGTAATGAGGTCGCGAGGCGGTTTGGGCTGCAACCCTTGTATGAAGAAGATACGAAACAAGAAGAGGTACAGGAGCAAGATGGGACGAAACGAGGGCATCAGCATCAACAACATCAGCATCAGCGTCAGTCTCGAGAAGGGACTCAAAAAAAGCAGAGGCAAAAAGAGAAAAGAGAAATCAAGGCCGGCAACGACAAGTCGCACGCGTTTCATATCAGCATTGCGTGGGCATTGCACAATCCCAACCCAGATTACTTCGGTAATGATGATCACCCGGTACGAATGTCACAGCGATCAACGCTCGCGCATCTCGAGGAGGAAGGAATTAATGAGCAGCTGCGTGGTCTGGAGATCGCATTCTCTTCGCTAAAACTGAAGATTGGTAATTCTGTCATCGACATTCCGTTCAGTTCGTGAGACAGACACACCGCCGAGAAACACGATCTTAGAAAACATGTTCCTTTCGTCGGGTTTTGCGCTTTGATAACTTGCTTGACTCATGAGATGGTATTCCTAACCCCGGCCTGGGGACTGCAGGGAGTGGGACAATATATGTCTGGACTCGGCTTCTTTGCTTCTTTGCTTCTTTGCTTTCCTTTCCGAGGCTAGGTCGTGACGTTTGTTTGTTGCGGGCTGGTCTACCGGGACAGGAGAGTGTTGCACTAGATACCAGTCCGAGAGATCTGACTGTGTTCTTGCGTGCCGTGCCCCAGCTCCTAGTTTCGCTGGAGCGGATTGGACCTGACTGATATCCATTTTCACTGGGAACGGATTCTCGGTTCCCTATGCCGCCAATACCGGCACCGTTGTAGGGGTCGTCGCATCTGCGTGAGTGAAAGCGAGGACTACTCATCTCACGTTGTCTTTTTGCGGCTCAGCTGGGGACAAGCAGATGTTAGAGCGTACACCCCTTTTCGAGGGATGGCCCATCCACTCCCTGCAAGTCCCCGGCGTTCCTGTCCTCGTAGTGTCCAAAAGGCGTTTTGAATATGAGCCAGCCCATGGTCATCAAAGCATATTCCCAAGTGCTTCATTTCCTGGAGTCACTCAGCGAGTGCCACAAAGCTGGCTGGTGCGTGGGAATGCTGTTTCCGGTTCGACATTTGGAGTTGGCAAAGGTCGGTTGAGGTGATGGCCTGCAGGAGTTGTAGTTGCACGGTTAATTCAATATCGTTGCAATTGCACAAGATTGAGGGCAAAAACAATCAGCTCTTCAGCAACTTGTTCCTCTTCTCCCTCCGCTTCCTCCTCTCGACCAATTTCTTGTGCATCTTCTCGGCCATCTTTTCATAACGTTCTTTCTCTTCTTTGGCTTTTCTTCGCTCTCGGATGGCTTGGATTCGCTGATTTCTCTGCTCCTCCTTCTCGGCTTTCATCTCTTGTTCTTTGGCCTTGATTGCTTGTTTGATCGCATCTTGTTCCTTCCTTTTGGCATACGACGTCTGGCCCGCTGTTGGGCGGAACGGCTTCTTTGGAGCATGCCAGTTTTTGCCTGTAGCTTACGGTTAGTGTCAAGATTGGGCGTGTACTTTTGAACCGGGCGTACCATTGACGCGCATGCCAGGCTTTTGCGCAGTCTTTTGCTTGTCAGCGGTTGCCGCAGTGGCCGAAGTAGCGGTGCTCGACTGGGGAGTCGGAGATGCCGCAGACATTGCTGGATAGTCTCGCCCGGTATATGGTAGGCCGTATGAAGAAGGGCCACAAGAATACGAGACCACAGGAACACGATGCTTGGGAACGGAGTGGTACTATTCCTCCAGTATTGCCGTGGTCCCAGCCGGAGAAACAGAATTTTGTCGATCTAATCTAATCATATCCGATTACTGGATGAAACCGTTATCTTAGCGGCATCAGTAGCACCCGGCTAAACCTCGTCGGGTCGCTCCGCCGTTCAGTGTCCCGAGTCTGATGCAACCCCTCGAGTCAGAAGTTTGCGCCCGGAAGGAAAAAAAGAAGACCCAAGACACATCACATCTCGTGTCTCGCCCGCGACATCGGTGCAGTTTGCTGGTCAAGCATTTCTAGCATGCATTGGCGGCCACTGTCGCACCATTCACAAGCATCTGTCGAAGGATGAAGTCTTGACTCTGGGTCTGCTTCTGCTAAGATTCTGCCCAAGTCGAGCAAACACTCCGTCGCGATTCTCCACCGCTGCACTGCATCGCGACACCGCCTCGATCGATCAATTCGAGTCTTCAACAAGGGACCCCTCTCCTCGCCAGTGTCCCAGAGGCACCCAACCCTTTCTCATGTACCGCAGCATGTCCCACGAATAACACCATTCGATTTTTGCAGCAGGATTGGGTTTTCTTGTCCCCTTGTCTCTCTTCCACCCCAAGACGCATGGCAGCCTTCACGAATGAGTTGGCCAATGTCGACGGCCTCGAGCCGGCAGCGGTCCACAAGCCGACCCCGTCAGCACCGACATCGTTGCCGGAAGAACTAGTCGCTCCTCCTCGCCAGAGCATCGAGGCTTTGAAGGACATCACTTTTGGGTCAATAGCAGGAATACTGGGCAAGTTCGTGGAATACCCGTTTGACACCATCAAGGTGCGACTGCAGTCGCAGTCCGCCGAGTCTGGAGCCCAACGGTTCCGCGGACCTCTCGATGCCTTTACGGCGGCGTTTCGAGCCCCCGAAGGCCCCCTGGTCTCTCTGTATCGTGGAATCAGCGCGCCGTTACTTGGGGCGGCGATTGAGACGTCTTCGTTGTTCTTCAGCTATCGGATCGCCCAGGACATCATCGTGGCCAACAGCCCGTCTCTGCGCGCCCTCCGAGAGGAACGGAACAATGGCGGCCGAGTCGAGCTGCCATTTCCTTATCTCGTCGGTTGTGGTGCTGCTTCTGGTGCATTCACGTCCCTCCTGCTCACTCCGATCGAGTTGATCAAGTGCAAGATGCAAGTCCCCACCTCAGCGTCCAGCCTGGGCTCGCACACGAGTGCTCGCCCTCCTGGGCCATTGGCCTTGATCAGGACAGTATTTCGCACCCAGGGCATCCTCGGGTTTTGGCATGGCCAGTTGGGCACCCTCATTCGGGAAACAGGGGGCTCCGCGGCCTGGTTTGGCTCGTATGAGGGGGTCAAGACGCTTTTTGTCAAGTACGACCCATCTGTGTCGCAGGTCACGGACGTCAAGGTTTGGCAGCAGATGTGCGCCGGCGCCGCTGCCGGCATGTCCTACAACTTTGTCTTCTACCCGGCCGACACGGTCAAGTCTCGTATGCAAACGAGCGCCGCCGACATTGCCGCGGTCAAGAAAATGACTTTTGCGTCCACCGCTCAGGACCTGTGGCGTGAGCAGGGCCTCAAAGGCTTCTATCGGGGCTGCGGCATCACTGTTTTCCGAAGTGCCCCGAGCTCCGCCATCATCTTTGTCATTTATGAAACGTTGAGGAAATACTTTGGTTAGCAGAACAACGCCTCAGCAGTATCAGTTGACACATCGCCGTCGTACATGGGCTTGTGGGGAAAGCGGCCAACGGGCACTGGCAACTGAATTCGTGGAACGAGGCTAAGACAGCACTTGTCGCGCCAAAGTCTCTATCGAAGCGAACAGCATACCGGGTCCTTGGATGGGGAGCAATATTTCCCTTCCGAGAATGAGGCAAAGCCGCGCCAAGGTCACCGCGAGAGACTCTCTTTTGCTTGTTTATGATGTGACCCGAAGCAACAAACAGGGCGTCCAGCTTACTCTATCGGGCTGGTTTCCTGGCACACACAGCTCTTACGAACATTTTGCTTTCAGCATGAATTAAATCAACACCAGTAGTGGGTCAAGAATATATACGGCAGAAAAGGGGGAGTCGCGCAAAAGCGTCTCGCAAACATTCGTACAGCATTGGTCCGATACACTACGTGGAAGAAACTCAGAGGGCAAGAGGCGTCGGCGTCGGCGTTTGGTTCTACATTTTGAGATGCATGGTCCGACAGAGGGCCGTGTTGATGACAATGCCACAAAATCACTGAGGCAGACACAGACACACTGCAAAGAGCCATCAATATTGGCCTTTAGATACATACGCAGTTGCTAGATCTCTTTACCAGCGTCAGGATAGAGTGCGGCCCGGGGATATTGAGCCTGTTACAGTCAGTGGCTCAGGCTGACTCTGCACATTTTGACATTTTGTCCTTTTGTAACTCGACACGGGAAATGGATGATGGGGATTTTGTTCGTACCAACGTACACAGCAGACAGGCGGACGGATGGACAGGATAGATGGACACCTAAGATAGATAGATAGAGACGAATTGACATGTCGTGATATGATGACCTCCTGTTCAACGTTTACCATCTTTCTAACCATCTAACTAGTAACGACGAGAGGAAGAGACGAGGGAGAAGGAGAAGGAGAACAATCCAAAAACTCCAGATCAGGAAACTCGGCCCACGTCGGATCAAATTTTACAGCTGTCGGTGTTGGCTTTTGTTGCTGCTGCTGGGTTCGTCGTGAACTGATCTGAGGCTCCTCTTCTTCTTCTTCCTCCTGCCGCCGACTCCGATGAGGGTCATTTCCAGGACGTTCTGATCGTTGAGTTGGACTTGGGTCCATTTCAGCTCTGCAATCATGAACAAAATCATTTAGGGCACGGTAGATCATCATCTGCCTCCTACTAGTAATACTGGACAAGGACAAGGACGAGGATGCTGTGCCAGCAGTAGTGGTATGTGGTGGACCTATTTGAACTTCTGGAACTTGCATATCCTGTTGTTCTTGTTCTGCGGATAGAGGCAGAACAGAAGTCAGAACGACAGTCAAGTAAATGATGTCTCTGAAGTTGTTCAAGTTGGCATTGGCGTTTGCGATGGCGTTGGCCTTGGCGCCCTGATCCTGGTCCTGGTGTTCATGCTGATGCTGCAAGAGGCGACGTTTCATGGGGCCTAGGATGTCTTTGACAGAGTCGATTATGCTTTCTCGGGAGTATTGGGGTGTTTGTGTGCCAGTACTGGTACCCCCGGCAGTGGTTGTACTGTTCAATGGTGTGAATGAGTTGGTTGGTGTGTCTCTGTCTTCCTCAGCCGAGCTCAAGCTCAACCTTTTGATCTCCAGACAAAGTCCCAAGATAGCCTGACCCAACTCGCAACGGTAGACATTGTGGAAAAAATCCCAATACCCTTTGGGTCGGGGAACATTGATTTCGGAGAATTGAGGATCAAACAGATCTTGAAAAGTGATGAGCATCAGACACGAGCGCAAGAATCCGGCGCGGGCTTCATGCGTCTGCTGAATAAGACTGTCGCTGTTGTCAGAGGAGTCATCATCATCCACCCCGGCAGCAGCAGCACATCGTGAATACAAATGCATCAAGGGTCGTCGGATACTAATATCGAGCTCCATGCGGGCCATGAGGCGAGGAGGCGTCTTGCTGTCACGGTCGCCCGTATAGCTGAACCGCAGGGGCGGCGGGAGGTCCCGAAGGACTTGTTCAAGGTATCGTGTGTGCAGAAGCACGTCTTTCAACTCGATGACATGACCGCTGCTGCTGTCCATCTGCTTGCAAGCGGCCAGACGACGGGGGAACGATTGTGCAAGAACATACTGGCAGAGGCCGTCAGTCCATTCTTCCAGAGGATGAGAAGGAGGAAGACGATCCATGCCCTCGAAAAGTTCGTCGTCATTGACGTTCCGCGGTTGCTGCGTCGTATATGGTGGGACCATGCAGGGTAGTTTACACAGGATACAAAGCATCAGGTCGCATTCGACAATGGTCATCCAGCAGCGGCGGCGGAGTTCGCCTTCGAAAATGCTTGTGTTGTTGTTGTTTCCCGTCGACGGATCTTGGTCCAGCTTCATCACTAGGGCATCGCGGAGGATCTCTCCGTTCAACCGGAACAGATCGTCGATTTTGTCCACCGACATCCATCGTAGCATCAGCATCAGCATCTTGGCCTGCAGTGTCGGAAACAAATAGCGCTGTCGATCTGGTAGACTAGCCAGAAAATCTTGGATGTATTTGAGGGCTATGGGCTGTTGAAGGATCGGGTACGACGCTCCGGCATCGCATTCCGGGTGTGTGCCCAACGTGCAGGCTGTGGCAAGCACGCCTACCAGCTGAGGAACGAAGCCAAACTTGCAGCTTTGATCACCCTGTCCGGGCGTGGAGAATATTTCCAGCTGCGTCCTGAACTCGGGCCAGTGCAGAATTCGAAAACAGTGCTCCAGATTGTCGAAGTAGTGCACCGCCAGCTTTTCGCATACGTCGAATGGTGGGAACTGGACGCTCATCGACGCCAACTGATGCGCTGAGTCCCTGGGCAGAGATAATGCCGCGGGTGTAGAACGTGGGTGGTCATTATCACGTCTCCGGTTCGTCGTCGCGATGGCATCGTGTAGACTCTTCAGTTCACTTCGTAGACTGACCATCTCCGCACCCTCTGGGCCGTCCTGCAACCTCTGCAAGAATAGACATGCATCTGGGAATTGCGAACCGGCACGGGGTCTTAGGGAAGAAGAGCTTCCACCTTCCTCAGCACCATTGCTCAAGTTATCCGAGACAAGGACATTTGGCCGCGTGGGCACTTGATTGGGGTCTATCGACCGTCCACTTCCGCTGCGTTGAAGCTGGTGCTGGTCCTGGCTTAGGAGCGCTTGTTCCAGCTTTGCCACCCGTTGTTGAAGGTCCTTAATGACTCCGACCGCGCGTCCCGCTGCTGCTGAGGGAGAAGCACTGTGTTGTCCGCGGCGTTGGGCAAAATGCTCATCATATTCGTCGCCCGTTCCTCTGGCATCACCTGTGCCAGTGGTGTCTCGCAATGACTCCTGGTCCAGACTGCGTCGTTTAGAGGCGGGCCCTGTGGCCGACAAATGTGCAGCGTTGGGCTCCGGCTCTTGCCCGTCTTGATACTGGCAGCGCCCGGGACGACCGATCTTGAGACACTGTCGGCACGGATGTGTCCGGTCGCACTTCAGCTTCTTTCTTCTGCATTCCAGACACGAAATCACTGGTCGCGGCCGCTTGATCATTGTTGACCTCGACCTCGGTGATAGAGACTCACGAACTTGCGCTGAAATGTCTGCCATGAATTTCTCCCCAATGTTATTCAACTGAATTTGCGACGCGGACATAACTGACAAGACGGACAACCGAATTTGATCGGGCTATACATGATCGGTGGTTCGGGCCGATTGACCGTGCACCTAGCACCCGACAGTGATGGAAGGTTGGTAGCAAACATACTACAGCGTTTGTGTACACTTGGAAAGTATATAATTAAATTTGATACAAGGCTGAGCCTGACCTGACGCTGATTGGCGGACTTGATCTCGCCTGAGGGCCAACGACTTGAACATGAGGACAACGCAACCTCGGTTGGATGCCGCCGGCTCGAGCTGGGAATTCAGCAGGACATACTGTAAAATACAACATACACTGCTCACATCTACAGTTATGAACAGTGTTTGTCTTTGCTCGTCTACCGCATCTTCTAGACGGAATCTACTTGCGCAACTATCGTCCTGGCGTTAAGGCGGACGGGAGGACTATTCCAGAAAGCAAATCCCACCTTACAATTGCGTCCTCCGCGACCAACATCCTTTCCACGGAAGCCGACGACTAGTTTGTTCGGGAGACTCGGGTACTGTCTATTCACTACTAGCAGTAGATATCCTGCCTCAAGTGTCAACATGGACGATTCACTCAAAAGTATCATCGAACTCATCCGGTCCAAGGCGAAGACCTCTCACCCCTGGAAACGACGAGAGCGATATGATCAACCCTACTATTCCTTCTCTCCAGAAACAGCTTCGTGGAAGGAGACTTTTCCGGATCAAGCCGCGTCCTCTGGATCAGTGCCCTCTTCAAAGTTTACCGTGCTCTCTTGGAATATTGATTTCATGCTCCCTTTCCCAGATGAGAGGATGCGCGCCGCCCTCAAGGAACTAGAGTCGCAGGTCAAGTCTGGCTCCGGCCCATGTATAGTCATGCTACAAGAAATGCTGGAATCCGATCTGGCCTTGATCCAAACCCAGCAGTGGGTTCGTGACAACTACTATTTGACCGACATAGATTCCAAATATTGGGAATCCGGCCACTACGGCACTTGCACCCTCATTCCGAAGAACATCTGGCCCATCGCCGCCGTGTTCCGGGTCCACTACGAACAGACCGTCATGGAACGCGATGGTCTTTTTGTCGATTTGGATTTTGGTGGTAACCGGGTCGTCCGGATTTGCAACACCCATCTTGAATCATTGATCGCCGATCCTCCAAAACGGCCACATCAGCTCGCCACAGCTGCCAAGTTCATGCATGACCCGACGGTGGCCGGGAGTGTCCTGGGAGGAGACCTCAACGCCATCCAGGACTTTGACAGGACTTTGCACTCTGACAACAATCTCCAAGATGCCTATCTGACTCTCGGTGGAAAGGAGGACAGCGACGATGGATATACCTGGGGCCAAATGGCGGCAGTGGCGGAAAGGAACAAATTTGGCTGCTCCCGTATGGACAAGTTGTACTTCTGTGGCCAATTGAGGTGTGAGAAGTTCGAGAGATTTGGCCTCGGTGTCGAAGTCGAAGAGGACAATGTCAAGAAGGCCTTGGTCGAAAAAAGAGGTCTCGAGAAGGGATACGTGACGGATCATGTTGGTGTTAAAGCAGTATTCAGTCTCCCTGGCGAGGAACGACGCCAAGGGGACAAGGCCATGTCTGCAAAGTTCTAGGTCGGTCTCCAACAGCAGGGTTCAGTCATTCATGCGGTACTAGTAATGCCAGAAGCCAGATTGGACCTCTCAATCACTCCGTCCATAATACTTCTTCCACTGACTATGCCAGTTGTGCATATGACAATCTTTCTTCTTTGTCCAGATTCTGCCATCTTGCGCCCGATAAACCTCAAAGCGGCAACTTCCGCGAACGTGATGCCGCCTAGAAACATCACGAAGATCGTCTTCCAACCACCTGTACCAGCAAGAGCGGCTTTGGCTTTGGCAGCCTTCTCATCTATAGGCTTCTGCGCGAGGGTGAATGTTGGGCCCTTTGCCGACTTTAAAATATCCTCGAAGCCCGTCCAGCCTATACTGGACGGTGTCAACGGTAAGGGGGATTTGTGCAGGGATTGGAGGTATTGTTTCTGGAGCACACATTGCACAATTCTGACGCTCAGAGGTGCATAGCCCGAGTAGACATATGCAATATCCTCGGGATCCTGTTCGTTATACTCGTCAATAATCAGTCGAAGCTCTTTGCGCAAATATGCGTAGTTCGTCTTCGTCCCCTTTTCAGATTGACCGCCCCCTCCCCCTACAGGAAGGAGCAAGGCCGACGCAGAAGAGCGAGGCTGAAGAAGTTCCATCGTCTCCAAGGCATCCAGGGTGAGAAGATGCTGGAAGCCGTAGGCATGGAGGATCTGGCGTCGAAACGAGTCCAAGTCTTTTGGACGGAGGCCGCCGGCAACGGCTGACTCGAGGCACAGGAGGCGCAGGATGGTGCTGAGTGGTGCATCACGAGCGATGAGTTCCTCGATCGTGTCATGCTGGTAGATTGGATCCGTGCCAGCCGCAATGTTCTGTTGGACTTCCAGCTCCCGGTTGAAGGTGTCCGAACGGGTATGCTTGGTCATATCATCAGCGAGATTGGTATGGACTGCCAACGACTGGTGCTCTTGTTGGAATGTGGGCAATTTGTTCACAAACTCTCGCAGTTCGTTGATGCCTCGCGCTTGATGACGGCCTTCATAGTCTGACTCTAGTCGTCGAGCGATTTTGTTCAATTGCGGACCGATAAGAGCGAAATTCTCTGAACGAAGTTGCTGAAACAGAGGATCCGACGAATCCAGCTGGATCCTTCGCTTCAACCCCTGTCGGACCGCCGTTGGAGCTGATGCCGATGAGGAGCCGCCCTGAGGGCGCTGCTGAGGCGCAGCCCCAACAATGGAGGAATCAACTTCGGCCCTATTGTGCTTTATACCTACCAGCTCATCGATCAAGCCTTCATAGGTCAACTGCGTCAGCATTGGAGTGGCGAAGTCAACATCGCGATCGATGATGATCAGCTGTTCGATTGAGGTGCTGGGCATGCTGGTGTAGCGAGTAGCAGCTTCGTCGGCGTCCAGCTCCTTACGTGCACGAAGCAGAAGGTTGGCCAGTCTCCTGGCATTGTCACCTTTTCCAAGGATACGCGGAAACAGCCCATGTCGCTGCTGGATTTGCATAAGTGCGCGGGAAGCAAGGTACAACGGGCCCGGATCATGCCTCTATGGAAACCAATTAGCGGAAACGTGGCACATTGGTCGCTCTCACTTTGCACGTACCAAGTATAAGTCGTTGAACGCTTCGTCCAGCTCCAGAGATAGCATGTCATCCTCCAAAGGATGGAAGAAGATGGGCAGCTCTGATATGTTCACGTCGCCCAAGACTCCTGCGTCTTCCAGGATTTTGTTGGAGACGAGGGTCCTCCTGGGAACCCAGATAATGGAGATTTCATGCTCGACAGAGCCATTTCTTTGCAGTTTCTTGATTTGCTCTATGGTGAACAATGTCAGCATCTGTGGTAATAATGCCTCGCATGGACTAAGAATCATGAAAGGTCTCCAACACTGGGAAATGCTGATATAAACATATAGTTTTCTCAATTTTAGGAGCTAGACTGACCAGCGCCGAACAGAGGAAGAATCCGCGCAGTCTCTTTGTAGGCCCCATTCTGGGGCGAATCTATAGACTTGCATGGACTTACCGGCTACTGACTGTACCAAGCTGGGTTTCTCCCCGTGAACAAGGTAGACGATATTCCGCTGGGAGGAGTCGGTGTTGCCATTTTCGAGCTCGAATACTTTGTCCACGCCGTACTCCTTGAGCTGGGTAAATTGGACAAACAGACCCAGCGCTCCGGTCAAGCCCTTTCCAATCACAAGGTTCTTCTTGCCACGAACCTGCAAGAGATCAGCAAATACTAGGATGAGGCATCTGTGTCCCTGCTCACTCCTTCAAGTAATGCGAGAAGTTCTTTCCTCGCTTTGTCCCGGATGTGCTCAGCTTCCTTGTCTATGTTGGGGGCCATCTGCCCTACGTTGACGGGAGTTTAGGATAGATCCATCAATGCACGAGACAAGCCCACCCAGTACCTGCTAAACATCATGCATGAGATGCGTGGTGACAGGCTAGAGCTGATATCGATATCAAATCTGGGAACAAACTTGCCAAGACGAAAGGGGCGTAATTCAGCTCCAGACCCGGGCAGGCGCGGAGGAGCCCTGCTCTCACTAAACGCTGTACGGTAGAGTATACCCATTGTTACTACTGCTGCGGCGCATCATTGTTTGACTGCGCCGAAGTCATTCCAGACTCCTGATATAGACCGCCGCTGGCATTGTGCACCGCCCGTCAGCCGCGTCCTCGTGTTTCAGTTGAACGTCTCATATCAACTCTAATGCCCCCGAAACACTTTTCCTGGACCTTCACTCCTCCCTTATCTGTGAAAAAGAAGTAACTGAACATCGTTACTCTACGAAATCCTGCCCCTGTGTATCCCATTTGACTTACAGCAAGATGGGCAAGTTCAGTTTCAAGAAGGGCGACAATGACGACGACTCAAGTAGACTCGCCCTGTTTGGCTCACGGTCGAAGTCCAAATCTCCTGCTCCCTCCTCAAATCCGTATGCACAGGCGGCTGTGCCTCCAGATCCCTACACAAAGGCCAAGATGAATGCTGGCATAGTCCCGCCTCAAGGTCAGGCGCCCCTTGCGGCCACCACACAACAAGGAGGCTATCGTCCAGGGCCCCCGCCTCAAGGCGGTTTCAGCGGACTGCCAGGACCTGGGCAGCAGAGGCCGTCATATGGTAGGGACAATTCCTACGGTGGCGGCCCGCCCAATAACCCTCCAGCGGACAACAAATCTGGGCCACCTCAGGGTGGTTATGGCGGCGGCGGGTACAGCGCAGAGAAGTTTGGTAATCAAAATGGTTATGGCGCTGGAGGCAGCGGTGGTAATCCCTATGCGAGCACCCAGCAAACGGGTGGCACATCACGACAGGGCGGCTATGGCGGACTTGGGGCTAACAACCTATACGACAACGATCCGAATCGGGACCAGCTTTTTGGTGGTGCAAGGGAGCGCGTTGAACAAAAACAGCCTCAAACAACCGGTCCACCCGATTATCAGTACGACGCGGCCAATGGTGGCGGGGATCGAAGTTACGGGGCCTATGGCGATCGGCAGTTGACTGCTGAGGAGGAAGAGGAAGAGGATATCCAAGCAACCAAGCAGGAGATCAGATTTATGAAGCAGCAGGACGTAGCCTCGACGAGGAATGCTCTCCGCGTTGCTGCTCAAGCCGAAGAGATGGGTCGCAATACTCTTGCTCGCCTCGGCGCGCAAGGCGAGAGAATGCACAACACTGATCGCAACCTAGATATTGGGAATAATCACATCAACATTGCCGAAGACAAGGCGAAAGAACTGAAGACTCTGAACAGGAGCATGTTTGCAGTTCATGTCAGCAATCCTTTCACCGCCAAGGACAGGCGTGCTCGTCGCGACGAGCAGATCATGGAGCGGCATCATGCAGAACGAGAGTCCCGAGAGGCGACTCGAGAAGCCGCTTTTCGGAGCACACAGCGTATGAACCAGAATTTCAAGGGGCTAGACGAGGTCTCCGCCGGAACAAAGACCAAGTCAAGCCTTGCCGAGCGAGCGAAGTATCAGTTCGAAGCTGATAGCGAGGACGACGCCATGGAGGATGAGATCGATCGCAACATTGACGAGCTTTCTGGTGCGGCTAAGCGTCTGAATCTACTTGCTCGTGCTACCGGTGAAGAAGTTGAGCAACAGAACCAGCTCATACAGAACATTGCTGAAAAGGTACGAGAACGCCGAGGTGTCATCGATCGTGTGACTCTACTAACTTTTTCCCAGAGCGACCGGTTCGACGATCGACTACATTTCCAAACTGAGAGGCTGAAGAGGATCCGATAACGGATCCTTTGCGGAAGTACGTTGCACAACAACCGCTGCTCGTCGTCAGCCGGCGGTCCATTAACCTTGCTTTAAGGGGCATGTCGAACTGTCCCCTTCGGCCTCGGACATGCTTGTAGGCAGATCTATGGCTGGAGCCTTGTTGATCCGATGATCCCCCAGCGTCTTCCCAAGGCCCTCGACATCTCAACATCCAGGCTTCTCGGGCCTCGACACGAGCAGAATTTCACCGTTACCCGCGGATGATCGGTATTTGTTGTTCTCTATGGACGGGATGAAAGTATCATGACTTTTTGCTTCAGCCGGAGTTTGAAATAGATTATCTTGGTGTTGGCGTCCATGGTGGATTCATGATTTGGAGGTGCACTCAGATTCATAGCAAGCGCATGACCAACATCCAAAACTGTCTTGACTACCTACGTGTCTCACGTACCTGAGACATTCCGATCGACCTACGCTACAGGCCCAAGAAGCTTCAGCGAGCTGGCCGTGCCGCCGGATACTAATACCCGTGGACATTTTTGTTTTTCTTCGGTGGCGAGTATTCGCAGTAGACGCATGCATCCTACGATGACTCCTACCGGAACAACTTTCCGTTGTTTCTGTTGCCTTGTCTCCCTATCCGCGTAGCAGGTACCTACCCAGGTAGGTACCTGGCCGCCTATTTGGATGCTTCGAGACCCGCAGTGGCTGAGGCTCACAAGTCCGAGACTAAACTCTCGTGCAGGAAAACGAAAAGCCATCGTACAGTAGGCATTAGCTGTCCACCTGCAGTGGTGAGACTAGCAGAACGGACAATAATAACTTGAAAGGCCTCGTTCGTTCTATCTCTCGAGTTACAGTGCACTACAGTCCCTGCCCAAAGCTTCCCTCGTTCCCCTCTGTTTTTAAGGTACCTTAGTAGAAGCGGGAAACATCCGTTGGCAAGACTGGACGGCAAGTGTTCGCGTGATGTCCTTGAAGATCTCGACCAGGCGATTTTTGGATGGCCGGTCTACTACTAGTACTGCCCTGTAGCACCGAAGGTACACCGTTGTACATCTAAGTCGGCGTCTCATAGCCTACTACTACAATACCACATTGGACAGAAGATGCAGGACATGGGGGTTCGGGCCTTCGGTTAGTTAGGCGATGACCGGGTTTGCAAGCAAGAGACTCTTCCTTCAACCTGGAGTTCGCCCTTCCCCCAGAGTCCTTTGTTGATCACCATGTACTGGGGCAGTGTTGTAGGGTACATGTGCCTAAGATAGTACACCGTACCGGCTTGCATGCTACCTAGCGCAATGCAGCCAAGGTGAGTAGGTAGAGCCGTAGGATGGCTGTCGTGACCGAAACGGACAATGCAGTGGCCTGGCCGGTGGCAAAGAGATGTGCTGTCTGTCCTGTGGGCGCTTGAACGCCCAGGTACCAGCTGTACTGCCTGTACTTACCTTAGGTATCTTAGTATGGATTCCAAGTTCAGTTTGGGTGTTGCTGCATTGATCAACTCCTCCTCCTACTGGGAGGCCGGAAGGTGTAAACTCAAATCGAGGAAAAGGCAGGTGCATAGATCTCCGGGTTTCTCGACCTTATTCCAGACAAAAGTCGTCGGATGGTTGGCCGGAACTGCAACTTGAACCACTCGCAAATCGGAGGGAAGGGGATAATTTGGAATAGACCAGCCTCATCGGCGGGCACATAAGCGGGTGCCATTCAATATCATGTCCTGGTAGTGGCGGGTGTTTTGATGCCATGCAGTGCAGCGAGGCTCAAGTTTGGCCGGCGTGAGAAGGTACACCGTCACGATTGTAGCGGGCTCTTACCTACCAGATGCGTTACTAGTAGGTGTATAACAATAATAACATTGTACAATGAAGTACTGGTACTATCCGTCAAAACCTTGGGTACTCAGCTGTTCGTATGCCCCAAAGCCTGCGAGCTTCTGACAACATGAACCGAGTACAATTCTTACCTGATAGTACTGCAACTTCCGAGTCTACTGCACGCTGTATCTCCAGCCGTCTGCAACAGGCAGCTGGCGACATTCAGAATAATGCAAACCCGAACCTTGAATCGTCTCACCTTTGCTCCCATTAGCACCAATCACGAACCAATCCCTTACACCAACAGTGGCCATATGACGTTGTTTTGGTGGCACCCTGAAGAGAAAAGGGATCTCATCATCTTGATATCGGCGGGTGGGTGCTGTGGGCTGTCCGCGGGTCCAAGCAAGATTGAGGGCCCAAATGAGCCAGCCGGAGCTTTGTTTGCAAGCGAAGTGATGTGAAAAGTGCCACCCGTGAACCGCTGCGATTAGTAGCGACCAGACTAAACGGAGACGCCCACAATTATGTGCCGAAGCCCAGTTTTCGGGCGTTTCAGAATAAGGCCCACTACCAGTAGTACGGGGACTTGCCGTCCAGCTCTTTGTCGCTTGTGAGCAAGAAAACCCAGTTGTAAAGAAACGACCCTCGAGCAATTTGGTCAGGATGATTGCGCAGCAAGCAACCACGCAAGCAAGATGCAGGGCAAAACAGCGTGTGTTGTTGACCCTGAATCCTTCAGGAATGCTTGTCAACAACACGTCAGAGAGATCAGGGGTGTGGCAGACCCTTTGGAGACCCTGCGTCGAATGTTGACATACAATATAGAACGTGACCAGGGCCACACACCCGGGGTTGCTGCAGGGACTCTTACAAGCCCGCAGAAGCCTCCCTAGCCCTGTCAAGCAGTCCCTGCTCCCTGCCCGAGCCGGGGACAACGTTCGAGAAGGAGGCTGAGCATGACAGTTGCCGTGAGTGGTCACTATCAATGGCAACCGCTGATATATTGCAAGGTTCTCCAAAGCAGGGCACGACCGACCACTGACTGCAGGGCGCGTGCATGGTTTTGCAAGTTGCCAATCGGGAAGCTCCCATCGCTATGGCAGTGCTGGTGGCGACAATAAACAACCATTTCATTCACTCGTTAACATCCGGATCTTCTAGTGGCCTAGGGACTAGGAAGTGTTTCAAGCCTCACTTTCAACGATGTTGTTGGGCAATCTCCCGCTGCAGGTGACGCCCGTTCGTGCTCGGTGGTTGAAGAAACGTGAGAGTACCAAAAGAACGGTCAACGATCAGCAAGACTGAGCAATGATGCTTCTTCACGTGAGATCTCCGATAGACAGATCAGCGATGGAGCAGATATCCCCCGATGCTAACCGCTCTTTTCGGCCTCGCGAACCGGCCGTAGAGGTGAACGGATTTCCTGCCATATCTTTGCACAACAAGAACAACAACGGCGGAAAGGCCGTGTTGATGAGATTGTATACACCCGGTGAAGGACCTAGGACAATCCGTCAGGACCGTACTTCGCTGTGCTTCGGAACTCGGCACAAATGCTCTGGCAACAGGAAGACGATATGGCGGCTGCAGTGAAGCCCGATTGGCTTCAATCAGAATGAAGTGGCTGTCATATTGACTGACTCCGGCAGTTGATTGCTTGCTTTTGCGGAAGGGTTTTCGAGAGACAGGGCATTGAAAGGTGTAACTTTTAGATTGACTATTTTCCCTTTTGGTCGGTGTGAAACTTGAAGGCGACGATGGAGAGTGGAGAGTCGTCAACCACTGACAAAGCCTGCGGGTTCGAAGTGGCCGGGAAAGTAGCACCACCGCGTCAGCGGCGTTCATATCGGAAGCCCGGACAGGGAAGTACTGCGGTCAAGTTCAGGCAACCCTATCACCTATATGCCACAAAATTGGGGTTCAGTGCCCGGTCGATACGCTAGATACTAGTGCCTACAACTTGATTGGGGTTTGATTCGAATAATGCAGAAATTCGACGACCGTTCAGCAGCCTTCCTTGTCCGGGTCCCCGTCATATCTACCTGGTAGACAATTTTGGAGTGCTCTCAGCTAGAGTACAACACTGCATGTCCACCGTAGGTGCTTGTACATTGTAGTAGTGCCGCAGCCTTTTTGGTGCTACTGCTCATATTATGCCAGTAGTAGAGCAGATTAGTTGAAGGAATGAGATAATAGCGGCTGCCACTAACCAACTTCAACTGCGGCCCGCTGGGAATAGACACTTCAAGTTGTACATTACGAACTGTGGGCAGCTGTAAACTGCAGTGCAGTGGTACCTCAAAGAGCTCGCTACATGCCAGTGCTGCTTTGATGTGGTACGTACCCTGGTATACATTGTACTTCGGCCATGGTGGGATGCTACCCTTGAAGGCAAACGATCCTTGTTAATAGCATTTGTGATAGCCGCCATCACCACCCTGGAATGATCTATTCCAGATTATCTTCAGACAAATGGAAAGTATTCCTCCCGGCCTAAGGCACAGCTGGTACTTTGGAACGCGTTCAAGCCACCAGCTTCGGACGTTCCTGAACGCATTGCGAGTTCGTCGAGCATCATCCGAGTCTATCTGCAGTGTTGGGCCACGATTTAGGAGCCACTACCGGTGATCTTCTAGTGCTGCATCTGGCGCTTTACACAAGGCCACCGGGATCCAGCGAATGACTAGAGCAATACTACAACGTTATACTAGTAGTAATGGCACGTCCGCAGCACGATGAAAGCAGCAGTCCGCCCACCTGTACCTAATTTCAAGAAGTGTCTACAGGACCTTGAGTATGTACCTACCTACCGTAGGTACTCTACTACTGTCATAAGCACGCATCTTCATAGGTAGGTTTCGTGTTACTACCTGGGGACTTGCAGTGAGGGTACCTAACAAGTTCGGGCCTTTTCCTAGGTAGGCTCAAGGTTAACTGCTAGCCTTTGCCTTAGCTACTAAGACTAGTGCTTGCTCTAGGGGCCATCTGTGACAACACTGGCTGGTCCACCGACCCACTGCACTACTAGCAGTCGTAGTAGCTTTGTTGTTATTGCCCTACGAGAGTGCACTACTTTGTGTGCGCGTACACCGCCTGACGTTGCTCTGGTTCGAGTTTGTTGTAGGTGTCTCTGACTCGGCTCGTCGACTCGTACCGTGTGAAAGCCATGCCTTCCGCCCTTGTGGGCTTCTTGACATTGCTCAAGCGCAAACACTACTAGTAGCTTGTGGTGGTAGTAGCTGAGATCCCTCCTTTCAATACATTCGCTTAACTATACACACATTACCAAATAATGCTCATGACTCTCCTTGAGCTCATTATCATAGAGTCCGGCTGGTTTCCATCAATCACGCACACCCTTGCTTGGGCGGAAACCTTCGACCACTGCAGTTAGCAGGGCGGTAGTAATGCTAATGCTGGCTTTTGGAGCAGGTGGACAGGGTCGACGGGGTGGCTGCATTTAGGGCGCCACCCGGTTCTTGGCTTGACGGACCTTGCAAGCCTCCTTCATGCCAGTTGATGCCATCGCCTGCAATTCCTCCAGTAATGCTGTGCAGATTCCCTCCTCGCCCCGGCTCCAGCAACTGGAACGCAACTCCAGCAAGCCTCCCATCTTTCAATCTGGCATCAAACGCAAGCAAGCATCCACTTTCATCTTATCCACTTCCGCATCCGCTTCGACACCCCTACTCCTCCCCTAAGCCTCATCAAGGGACGCCGTAGACAGGGCCTCTCCCACACAAGCTACCGCTGAGCAGTGACACTACTGTCGAGGGAAAACGACCCCCCAAGCCCGCCAGGACCAAGCTGACCACTGGTCACTGACCACTGACCAGCCCGGCTACGACCAGTGGCACACATCCCCTGGCCGGCCCTCTTTTTCTGCTGCCTCCACCGTAATCCAACAAGTGCCGGCCTGGCGCAGGACCCTCTGCCCAAACCGCCACTCGATCCTTGTCCTCCGACCACCCCACAACCAACACGGTCCAATTGCCAGCACGAGCCTAAACACCCTGCATAAAGAAATGCCCCCCGGGCGAGTCCCAGTGATTGCGATGATGCCAGTCGTCCTGGTCTGCTACAGCGCAACAGGAAGGGTCAATCCACCGACGTAACTTAACATAGCAGACAACTGGCATTCATTCTTAGCAGAGTCGGTGCTTCACGACAACTTATCTACCCTCACATTCCCCACCCTATCGCGGACGGACCTTGGGTCTTCAAAACTTACGAGAACCATATCAGCCAAACATTCCGCCACTTGAGACAAGAAAGCCCTTTTCTAAAATATATATGTCTCCCCAGAAGTAGACCGACGACACGACTCAAAAAAGATACAAGATATCACCCTCCGCACTTCGGAGATTTGGAAAGCTTACCAGGTCTCCATCTGGGCACGGCCGTTGACGCAGGCCTGTTGCTTTCCCAACTGCCATCATACCTCCAGCAAGCAGCCAATCCTGTCGATCTGCCGTTCGCCGAACTTGTTTGAGGATTGACGCATCGCTGTTGTAGCAAAGATAGAACTTGTTGCTACCAGGAGAAAGGGGCACTGCCATTCCGCCATCGACCACTTCAGAAAAAGATCATCACCCAGCGTTCTGTGGATCTGCCACTGGCATCTACCCGCCTCCAGGCTCTCCACACGATATCCTACATAACCATCGCCGATCCCCTCGGTGAAAACTGATCAACCTTTCCAAATCCTCCAGGGAACCAGGCTGTACACTGGCTCCTCCTTGGTGATCCAGCCTTGCACACCGACGACGGCAAGGGACCGACTTTCCCAGTATTGGGCCTTGTTGCTGCTATTTCTACTCTCATATAACCGCGAACACCGCCCTCATGACGATGGTCATTGACAACCAGGGTCGACACTACGGCGGCGGGATGGGTTACGATCAGATGTACCCGAACATGCACAGCGCGCCGCAATTCAACGACCCATGGTCAAACCAACCCAGCACATCCAGCTCGTCATTCCCGGCCCTCTCCAAGACGGACACTTCGCGCTCAGGGTTGACGATGCCGTACTCCCACATGCCTTCAGTCTCGGGGACAGTGGCTCAAGGTAGCGCCTACTCCAGCACTGGCTATTCTGGCACGGATTTACTAAGTCTCCCTCAAGAGATCCCACGTCCAAACTTTGGAGATCAAGCGTACTCGTCTTCCTCAGCATCGTCAGGGTCGTATGCGCCCTCATATACTTCTTTGAGCTATGCTCAATCGCTGGCTCAACAGCAACAGCAGCAGCAACATCAACATCGGAAGATGTCTGACACGTAAGTATTCTTTTCCTCTCACTTCGAATATTGGAACTGACGACGACGTAGAATTGGCAACTCGCGAGTCGCCACAGCCAGTTTTGGTGAGCTTGACGCCTCAAGGGGCATGTTGGCCCTGAGCCATCAGAGCTTACAAGATTTGACCCCTCGCAACATCTACGAAGCCCGGGCTCAGCGAGCATCCACGGATTCATACGGGTTCCCACACACTGCGTCCAGCCATTCGTCCATCTCCAGTGAATCTGGTCGTGGCTATCCCTACTATGCGGCCAGCTCAGTGGGCTCGGTGGCAGATTCTGCCACCGACTACAGCTCAGCGGCTTCAGACGCCGGCTATGAATCGATGGCAACATCTCGCACACTACCTCGTCCCACGCAACTGCTTGGCGCCCCCCTTGGACCACCGGCTCCCCAGTCGATGATGGGCCAGTTTTCGTCGAAAATGTCAGCCAACACGCAGAAGAAGCACAAATGTAAGGTTTGCGACAAGCGCTTTACTCGACCGAGCTCTCTGCAAACGCACATGTACAGTCACACTGGCGAGAAGCCATTCGCCTGTGACGTCGAAGGCTGTGGGCGGCATTTTTCAGTCGTGTCCAACCTGCGCAGACACAAGAAGGTCCATAAAGGAGACTCAACGTCGACCGCCAGCCATTCCGATGTGGAAGGTTAATATTACGAAACGCACATGGGTCACAACACCCATTCACGGACTCCTTACAGAAGGTCACCATGCCGAATAGGGCCGTGCCATGATTGCTTGCTTTTCTTGCTCCGTGTACATTATTGTTCAGCGTGGCGCTTCGGAGCAGCGTGGCGCTCTTTGTGTACGACACTTGGAGGAGCGATAGACGGGCGGCGAGTGTTTTCAAAGGATGTTTGCAGTTATGCCACGATCGGCGTTGAGGAATGCTTTTCGATTCACGACACTCGCTTCACATACATGTATTGTTTATTATGACGACCTTGATACCCCGAGATGACGGCTGCAACCACGGCAGGTTGTACTTCACACATGAACCTGGAAGTTCATTAGAAGGAGGTATTGCGCGGGGGTGCGCCCAGTCTGTCCCTCTGACGAGGGGACATGGTCAGAAGGATGAGCTGACAGGTCATCGACGATTCGGTGACTTCTCAGCAGGACAGCAAAAAGATGGAGCGGTCGTCTGCGGGAAACACACGACACTATTCGATGTTTTGATGAGACAGTATTGGCTTGACACGTCAACGCTATGAGCGGTGTGGGAATTAGCGTCATCTGTGCGTACCGAAGGCACGCTGTGAAGGAACGTTTAGCTGGGGAAGAAAGACTGCAACAAATCGCGAGTCCTTCTAGATATGAACACTCCAAATGAACCACAAACGCTGATCATGTTGGCGAAACTTATTGCTGCGGTACTACTTTTTGCATGTATCTCTATTGATATCTATGGCCCGGCGTATACTGTGAAGTTGGAGGGAGCAGAGGAAGCATTGTACACCTATGGACGGTGCACTTGGACTGCAAGAATTGGAACAGTGCCACTGCTAAGGGAGCTCCATACTACGGTATGAAACAGGTCACGTGGACATTCACAGACGAACAGGCATGACATCATACACGGCCTCGTAATTTCCAAGTGGCAGCAGTTGCAAGTTGCAGTGGCTGCCAGTGTTCGTCTCCAAATTTGCATGCTGCGTGCTGCTGTGTCTGTCTGCCCCCCGACTGAGCTCGACTCTTCGCCCAGTCTTGTTGTACGTCTGCGGCTGTCTCTCCCTCACCATGAGAATCTACAGCGTCGCTTCTGTATGCCCTGAATACTAGGTACCCTTCTCTCCATCCCGTCTGCTCGATCTCTTCTCGCTGCTACGGGCTCTTAAACACTAGCAATGGCGCCAACGAGAGACCACCCCCGCCCCGGTGTCACTGCGCTTCGGTTGGTGAGGTGGGCGGCGGGCCTGTCTCATCAGCCAGGGACGTTTCGCTAGACGATGCCATCGTCGTCAGTGGCTGATTCTGCCGTTTTTGATTGTTCAGTGCTACAAGGGCCCGCTCGTCTCCATCTCAATCTTCCCGCCGTGCGCACGGGCCATTACTGACGCTAGCTAGCCTTGAGAAGTTGAAGCTCCTTCGACGTCGACGACAACTCTGTTCCAATTGGCTGGGTCTGCCCTCATTGTCCTCCCAGGTCGGTCGCCGCATTCCTTCCTACGCTTCTCATTACTACTACGCAGTAGTACAGTCCTACTACCACCTTGTTGAGGGGGCAGTGCGTCCGGACAACAATAGCTGCGAGACTTGTTGTCGGTATTCTTGTCAAATCAATAACTCGAATCTCTCCTTGCATACTAGCTGCTTGCCCCAGCCTGCTCGACATGTCCGAGGCTGGGCAAGAAGAGCCCCGTGGGCGGGCCATGACAACATCGGAGCCATCCCATCCTCCTTCAGGCAACCCCCGAACTTTTGGTGTTATATCGCCATCTCGATCAGAACCGGAACGACGACGCTGCCCAATGCTATGACATGTTGTTATTATCATAATCTGTGCGGTTTACTCCGATCGGATGTGAGATTGAAGGGAAAGCAGCCCCAGGAAAGAGCGCTTCAAATTCGGACTATGACATTGGCATTGGCTCCACAAGATGGAAGCTGCCTCGCACTTCTGTGCCACACTGACACCACATGCCAGCCAGCGAACCCAGAGGACTTCGATGATTATCATATGGGAGTGCGATGACAACTTTTGATACGAACTGAGCAGGATCTGGGATGTCTTCCAAGACGACCGGGGCACTTTCTGTACCTATGGCGTCGTATCCATGTGAGCCATGCTGTGAGAGTGCTTCTGATCGCTACTATCTCATGGAGTGTCCCTCCTTTCCCCTGTGCGTCTGAACGACAACCATGACAAACTTACTTCTGCAGTGCTGTGCCTCCAAGTCAAGGAGGATACCCCTAATTCACTGTGTCAGGAGAGAATTATCCTTACTTTACCTTAGAATACCTCATCGTACCAGGTAGGCCTTAGCTGGACAGCCCCATTGCAGCAATGAAGCCCCCAAAACGACAGCAAGAGCTACAGGTTGACTCTGTCGATGGCATTGACACTGAAGTCCTGTCATGTCTGGACATGGTACCCACAACGTTCCGTTGGCGCAGCTACTTTTTTTGTAGATGTGACCAGACTGTTCTTCTGCCTTTTTGGCTTTGCATAGCACATGCCAGGGCAGGAGTTATGCGTCCAAAGTTCTCAGTTGTCCACAACGATATCGGCTAGAGATGTGTTGCGATCCTTTGAATTTATGGCTTGCCAACTCCCTTCCTGAGCCGCGCTGGCAGAAGATGGCTCTCCAATTATATGTATGCCTAGTTATACCGAACTGGTCCGCCTCCCGAACAAGTTCCCTCCATGGCCAGCTCAAATTTGACAAACAAAATGATGCCATCTCCCGCATTATAGGACAGGATCCCTTATCCCTCCCTTGTTGAATCCTGTTGCGCTTTTTTCTCATTAAAGCTATCCTCGCTGACGGAGCGGACTCTGGAATGGCCCCATCGGCATCTGCATCTGCATCTGTCCAGCTGACGAAGCAGGCTGACCGTACAGGGCAGGCTCGTGCTCAAATATCGTGTCCAACATTCTTACATCGTTCAGGTTTTTGGGTGTACTGGATCTGTCGAAGGGCAAACGGATCATGCCACTACCAACATCCTCTGCCCTCTTTTGGGGAGGAGGAGGGATATTCTCCCAATTGCACGTCAATGACCTGGCCAACACCTCATCGCACACACTCTTCTGCTTGTCTGTAGCTAGGAAGTCTTCTGGCCGGCTGCCGATAGGATTTGCCTGTGCTGGGTCCTGGTGCAGTGGGCATTTGCGGCACGCTTGGATTGCCTATGTGTATCGGACTCGCAGGTCAGTTATCTGCATGTTCCTTGAGGGGGAAAAAGAAAATGTGTGTCCAAGGGTCATACCTGTTCAACGTTGCTTCCCATGCAGATGGAGCACCTCAGACCATCAGGGCATCTGCGACAGCCCACAACGAACTGATAGTGTATGCAGATACCCATTGTGCGACAATTCTGCTGGCAGGGATATTGTACGAAAAAGGTACACGGTTCCAGCATCTGCAGAGATCGCCTTCTCATTTCAGGGAAGGCTGGACGGCGCACTGCGACCGGCGGCACCATTGAGATTTCCGCCGGTCGGTTCATCCGGAAGAACTGACCTTTAGGGAAGTCCGAACTGCGGATGAAAAAGGCCGCCGCTGCTGGCTCTTGCAGCATCGAGTTGTGCAGGCTCTGATATTGATTCGTCATCGTTCGGCTGACAGGATTGGATGATGATGACGACGACGACGACGATGACGACGACGACAGCCAGAATGCCATGTCAGGCAGAGACGCAGTGTAAACAGCTGACCAGCCTCTTTGAGGCGCAGAAGGACGCACCGTAAGGACAAGTTGTCAGTCAGGGGCTGAAGGTATGGCTATCAGGTAGGTAAGCAGCAGTCAGCAGGCAGGCAAGACGCTCATGCAAAGACTCCCGGTGAGGATGTGTCTTGTTGCTGACAAGGGTAGGTGAGTCCTTTGATTGCGATCTTCAACCCGAGCAAGACTCTATTTTATGGTATAAGAACGACCACGGACTTTGCCTGCACTCTTGAAGTACGGTCGCAATTCACACGTCACTGGTATTAACACGCGCAACGAACAGCAGATCAGGGCAGTTGACCTGGCCCGTCAGTCAGCTGGAACGGAATAGAAGAGTGGGTGAAAGGTGGTTCATATGTGTTTCCTGGAATCGGTATCGAAGGTGGTACAGTCTCTCGTTTGGCCGACTTGACTTGACGACACTACCTACAGGTAGCAGGTGCCTACCTAGCTAGGTACATATGTTCGTTTGCGTCGCGGTGTGCCGAGGGACTCATCACATGGGGAACGGTCACAGCGCGAACAAACAGAGGAGGCCAACTGAAGGAAGTAAGGTACAGTCTGTAAAAACGAGCAAACGAAACCTTGGGGATTGAATAGTGTGAGATGGCGGTTTCCGAAGTATGGCAATAGGCTGAGCTAAAGGAATCGACAGGTAGGTACCAGTCAGTACTATTCCCAGTCATTGCCTGTCTCACAATGTGTTCTACTGTGGCAGTCTCAGGTAGGTCCGACGTGCAGGATACTGTAAATGTCCAGGTGCAAGTTTCATCCCGGTTTTCAGGCTTGGGACCTTCAAGTACCCTATTGTCCTGGCTTCAGTGGTGGGAATGCCTCTGACTCTTGCTCTTGCTGTTGACCATATGACAGTGCCAATCTCTGCATTTGTCTTCACTCAATATACTAGAAAATCGGGGGGGACCTAAGTCGACTACCTGAACTGGTCCTCTGAAGCCACATTGACAGACTTCAAAGGCGCTCTGAGGTCTAATTCCTAAGCGTAGCATTGTTAGACACTGACTAAATAGATTATATCTCAATCAGGATGATGTCGTCGTTCCAGTCGTCCAATCGTTCATACAATAAGGTATATAAGTTGAGCAGCGTGGATTGTAACATGACATGATGAGGTGAATGAGTAAGGTAAGGTACAGTAGCGAACAAGAAGCATCTCTGCTCGCTGAAGAAGAAAAGCCACCACCATTTCGCCTCCCTGGCTTTGGCCCTTGTTGGACGACAATCCAAAAGCAGAAGGACAGGCAAAAGCTCGGAGACCCAAAGCCGGTCTGAGCCTCGCTCTCAATTATACCGCTCCTAGAAATCACGAGCGCTGTTGATACACACCATACCAACCAAGCAGCTGAGTTCAACATCGATCAAAGCTTTTCCCAGACCCCACTCTCACTCCCCGTAGAGCCAAACCCCCAAGTCGGGGCCGTCGCTGCGGCTGCAGCAGAAGGAGTGCCTGTGGCGGCCCCTTCCCTTTCATGGTGGCCCTGGCTGGACGAGTCGGGTTGCTGCTCCCCTGCGAAAGAAGGCTCATTTCTCTGCTGATGCTGATGCATAATCCCAAGTCCCATGCCGCTTCCTTCATGTTCTTTCCTCCTATATCCCATCATATACGCGACCAAGCCGTCAGGCAGGATTCGACCGGCAATGTCGTAAAGCCGGGCGCCGCTGCCGACGAACACGACTTGTGGCCGATGCGTCGCAGTCCATTCGAACCGACCGAACGCCTTGAACGTCTGTGGTGGAGCCAGCGCATCGAAGACGGCGTTGTGGAATTCCCGTGCGGACGAGCCTCGAATCAAACTGCGCTGGCCGAGACTCTTGCGCTGCAGGGCAGCGCGCTGCGAAGAGTGCCAATGTGTCAATGCTGAAGAAGAGTAAGCCTGCGACGATGTTGCTGACGAATTATAGTGTGAGCTGCCTGGTGGCGGAGGTTGTGAATATGCCGTCCGCGACGAAGGGACGGATCCCATATCGAAGTTTCCGAGTTTGAGTTCAGTGACAGTGATATTCGCTTTTGCGGCATGAATCTCTCGTCTTAGTGATGACGCCAGAGCTGACAGTGACGATGTCACCAAGCACTCTGGGACCTGGCGAGGAGGTGACAAGGAATTCGGGATGGAAGGATACGCGACGACAATGGAGGAGGGGGATTTCGGGTCGGTGCTGTTGTTTGCTAGGAGGGGGAGAAATTGTTGGACTGTTAGAAGGGGAGAAACAAGGCGTGTATTGATGGTGTCAACCACATCACTTGGCGGGAGCAGAGGGAGCGGTCCTTCCGGGTAGCCTGAACATCCTGGAAAGACGATGATGCCGGCCAGAGTCATGTTACCCATAGAGGAGCCCTGCGCCGAGCGATTTCGTTGAGGAGTTGAAGAAGGTGACGATTTCTTGAGTAATTCCCTGATCGGTTCCAGATTGGGATGTATATCGACTGCGGGATTGGGAACGGTCGAGGTCAGGTCGATCCATAGCGGCCGCAGGTCCGTCTTTGATTCCTGCTGAACCAAAGAATCTTCTTCCGTCGAGGAGACGGTGACATAAACGACATAACCGCGTCGCTCCAGATCAAGAGCCAGAGACCGGGTCAGTGGGTCATGGAATGTCGAGCAGGCCAGGACCACAATCTCCTTCTTCGCCCCGTTGGGCAGTTTCCTCACCCGTCTCTTTCGCGCATGTTCCTTCTTTCTTCTGTGGACAAGGTATACCGAAGTGCCGGCGAATGCCACAACTATAGCAATCGCCATGCGGTTCTTGGATATCCAGGCCGTGGCCTTGTCAAGGTAACTTTGCGGCAGAGGCTGGGCGCGGGCGAAAAAGGCTCCGGGCCCGCTGCCCGGTCGGGGTGGTGGCCGCAGAGCGTCAGGGACCCAGCTTGAGTGGTCTATGGCGTCGCGGATGCCTGATGCCAACGCATCGGTGTATTTATCTATGTAGTCTGCAATGCGACTGCCATAGTGCGCCATGTCCTGCGGGATGGACGCAAGCTAGAGTACGCACTCCGTCAGCGGGCGGTTCAGCGATGGAAGAATCTGAGGGGGGCCAACCTACCAGGTCCAAGAACTGCTGGTCATCACTCGTCATGTTTGCGTGGGTGAGAGGTCAGATGGTTACAGAATTCGGGATGCGTAGATGATGTACTGTTACTGCAGAAGCGATGCCATGGATGGCATTCTTCAAGTTGTTGCCTCCAGTTCGTGGAGACGACTCGGGCGTATCGACTTGACGTCGGCCACTGGCCAATCCGGAAAGGAGGGGTTCCCGGGGAGAAAGATCACGTGAGCTCATGCACTGTGGCGGATTCTCACGTGACTCGCCTCATTCTTGCAGGCTGGCGACCATTACGAATCCTGGTTCACTCACGATCAAAAGTTCTCTGGCGTCTCGAGACCTCTTTGTGTTATTCTACAGCGGGCGTGTCGTGGCGTTGGGTTATGCTCTTATGAGGAAATTTGTGCTGAGTGCTTTGTCTGTACAAACGAGGGTGCTTCTGTTTTGTTTGAATCACCCTTTTCCTGGAATCTGAAGAGAGTATGGTATTTGACTTGTGACCGCCCCTTTTTGCCTTTGGGATACGCCCCGAAGTGGTAGAAGTATATTCCACGTCCTACGTTACAGTCCTGTTTCCTCCCCGAACACCCAATCCCCACGATTCTGGTTCCAGTGACCCTTCTACCATGGCACTCAGCCATCCTACAGAGCTGGACCCGCTGGTCGACCGATTCCAGCACTTATCAGGAAAAGTCCGTGCTGGCGAAGCCCTGCAGATGCTTAGGAAGATTGCCTCGATGGTGAAACCGATCATGCGGCAGCGCAATTGGCGGGTCGGGATCCTGACAGAATTCTACCCATCAGAATTCAATCTGCTCGGCTTGAACGTCAACCAGGGCGAGAAGATCTGTCTCCGACTCCGCTACGCTGGAGACGAGACGCAGTTCCTGCCATTAGAAAACATCGTCGATACGATGTTGCATGAACTGGCGCACATTGTTTACGGGCCGCACGACCAATACTTCCACGCCTTGTGGGACAAGCTTCGGGACGAGCACGAGGCTCTTCTTAGGAAAGGGTATACGGGTGAAGGCTTCTTGGGAACTGGTCGCAGGTTGGGCGGAAGACGTGTGCCAGTGGCCGAAATCAAGCGACAGGCTCGAGCTGAAGCCGAGAAACGACGCGACCTCACCAGAGGAAGTGGTAAGAAACTTGGCGGCCGAGGCATACTGCGTGGACAGGATGCCAGAGAGGTCATTGCCGCGGCGGTGGAGAGGAGAGTGCGCGTCGAACGCGGCTGCGCCAATGTTGGCGACAAGGGCAGGCGGGTCGCTCAGGAGCAAGAAGAAGAGGCGAAAAGGGAAAAGGTGACCACCACCAAGGCGGAACAGGAGGACGAAAACGACGCGGCTCTCATGCAAGCATTTATCGACTTGATACAGGAAGAAGAGAGTCAATTGTACGGCAAGGACTACGTCCCTCCAACCCAACAGAACCCAGCTGGTACTAAGGGTGCCCTGGCTTCTCGGGATGGTGTCCCAAAGAGTATAAAGCCGCAATCTGACTCCCCTTTGGATTCAAATGCTCTGCGTGAGCAGCAACTCCAGATTGAGAGGCAGTTGCAAGAAGCCCGAGCTCAGGTGCGGCCGCAACCTCAAAAACCGCGGCAAGCTACTCCGGACTTCAAGGCTACAAAGTCCAGGCCTACCACCAAGCCTCGGGAGCGGCCATCTCAGGTTGCGCCAGCACAGTCCACCAAGAGTCCATCTCGATCGACCACACTCGAAACCTGGACCTGCGATATTTGCACCCTCATTAATCCTTTCCAACATCTCATGTGCGACGCCTGCGGGACAGAACGGCCGGAAATCTATGCCCACCAACCATTATCCTCCAAGTCTACCGCCCGGTCAAACGGGACCACCACCCATCCGTCCCATCCTGCGCTCCAACCGCGCTTGTCGAGCGGCGAGGCGTTGGCTAAGATAGAGTCGCAGGCCAAAGCAAAGACGCAGACAAGGCCTATGGGATGGACGTGCGGTACGTGCGGGAACTGGATGGAAAGCGAGTGGTGGACGTGTGCGGCTTGCGGAAGGATGAAGACGAGTTCATGATGAAACGACTAGCCATGTCCCTGCAACGCGCATTGATGATTGCTATGTTAATGCGGTTACGAGAATGATGGACGCTCTATCTAGCTAATGCTTTGTTTGGAGCCATGTGTGTGATCCCACGAGAGTATCAGAGACGTACACATCTCAAGGAGAGATCATGTGTCTTGCGTCCCGCTGGGCGGACCATACTCAATATACACCTCATCGGGTTTCCAACCGTCAATCGCTTTCAAACCCCCGGCCTCCCAGGAGGAAGGAATCTTGTTCTTCTTTCCGTGAATCAAAGAACATACCGGAAAGAGATATGGTCATCTTCGAGTTGCTCCAGGGTTCTCATCTCAGCAATGTGCGGATGAATCTGGCCACGATGGGCATAATCATTCAAGATCCGCTCCTTCTTGTTGTTCTGATAGCGCATCCAGAAGTAAGCCGCGGCGACATTGACAGCACCGAGCGTGAAGATGCCCAACACGGTGCCATGGCCGCCAAGGTACCTAGGAGGATTGGTGTAGATGCGGGTTCCCATGATGGAGAAAGCGACGCCAAACACCTCGGAAAAGGCCCAGGTGCCACCGCGCTTGGTGAAGCCTGGAGTGTTGATGGAGAGCCATACGGGAAGCAGATTCCCGATCGGATAACAAGCAGAGGTAACCAGACAAGTGGCCACCACTCTTGCCACGGTCGACGACACGGTCATCAGGAGGATGTAACCGAGCATTCCCACACAACAACAGGTGAAGATGATGGGTCCTTTGACATTCAGCCGGTCTGAGGCGTAGCCCGTCACAATCACCGTGACGAAGGCGCATGTGTATGGGATGACTGAGAATAGCTGGGTGTGGACTGTCGAAGGGAAGGAAGTCAGTAATCACTCTGGCTAACTGTGTGGCTGATGAAAGAGAGGGGCAACTCGCCTGGATTGAAGCCAAAGTCATGGATGAACGTGGGCAGGAAACTGCCGACGACTGACACGCCCAGTACGGCTGCACCTTGCACGAAGCCGAAGAAATACGTCTTGATGTCTTTCACCACAGCCAGGAGTTGTCTTGGTCGAAACTTCTCTCGTTCAATGTTGTACGCTGGAAATACCATCAGTTAGCCATCTCAGATGATGCCGACAAGGTTTTATGGCAAATCTTACCGGCATATCGGTTGTGAGCCAAATCAATCTCCTCCTGATTGAACAGCCAATGGCCTTTCGCGCGCCTGTGCAGGTCGTCTGGAAACCGTGGCAAAACGATCACCACGGCGAGACCAATACCGACGGCCAGAACGCCTTCGATGAGGAACAGCCACGACCATGTTGAGCGTCCGGTGGGCGAAGCCATGTCTGCTTGGACACCGTATGCGATTAGGCCGCCGAATGCACCGGATAAAGTTGCACAGGCATAAAAGATTCCTAGGAAGCCTCCTTGTCAGCCAGGCCATCTTGTCCATATCACACGAAAACGAACAATTCTCCTTACCAGTCCGGGTTGCCATCTCGTCTCGTCGGTACCATATGCTACAATAGATCATGGCCAGCTGGACGAAGCCCTGTCCGCAACCCAGCAAGATCCGCAAGGCAAGGATGGTGGAATAGTTCTTGGCTTCCGCCATCCCACAGAGGCAGATGCCGAAGAACATGCATGCCACCCCGAGCGACCGGTTGGGCTTGAACTTCTTCGCCGTCAAGTTTGCCGGGAACATCGAGATACCATAACCAATGACTGATGGAACTTTGTCAGCAAGAAGCCTGTCTTCGAAAGGGGAGCCAAAGGAGCAGGCGACTTACAGAACATGGTCAGGCAGTTGTAGAACTGGCCCGCAGTCATATGGAGATCTTTCTGCAATCCCATGATCCTGGCATTGCCGATGCTATTGCGGTCCTTTTGGCCCTCTTAGTGTTTTGGCACGCCAACTGGGTGAATCATAAGAAGAGCATACAAGATATGACACCAGGTGCACCATCGAAAACAGCGGTATGATGACAAAATCTGCCTTCCGAAGCAGACGCTTTTCAACTGGTGTCCGAGTCTGGTGTTGCTGAGAACCAGCAATGACTTCGGCTGGGGTGAGCTCATACTGCTCGATTTGTTCGACGTCGAACGTCTTGTCCATGGTGCAAGAAAGGGGCAGGCGATCCGAAGAAGCAACGTCTTCAAAGCTTCAAGACCAAGTGTCCAAGATACTCTCGCGATGATCCCATCAAGTACCATGAAAACTTTCCGGATAATCCTGTCAGCGCTTTATAGGTAGCTTCAAGGAAGCAGGAGCATGGGGGCCGACGCTCCGCAAAAGACCATTGAAAATGCGGAGATACCTTGTCTTTTGCGGAGCGTGGAAAAATCGGCTCAAGTCCTGTCGCAGGATGGTGGCTAGTGCGTGCTCAATATCCCCAAGACGCCGTCGAAATCGCTTCGAAGGTCGCCAAAAGCATGTCTTGGACTCTCATCAAGTGTGTCAGATCGGACTCTGACCATTTTGATAACGGAGTTAACAGCAGATTCAGTGGCCGTTTGCTTGTGGGACCTGATAAATTTGGGGGGAGGGAGTCCCGAGGCACCATTCCATAAAGCCGGGTCCGCCAACGCTTGGATTTGGGGAAGGTATTTCCTGGGGTAGCCTCGAACTTGAAGGAAAGCAAATAGTCCAATATCAATCGAGTACACAACAGTTCCAAGGTTGTGCCGGTGTTGAAGCTGAAGTTTACCGACTGCGTGCCTCACAGCTGGTGTCTACCCAAGTAATCGAAGACGTCAATTGTAAAGGAGGCGACACGTTCCATGTTGTCTTTAGCTTTCGTCCTGAATACCAGCCCTGGGAAGCTCGCCTCCAGCCTCTTTGAATCATTGCAGAACTCAATTGCCGACGCCGAGGTTGTTCTTCTCGTATACTGAGGATTCTGTAGCGCAAGGATTCATGCTAGAGCCTTGGTGGCCGGGAAAGGATGGCACAGTCGTGAACTGTAGCTTTCCTGGGGCACTTGGATGTTTCCTGAAAGAGATACAGCACTCCTAACTTGGTACCACTGGCAGGTCCCACAATGCGCTGCCTACTTATCCCCAGCGGCACTAGGGTTGTTAGTGCATAACGAGATTGTGGGACTTACAGCACCGTGTCCTCGATGTTGGACAGGTCATCCAGATACCAGAGGAGGCTCACTCCCGGCATATTCATTCAGTGACAGAGGGGAGGGTATGCACTATGCACTAATCACTAATTCCGACCTCACATCACAAGTTGCCAGCGGTATGTAGGTAGGTGCTGAAGTAGTTGCTGGATAGTTTCGGGCGTAAGTCCCAATATTACGGACAGGGTCAGCAGTACTGTAAGGAAGACACGAGGGTGTTGACCATATCTTGATTGAGGGCAGTCCATATTTCTTTTGTGGCTAAAGGAGCCTGCCACTTTCGCTCCCTTCACGAGACATAGGAGAAGGAAGTTGGCGATGATGGTCAAGCCAGTCAACCTTCGACACCGCTTTCTTCATCCCAAGATGGCAACCAAACCTATGACCGCACCGACCAACGGGAATAATCCTCGGACTGCGTTGAGAGTAGTCCAAGTGCCAAGGAGACGAAGTATTTCTTCGTCCTTCGACTGTTGGGCACCTGGATTCAACTCCTTGCTCGACGCCGCCGTATGCCGTATAAGCTTGCTGTTCGTTGAAGCCATGAGGAGAAGCGTAAAGGGCACAATTCCCAACGTCGCGGCCGCCGCCGAGCCATAGAGGAGCGGCAATTGACTCTGAGGAGTAGTGGTGCGGGTAGACCAGGCAAGATAGAAAAAGGAGCCTGCCGTAATTGCAGCAACAGGGGGGTTTTGGACTTTCCCTCGGTTGTAGATGTAACTCCACTGCTTTGCGAGAGTAGTCGACGGCGTATTGTCATCGGTCTTCGACTGGCCAAGAGCTGGCGTGGCCATCAGAGACAGAGCAGTAATATTCCCTTCGATACGCGCTGTGTCAGCCTCCTCCAAGGTCTTGAGAAGCATCACTTTCAGGGTAAATGGCACTTACCACTTAGCCATGCCGCTCCGGTAACACCGATGATCTTGGCTATTTGCAGATAATCGAACGAATCCATGGTCTGGCTGTATAAGTTGATGAAGATGCGTTGCTCGTGCTGTGATGTTGAAGCCTTGAAGATAGGAACAACAGATGCAATTAAAACAATCCACGGGAGGGAGCCAAAGAAAGGTTGCCAGTAAACTTTTAATCGTAGGAGGTTGAAGGGTGGTCCCACTGCCCCGGAAGTGCCAACATTGTAGTTTCAGCAACGACCCTACTTCAAGTTTCCAGCGACCGGACAGAACACGCTTTCAACGGCTGTTTCATCAGTTACCCGGCCCTGCCCAGGTGTTATCCCCACGGATTCCTAATCCTATTGCTGCGTACCCAGGTTGAAGGAAACCGTCATGGTGGTTCCCACCGAACCAGGGACCTATGCTGAGTCCTTGTTGTAGGGGATTGTGGAGGGCGTACCGGAGCAATTTGTGTCTGGATACAATCATGTACAGTACATATAGATGTGGAGGTGGGACCTGCTCCGGAACCAGTCCAGGTACCATGATAGCCGCTCCGTTTTACGCCAGCTTGACCACAATTTGTTACGGTGTGGCTAGGGCGCAATCAACACTGAGGAACGGCTGCCCTACCACACACAGGTACTGTATGTCGAAGTGTCCAACACCACACATAGTATCAAACGGCTAGGGATATGTTATATCAGGGCAATTTTCGTCTTTGTGATCAGACTTTCCTTATCCCTGCTGGGCAGTAACAGCCGCAGGCCGCTCGCCATTGGAGCTGTTTCAGAGACGCGCTCATCGCTACAAGGGCGCGCGATATGGAAAGTCGGGCTGCCAGGTATGGCGGGGGTTCTGTTGATTCTGCAAAGATGGCAGGGATCCTGCTTATCATTAGTAGTTGAATCCGCGTAAGCCACCTCAACTTGCGGCCCCGGGTAGAGTTCGTTGTCCCGCGGCTGCAAGGTTGGAGGGCGGCATACGTTGCACACCCACTGCATGGTCTTTGAAAGATAAGACCCAGGTCTTGCCTGGATTACAACATTGTATAGCGCGGACCTATGCGGCATAGGCTGCGCCGCATTGTGGTCGTAAGTTGCAAGTTCCACAGTTATGCTTGAAGAAGTACGAATTTTGATGCAGCTGAGTTCCTCATCGCACAACGAGATGCCAGCCAAATACAGACTTTCTGCAATGCACATCTTTCGGTGGGCCCTGTAGTGCAGAAGTCCAGAAAGCTTGTTCACAACTGCAGTGCCTGGGTATAACGGCGCTAAGCTACACATCTGGGATATTACGTGGATTGGAGCAATGATTCAGCACTAGCTCGTGTACATTTCCCACTAGTTTCAGTAGTTTTGGCAGCCAGCGGTGCTGCTAACCGCAATATGATGTGCTATGAGCATTTATGCAGCCAGGATTAGGCACACTGTAAACTGTGGTCCGCCTGCTCCGGCGCAGAGTGGAGAGTTGATGACTTCATTCCCATTCTATTGGCACTGCCCTGCGTTTCCCGTTCCATTGAGCTGAGATACAATGCACTGGATTTCACTCACTCAGGCTGTGTCTTCTGCCTTTTCTTCCATCCCGGCACTGATCGCACACATCCTATATCCATCTACCGTAGTATACAATTGAATTGCCCTTCTCAAGTCCAACGCCTGCAACCGTCAAAGATGGAGTCTGCGAGCGATAAGGATTGGGTAAGTCCAACCCCGCCTGCGCTCCGCCCCGAGACTGCCCGCTGCGCAAGGCTGACATACTGACGCACAATTCTGTTGGTCAGGCTTCCAAATACCTTCTCGACCCTCTGAATGCCCCCGAGCCGTCGCAAGAAGATGGACCAGGTAACACATTCCGGCCCGGTGCCACAAGTTCCTCGGCTCAGACGCCGCCGTCGTCAAAGACCACGCCGAACCGGCGACTGTCGAAGACGAACCCATACCGCAAGGACTCTCCAACCACCACCACAACGGAGATTCGACGAAGCGTCTCGATGCACAGCAAGACCAATGGCCACGGGGGCAAGGATCATTCGCGCACGTCGTCTGCTGCATCACCGACGATGCGTCAGTCTCCACAGTCACAATCGCAACCGCATTCCCCTCGGTCTCCCAGTCATCGACAAGAAGCATTTGGCGGCGACAGCACGCCCACCGGAAGCGGGCGGCGCCGGGGAAGTTCACTGTCTGAGCGGTACCCTGGTGATAAGTCTCACCGGCCGTTGGATCTCCTGATGAAGGAAAAGGCCACCGCAGACCGTGCGCGCCATGCAACCAAAAAGCATCATATCCCCCCGGATATCATCGACAACCTTGACCACAGCGGAGGTGCCGCATGGCATCATGGAGGTCCATATGATGCCACGCTGTATGCGCGGAATAACTCGTCCAACCCAATCAGCTCGCCCGTTGCCGCAGTCGCCGAGTCCAATGCTGAAACACTCAAGGCCACGCCGAAGGAGAAAATCATTGACAGCGTTGTGCGCCATCGACCACTCGATGGCGTGGCCGTCTATCCACCGGGATCGCAGGATCCCATGGGCAACAAGTACAGTTACGAGGAAGGCGACAACATGATGATCGCCGCTGACCCCGAAGGTGGTGCCTACAAGCGGTGGCCGGGCATTCAGTATGATCCCGAAGATGTCAAAGGCAAAGGCGAACCCAGCTATAGTATCGAAAAGGCTCTGAAGGAACACCACATCAGCGACGACACGGCTGGTAACGAAGGCATCGAGATGAAGACTCGGCATCGCAGCAGCGGCAGCGGCAACATCCCCGTCGAAGGTGACTGGGAGGATGGCGAAGGAAATGTGAGACGGAGTGGCAGCATCAAGAGGCTTAGTGGTGGGCTGAAGAAGAGGTTTGGTAGTATCAAGAGAAGAAGCCACCATGCAGAATAAGCAATGTGTCCAGCTCCCAACGAGACGAAGGGAAAACGGCTATGGATCGTGGCCTTGTAATTTTGAGTATAAGGGTTCTCTGGGAAGGCACACGTTTGGATAATAGAACTCGGTCATGGCGGCGGTATAGCACAGAACACGCACAACAGACGAAGCTGGGGGCCCAGGAAGTACTACTTCTATTCAAGTTGGTGTAAAAACAGGAATTCAATGATAATGTTGCTCTTGATAAACTATGTCTGGTTTTATATCCTCTATGGAGGCAAGGCTTAGGGGCTACGATCACTTTGTCCAGCCAGATGCGGCGCCCTACGCCTGACGGCTGAGGTTTGTGCGCTCCTCCATAGTAAACGTCAACCATCTCCCCGCAAACTGAAGCCAGCATTGACAAACAATTGCTGGGCCTCAGCAATTGAGGTTGGGCAAGCTCGCCATGCCATGGCCCAATCCGTGGTCCTCGTCGACAAAGGATGAGCCCGAGATCAAGTACAACGAGCGCCCAAAGGCCACTGGAAGCCTGGAATCATCGACCACAATAACCGCGGAGGACTCTACTTCTGTACAGCATGCACCCCATGGGCCAACTTCCTCGAAGCTGTGGACTTTTGCTGAGCCGCAGACCATCGCTGCTGCTGCCGTGTTGACTGCTGCTTCGCTTGGCTGTTTCAAGTTCTACAAGGCCTACCTCAAGAGAATTCCTCAAGCAACCAACATCAACCCCGGCTTCTTTCGTCGCAGGAGCATCGTAGGAACAGTTACGAGCGTAGGAGATGGGGATAACTTTCGGATTTATCACACTCCTGGTGGTCGACTTGCGGGCTGGGGATGGTTTCCTGGTCGACGGGTTCCCACAGATAAGAAGCAGCTGAAGGGTCAGACCGTAAGTGAACGAGAGCAAGTACTTTGGAGGATTACGTTGACGTCTTTCAAGATTCATGTCCGTCTTGCCGGTATTGACGCACCGGAGCTCGCACATTTCGGTCGACCTTCGCAGCCTTACGCGCAGGAGGCCCTCAATTGGCTTACGGCTTACATCCTGGGTAAGCGAGTGAGGACGTATGTTTACAAGATAGATCAGTACAGCAGGGTCGTTGGGACAGCCTATGTGTGGAAGGGACTCCTTCGGCGGGACGTGGGCCTCCAAATGTTACGGGCTGGGCTGGCCACCGTGTACGAAGCCAAAACAGGCGCCGAGTTCGGCAAAGGCTTGGAGAAGAAATACCGAAAGGCTGAATGGTGGGCAAAGACAAAGAGGAAGGGCATGTGGGCTGCAAGTAAGAAAGACTACGAGAGTCCTCGAGCATACAAGACCCGGTATGGAATGGGGGCACCGCAAGAAGAATCCAAGCAATGAGAGGATGACAATCTACGCAGCCCATTCTCAGCATTGTTGTTACCCGCAAGCCTGATTTTGAGGCTTTAAAGGCAAATCTGCCCTCGACAACTTCTCCTGATATGTTGCCTGTCTCCGTAGAACCATGAAGCAGAGTCCGATCACGTGATGACATTTTGCATGACAACATCATCTGGCGTCAACGACACCGGCTGATGATCTGTCTTGCACGCCCAGAATGCCTGCCACAGACTCGGCGGCCGTGATCGTCGCTAGATTTCTGAAAGCAAATCATTACAGTGAAGTGCGTAAGCCCATAATATAATTCAGCCTAATCTTACCGAGAGCAGACTCTTGAAGCATTCCTCGCCGAAGCAGGGCTGCCTGAAAATGCAGGCGTCACCAATCCCGGCGACTGGACTATAGAGAAGATCCTGGAGGAGAAGAAACAGTTCGACGCGAGCCTAGCATTCGAAAAGAAAGGCGATGGCCTGCAAACCGGCTGGTCGCTGCCAGCACCCTCCAAAGCTGTGGAGCCCCAGATCTCCGTCAGGTCCAATGTGCTCTGCGTAAGCGGGCATCAAGAGAACGAGGCCGATGATGGAGTCATCTTTGTTACTGCAGCGGATCGATCATGGAACCGTATTTCAACGAATGCGCCTTTTGCTCTCTTGGGCACCGTGTCGGATGCTCATGCCAGTCCAGTGCTTTCCATCAGCACACTGCCTGGAGGCTACGTCTTCTCCACCTCAATGTCGGGGCAGCTTGCACTGCACGATTCCGAAGGTCGTCTCCTGGACAAGTGCCGCGATCACTTGAAATACGCCGTCCATGTCGTTTCGGGACTTACTCAGCAAGGAAGATGGATCGTGGCGACAGCAGGGTGGGATCAAAAGGTCCACATCTACGCGCCGGAATTTGAGTTGGCCACAAACTTCGAGCCCAATGCACACGTCTCGCGTACCAATGATGAACCATATATACCGGGCCTTCTACGTGATCCAATACGCACTATCACGATGCAGACGAATCCGGAATCAATGGTTCTCGTCCGACACCCGGACACGTCGGACCTATATCTTGTCGTCTCACGACGAGACTCCACATTTCTATATTACTACCGCATCACACCTACATCCCAGGAGTCTGCCTCTTCTCGGGGTAGTGAAACGACGTACTCAGTGCAAGAGACCGGCAAACAAAATCTGGCGCCGCACTCCAACGCATGGGTCGCATTCACCCCGTCGTGTCTAGCTGTCTGTCCGACTGATCCACAACTTTTGGCCGTTGCAACGTCACACTTACCACATATGAAGCTGATCATTGTGCGTCTCCTGTTCCCCACCGCCACGTACGATCCCAACACGAATACCGCTGCAGTGACCGATTCCCAAACGGTGACTCCAGCCTCGCAAGCTCGTGCTGCTCTCGCTCTTCAGGACCGTGAAGACTCAGCAATTAAGCTACATGTCTCCACTATGGCACCCCAGACACCATACTCCACACCGCAGGTTGTTTGGCGTCCAGGAGGCCAGGGAGTATTCATCAATGCAGACGATGGAGTCATCCGTGGCGTGGACACCCAGAGCGGCAAAGTCGTGGCCACTCTCCGGGCACATGAGGTCGGCACAAAGGTACGGACGTTGTATGCTGGTTGGGAGGCTGGTGAAAAGGACGAGATCCTAGTTAGTGGAGGCTTCGACAAGAAAGTCTTCTTCTGGAGGGTGGAGAAGGAATGACTCTGTCCTGGGGATGATATATCACAAATATCATAGGGGTCAGACACACACAATATCCGTTATGCCCGTCCTCATTTCACACGATTCTTTTGCGTACCGTTCCGTGGATGCTCTGTTGCTTGTCTGTGACGTAAAGTAGCATGCTATTGACCGATCCTGCAAAGACCATGATAGCATAGCGTTCCTTACACGCACTGTGCATAGCCCTTCCGTATAGGGGGGCTGATTATAGGATACCTTACCGTCACCCGCCATAATAGAATCTGTAGCCACCCTAGGAATCTGTAACGTAGAACCTCACGTGAGCCCCTCCTATCGTCTCGACTTTCGTGCTTCCCTTCCTCTCACTTCAGCTTCATCACAGCCTGGTCAGTGTGTTCACCTGCTCACCGGCCCCACCCACAGAACAATAGAGTAGCTTAACACTTGATATATTTCGTCGACTGAATTCCTTCCAACTTCAAGGACTACTGTCGCCTGGCTTCTTGGTGATTCAGCCTCCGTGGCCTAACGGTCAAGGAGGCGGAGTCAACACGCCGTTTCCGACATCATAGTAGTCCTTCGATCCGAGTCTCCTTCCGGGTCCTTCCTGCCAGTAATATTTGCCCCACTGCCGGTCGTGCCCGGTTCGAGGGCCGACCATACCGGCCGTAAACCGCATGCAGTGCTTGTCTTGACCTCGCAAATTTTCTGCGGCCGGGCGGGTTGGCAGGAGGACCAGGACCTGGTTGCCGAGACTCTCCATGGATCGCTTAAGGAGCCACTGAAAACCTGTTCGAACTTCGTCCCCCCTTTCGTCGTGACGTGACCCAAGCCCAGGGCCGGCCCAGCCCCTTCGTCCCCCTCGCCCCATCGTGACTCGCCCCCCAGCACAGCCCAGGCGCCTCCCCTGCCCTTCGTTGCCCAATTATAACATGGAGGACAGGTTTTCGGGGGTCTCGTTTCTGGTCAAGACAGAAGCGAGGCTTGTTTTTTTTTTTTTGGCGATTTTTCCGGTTTGTTAGGCTGGGATTGATTTTCTTTTTTGCGTGATCATATGCTCTGGCTGTGGATGATATCCGTGCCAAACACTTACCGCGCTGAGCGAGCAATGCTATGGAGCTTTGCCCGAACGAACTGTCTTTTTCTGAGAGCCCATACCTTGATCGGTCCGTAACGGCGAGGTCTTGTCTTGACGTCCGGTACCGCAAGGCTGGCCGATCGATGGAGCTGATGGCTCTCACCTAACACAGGGGTGCTTTGCATCCACTCTTCCCCTCGCAGCCTCGTGTACCATGGCAGGATAGGAGTTCCCCGAAAGCCCTCCTGGGACAGTGCAGCCATTCCAGCCGCCGGAATAGACGCAGTTGCGCGGAATATCGCTCCGTTCATCAGTGCGAGCTGTGCAGCATGTTGATCCCTGGTAACCAAGAGGATCAGGATGCTGTTGTTGATTGACGTCCCCATAATGTTTCCAGCTGACAACCAATGACACGTCATTTGATCTTACATACCATGAGGCCTCGGCAACAACGAGCATGAAATAAGCACATGCTTCAGACCCTCATCTGATCGGGGACCATGTAATTTGTGTTATTCTTCGAAGAACCCGAGATACAGAGCATAAGAGGTTACTTCTTGGATCATATCTCCCCTGATTTCTACATTCTCATATCCAAATATTGGAGCGAAGGATTCATCTCCGCGTCATGGAAGGGGAATTCACCACGAGTGATGGCACGAAGCTGTACAAGAAGACGTGGAAGGTGAGACTACAGCTACCCTCTAGTGATACTGTCTTGGACGTTTTATCATGATGGTTACCTCGCGGTCCGCCGCGCCTTTCATAGCAGGTGCTGACTCACGCGTTCCATGGAGCCTTCATCTGGACAAATATCAGCCGTACTCATTTTTCTTCATGGCTTCTCTGACCATATCAACGGTACGTCCAGGGGCGTCCATAAGGATGGGACCTCCAGAGAAGGCTATTGTGCCACTGACATCCTACACCTTCAGCATACTACGAGTTCTTCCCGACTCTCAGCTCATCTCCATGCAATATCGCCGTATACGGCTTCGACCAACGAGGCTGGGGCCGCTCGGTCCGCAAGCCAGATGAGCGCGGATTGACAGGGCCAACAAGTCTCGTTTTGTTCGACATACACGATTTCGTGCTGCATGTGGCCTCGCTACCCGAGACGCACGGCAAACCATTGTTCCTGATGGGACACAGCATGGGCGGCGGCGAGGCTTTATGTTACACGCTGTCTACATCGCCGAAATTCTCGAATCGGCCACCCATACGAGGTCTCCTTCTCGAAGCACCCTACGTCGAGCTCGACCCATCCGAGCAGCCCTCACCACTACTTGTTTCTGCCGGGAAACTGGCCGCCATGGTTCTACCGCACAGACAAATGAAGCAGAAACTCCACGCAACGTACATGTCACGGTCCGCCAAAGTCCGACAAGAGTGGGTCGACGACCCGCTATGTCATGATACAGGAACACTCGAAGGCCTCAAGGGTCTACTCCAGCGGGCAGGCGATCTTTCAGCGCTATCTCACGGCCGCAAGGTTGATGGTTTGACCACGAGAGTCCCTTGTCCTGTGTGGGTAGCGCACGGCACCAGCGATCGTGTCGTCTCTCCTACCGCTGCCCAAAGATTGTTTGATGTCCTCGAAGCTCCCAACGGCGACAAGGTGTTCCATTCGTATCCGGACGCCTACCACAAGCTCCACGCGGAGCCGGAGGGAGTCGGAGAGCAGTTCGCAAAGGACGTTGCAAACTGGATCCTGACCCATGCTGCTGAGTCGTCGGAGACTGCTCAGGTCCGTCCTTAGCTCTCCCCTCCATGCGGTCTGATGAGTAACCTGTCGAACAGCCGAAGTCAAAGTTATGATTGAATAGCAGTGAACGAGTTTCAGGATATGGCGCACTGCCTCAGTGCTGCCCAGCCATACTTGCCTACTCAAGCCTTTGCCTTTTCAGATTGCACACTCAATGCAAGTGACGATAGTATGATGGGGCTGCTGCTTCGCTTTCGCGGCATCAACGGACTAGCACCAAGCAATCCAGAGAACGACTCGTCTCATCCTTGAAAGGGCGCAAGCGGTGCGGAAGCTGACATACGGCCCTACGAAATGAGCTTGGCGAGATTTCACCTCAGCAAAACACGTGGTGGTCGCACAGGGAACTCGAAGTGTTAAGCTCAACTTGACCAAGAGAATGTGTGCAAGATCGTTGCTGGTGCGGTGTGGAATAGGTCCTTCTGATCAACATTGACGTTGACGCCGACACGAATTGCAGGTGATTGAATGCCTAGGTATGTAGGCGCTGATTTCTAGTTCAAGCAACAGGATGCACTGCGCAGGATGATTGCCTATGATTTTTAGGCTATTACTTGTAGAGTTGGCATTGGCTCTCGATGTTGAGGTGTGCATAGTAGCAGTATGAGTATGCCTGGTAGTGTCACTACTACCTGCCTACTACTACCTACCTAGTGGGTACCTACCTAGGTAGGTACAGTCCTATGATGGGCGGACCGCGGACGTTTCAGACCAGGTGGTAATACAGCTGACTGACAAAATCTTTTTTTCACGGACGCTAAGCAAATTTTGCGTCCTACTATGGATGTCCGGTAATACAGCGTCAGACAGTGGACACTCCGTGGGATTATACTATGTAATATTCCAGTTGAAGTTGCACCATCCTAATCAGTACTAGTGGGCCTCTCAACTCGTTTCACATCCCAGAGTCAACATCATCTCATTGTTCTACTTCCTGCGATCAAGTACAACCATCTTTCTTGGTGCTGGCGGTCGTCTATACAATGATGTCTTCTTTCAATGCTGTAGAACGACGCATGCACCATACATTCGCGGCTTTGTCCCAAAGTCTGCGAGCCACACCCCCTCCACCTTCTCGAGGCTGCCTGGCTTTTCGTTTGTCCACCTGATCAAGGCTATCTGGTGAGCGCTTCTACCAATACATCCCGGGACCTAAGATAAAGCGATCTGGGTGTGCCATGCTACCATCACAATGCCCATCTACAATGTCATCGACATTGGATGAATGACTAGGGTTCCCCTCGCAGGCAAACACAGCCCACGGCATTCACTTTCTTTACTCTCGCCCAAGCATGGCTGCATCCTCCCTCGTGCCCTTTATAGTACTAATGACTATGAGCACTTCCTTCTTCTTCACAAAGATCATTGAAGCCATCGTCATGTCTCAGGCAAACGGTGCAGGAACAGAGGTCAAGTATATCCTTCACTTTTGTAATGGTGACTTTATCACTCCTTCATCCACTTCACTCAGCCTCACCTTGTCACTTCACTCTGCAAACAGGTGACAACAAGCCTTATTACCCAGCACAAATCCTTCCTACAGTCAGAGCCCTTGCTGTTCTTTAACTGTGCCCTCGGGTTCACGTTTGATTGCTTGCCTACCACTACTATTTCTACTCCTTCCCCCACAGTCATGATCTTTGCCCTTATCAAAATTCGTGCATCGCCTCCACGCCATGACAAGATGCATGTTGAACGCTCACCCTCCGGAAAGCTCTATCTCGTGCGCAAGAAGTACACTCCACCAAAGTCCAAGCCTCGTGAGGAGTTTGTCGAAGTGTATGAGAACCTAGCTGAGGCGGGTCACGTGGAAGTGGTTCAAGTTGAGCATTTGAGAGCCAAGGACAAACATAACCATCATCATCCTCGATGTGCCGACGACAAGAAGCCAGTTGACAACAACGGCATCAGAATTGACATTGGCGGACTTGAAGACGGGACAAAGCACATTATCGTGGGGAATAGCGGAACACCAGGTGGCATATCCATCACGGTTGGAGCCCACAAGAGATGCAAAGCAGCAGATCAACCAGCGCACCCTTCTCCTAACATTATAATCCGCGAGCCGATCCATGTGAAACAAGAGAAGCCCGCCGCAGACGCGGAGAAGAAGAAAGCCAAGCAGGAAGATGTGCAGCTTGAGCCGGTCCGTTGGGAAAAGGTTCGAGTGAAGAAAGTTCATCGCCCAGCAGAGGAAGTTCGGGTCTACAAGCGCTCACCCAAACCAGAGGCTGAAAGACTTCCACGAGACGATCATGAGAAATACACTGAGATCAAGGTGCCGCGCCGGGAGCAGAAACCACACCGCATGCCTGAAGTCGAAGGGGCCGTCTGGGATGAGAAACTGAAGGCCTGGATTGTGAAGCGATCTCCTCGAGTTCGGTTTGACTGAGCCACAAACAGAAGATAGCCAGACGGACGGACGGCATGCTGATGAGCAACTGTTGGGTCCGGTCTGGTCCGGTCTTGTTTTTTCTTCGGCAGGAGGAATGACCTTCTTCCCGCAGTGGAACATGTGCGGATGAAGAAACAATGTCGAACAGCCCATGCTTTCCACTTACCTCGGCCTCGAAAGGACGCTGATTGTGCGCCCCACATGAGTGCACCGGCCATGTCCACGAAACCAGCTGATCTGAAGAGGACGTTTTCCCTTGCAGCCGCCAACATTATTCACTAGGCGTTGGGAGATCAACTGCCTACAAGGTCTCCTTCCTTCTGAGCTCAATGCGGCGAGACATCATTGGTATGGTTCAACGGACTCAGGACCGCGGAGGAAGATAGCAAAGCTTGATACCTGACGAGCCGATTGCGGACTGAAGCTGACCCCACTGCCATCACTACGGTCCGGATGGTGATGGACATCTTGTTTTGTCCAGCACTCGGCAGCGATACTCATTACTAATCTATCTAGCTTACTTGGATGACAACAGCATCTGTCGCTAGAAAACTAGCAAGCAGGTCGCAGAAACTTGAAGTGGTTGAAGCGGTGAGATTCGGGCGAGGAGTTCCTGGACATGGACTCACTTGGACAAGACAGACAATACTGCAGGTCTACCGCAGTCCAAGCTGGTTGTTTTTTACCGTAGTTAAAGGGGAAAGGAGTCTAGATGAATGTTCTCCGATACCACTACTCCAGAATCAAATCAAACGATTGCATAGCGGCAAGAACCTTCTTACGGAATCCTATCGTCTTTCTGCATGTTTGATCTCTCGGAATGCATCATTTTTCTACCCCGTAGTCTATTCCGTTCATCATCTCCATCTCCCGCCAGGGTCCCCTATTGCTTTCACCGAGACATTCCTCACGTATCCTGGTCTGATGTCGACCTAACTCTTCCCCAGGTGCCTCACTCATGGCAAGCTGCGTTCCTAAGCTGCGTTCCTAATAGGCTCAAGGGCCAAGTAGATGCTTCGGAAGCTGCGGGGTTGTAAATGGGCTTGGTCGACTGAACGGGGATTAACCACCCGTCTTGCAGGAAGCTTTGAGCAGGTTCACCGGACAGAATTTGCCCGAGGGTGAATTGAGGAACCGCGCATTGCCATACGCTAAGCGATGGAGGGCAAATTCATCGCCTGAGGCGGCAGTTATGGTGTACAATGTCGCATGCAACCAGGAACGGCCAGATACACGGTGAAGGGATTTCAGACAGAGGTCTTGCCACTGGTCAGTTGGCTTGTTGGAAATGACATACATGAATCGTAATTCGTTGCGACCGAATGCCGTGGGAGTGCTATGGCGCAAGAGTTTTGGTCGCGCTTTCGTTGCTGGTCGGAAGCATGTGCGGAACAACGAGCTCGAAACTTGTAGAATCCAAAGCCTTCCTCTGGAATCATAATTGGGGGCCATTCAGCTGGCTTCCTCTGGTAGTTGGACAAGAAACTTGCACAAACACATGGCATCCGTCAGGTCAATCTCAGGCGGTGGCAGCCGGCCGCATTTGAACTTGACGCTCCAGTCGCGTCTTGCTTTCTAGTTTGGCCCTAGGCTCCTGGACGGAGAAAGCGGTTGGAACAGAGATGGTCGTACACTTCGATGGTGCTCCAGTCCTGGCTGCGCAGATCGGATGCTCAACTTTCTGAAAGTTATGAGGCAGCGTTGGTTCGGGGCAAGAACACGGTCGGCAAATCAATTCGACAGGTAGAGTGATCTAATCGTACAGAGGTCGCCATAGCGCAGCGATGCAATCGGTGAGGCATGTGGACTAGTGCGTAGGATCACAGCAATTCTTCGCAAGTCCAGTCTTCGTACCTAGCCAAGATATCAGCACTTGGATCGATATTCTTGTTAGGCCTTCCTTACCATCCATCAGGTAGATAGCGGCGGACCACAAGTGGAATCTTCTTCTGGTTCAACTCCTTGATCGCAATCTGTAAGGGGTCGGTCTCGCCTTCCAGATCGACCAGAACGGGCGCATTCATGCTACATCGAGTCAGTTTAGATCGTGTACAGAAAGGCTGGCGGCAGTGGTTACCTGATCTGCAGAGCTCGCGTACCCAAAACTCGCGCTCGCTCGTATTTTGTCATGTATGGAGTAGTGCTCCTCTTGTCGTCCGGGATTTTCTTGTCCGCATCGCTTGACGGCTTCTGAACGTTCTGGTTCGGATCACCGGTCACCACAGTTCGCTCGTCCCCATCCTCCGCATTTGCTCGGTCCTCGATCGCGGCCTCATCGATTTCGACGTCGGGGGCAAACTCCTCGACGGTTTCTTCTGGCTCGTAGAAGGTCTCATCGGCTTCGTCTTGGCCGTAGCTGTAGGCAAACAAAGGTGTTAGTCGGTCGCAGACAAACGGAGCGCGAAAAAGAGGATTCAAAAGTACTCACCCGCCCTCATCACCGTAGTCAGACATCTTGCACTGTCAGCGCGCTGGACACCACACTGCGACGGTTTTGATGAGTGAAGACAATGGTACTTTAGGTTCCGGGAACAAATTTGTAGAGCCTTGAGATCGGGACACTGGAGTGCAGTACCACTGCAGTATAGAAACAAAAAATAGTGACAAGGGTCCGCCTCACCACGTGACTCGGATAGACAAACGCAGATCTGATCACATGATTGCTTTTAGTGCCTGCGGCGCGCAACTGAAGTGAGAGACCGTCAACAACTGGACTGCGACTTTTCCTGGCGCGGACCAACCAGCTGCCATCCGAAAAATATCTCCCCACAACTCCGCCATTGGCTCAGTCTTCAAGCCCATCACTGTAGACCAGGTCAGGCCGTGATTTTTCTTTTCGCGGTGCTCGAATCCCTGATCACAGCCGGCAACAACGTTGCGGCAAGTCCACTGTCATGGCGAAGACAGAGTCTGACGATGAGTTCGACCTGGATGATTACGAGATGGTCAGCTCTGAGGACGAACCACCGACTCAGATCGACGACACTCCGGCCTCTACTCCCCCATCCACCGCCCTTCCACCCTGTCGCCAGAAGACGCTGAAATGTCCCTGGGAAAACTGCGACAAGGCGTTCAACCGGCAGGCCAGACTCGCCGAGCACATCCGATCTCACACCAATACCCGACCTTTCGTCTGCCCGCACCCTCCATGCACCAAAGCCTTTCTACGAGCGAGCCATTTGAATCATCACGTCAAGAGCGCTCACAGCGATGTCAGGGACTACAAATGCACATGGGCAGGCTGTGATGCAAGTTTTGCTACTGGAACCAGACTGCGGCGTCATATCCAGGCACATGAGGCCAAAGAAAGATTCAGATGCCGTGGCCATCCTGGCTGCAACCAGACCTTCCGCAAGCAAGAAACCCTAGATCGACACATCTTGTCTGCTCACCAGAACATCAAACCCTTTCAATGCACAGAACTCGACTCTGTCACCGGCCTTCCGTGTACAAAAGCCTACGACACCGCCGAGAATCTACGCACTCATCAAAGAGCCAAGCATGACCCCACGCGGTTCTCCTGTTCAGAATGCATGGCTCAAAATGCAGCGGTACTCGCCAATCCAACTGATGGTATCAATCCAGAGAACTTGATTGTGGCCTCCTTTGCGACCTATGGAGAACTCCGTGCTCATATTATTGAAGTCCATCCACCAACCTGTTCACTCTGTCCTACTTCGTTCATCACCAACAAGGAGTTGACTCGACACCTGGAAATCCAGCATGGGATCCTGCCTCCCAACAAAGCCGCAGAAAACGCAACCATGTTCCCCTGCACCCACCCTGGTTGTGGCAAAAAGTTCACCAAGAAGGGTAATCTGAATGTTCACATCAAAACTGTCCATGAAAACCACCGCGACTTCGTCTGCGGCAAGACAGAAATCACTCTGCCGGAAGAACTTGCCGATCAACCAGATGTTGCCGTCTATGGCTGCAACCGCAGCTTCACTAGCAAGGCGAGTCTGGAGGAGCATGTCCGGACTGCACATCTTGGCTTGGAGTCCAAGCGGGCCATCCGCGAGAAGAAACGCAAGGCGGGACAGGAAGATTCCGGTGATCTCAATGGCAGCCCCGAACCAGGTCAGGCGTTTAAGAAGCGCAAGCCTCGCTCAGACAAGGGGGTCAAGAAGTCGTCCACCATCGCCTCTCTCACAGGAGTTGCAGCCACAAATCTAGCACACAATCCTGGTGCTGACCTGTCATTTCCCAGACAGTCAGAAACGCAAGCAGAAGCAGAGGCTGACAACTCTGGAAATGAGATGGATGATGAAGGCGGGGCCTATGACTCTCTTCTATCTGGATCCATGACCATGTGCGGCAGCCAGATCTTCCACTACGGCACTTCTTACCATTACCCTTCGGGCGAATATCCGACTTCCACCCAAAACTCCCGTGCCGAACTATCCAGACCCGGCGCCGAAGACGATGATAACGACGCTGATGCTGATGCTGACGCAGACCTGGGTCCCACCGACGGTCACGACGATGGTTTCGGCCACTACACCCCGCCAGTGACCATGGACTACGAGGTCGAGGTCGACGACAACTTCTTCGGCCACTTCGAGCAGGACCATCACCCTCATCAACCGGGCTTTGTCTACCCACCTCCCTTCGCGCATTGAGCGAACAACATCTGGCCTGAAGCTCATCGGCAGTTGCGCGCACCTTTGCCCATGCATGAAACGAAGCGATGTCCCCCTTTCCCCTTTCTTCCCCTTCTTCCAAGCAAGTGACATGATACGAGATGATACCCCCTTCAGCAAGTCACGTCTTGAGCGTTTTGAAAAAAGTGGTTTTCATGAACTTCGGCCGACGAGCCGTCGAGTGGACAGAATACAGATTTTCTTCCTCTTTTTCCTTTTTCATTCCATCACGGATCAAGCCTGGCGTCCTGGGGGCTCAGAAGCAGTGTATTGCACTCGGAGTGCAATTGGATGGTTAACGTCTCCACAAAAGTCTCGTTCATCACAATTTGAGAGGAGACGGCATGGACGTGCCACTAATAGGGCGATTTCAATGACAACCCTGAACTCGAATGGGGTCCAAAAGTGTGCCTCTTTTTGCTGCTATTCAGTGCGCTAGAGATACGAAGAGACTAATGATGAATCCCCGAGAAGGGCTGCTTTCCATTCTTGCCATTACTATCCGTCATGATTTCATGCTGACCATGGCTTTTGCGTTACCTTTGTTCTGCCACTAGGACTGATTGATGGCCGCATCGCAGAATTGCCCTCTTTCGCCAATAATATAACTCAATCATGCCCACGTCAGTAACATCAGCCCATACAGCCTAACTAGCCCGTAGAAAATTCCCGCTCGCGGCAGGGGTCCGTCCGATTGTGCGTGACTGGTAAAAAAGAAATGAAAGAACCGCCCAACCTCCTGCTCCCAACGTGGATCAAAGTGATGCACTCTCTGTGCCGTGCGTTCCAGCCCTGGTTCTCGTTCTCTGTCAGGCCAAACAACATTGTCATGGCTTGGACGATGATGGTAACCGTGGACTTTTTGTGCAGCATAGCAAGATCCGAAGGACCGCGGTGGTCTGTCTTTGGCAGGAGTAGGACATAACGGCGACAGTCCTAGGTATCATATCCCATCATGCGAAACCCTGTCCTCCAGCAGTACTCAGCATGGAAAGAGCGACAAGTGCTATGCCACGATTGCACGGCTACGTGAGCGGTCCTCGTCGGCATTGAAATTGCGCTCGATAGTTTCAGAGAGAGCCCTGCCTGATGATTTCACAGTAACGTCGCCACTGATGCTTCCCGGAGTCGGACACTGCAATGCGGTCTCTTCCAAATAACTCACACGGCGTCTCGCACATAGTTGACGTCGTCCGTGTTATTCTGCATTGTGTCGCTTTGAGAATTCGAACCCCGAAAACTGCGTAGAGACACATGTCGTTTCGATAGAGGGAAGATGGCTGAGACTCAATTCGCCGATTTCGGCCGACTCTCCGATTGGAGAACGAACCAACAAGGTTCCGCCAGCACTTAGGAAGTTGTGCTCAAAGATGAGAATGAATTGCGTCGAACATCCTCAGCACCTCGTCTGCATAGCCGTCATAGTATGGGTAGCCGTCTGAATCAAACTCCTCATCATCCCAGTCGTTGAAAGTACCGTAGATTTCGTCACTGAAATCATCAGAGCCGTTAAGCTCACTATCCTCGTCGTCGATCATCTGGACTGTGAAGGTGCTATCGCCCTTGAAAAGGTCCTGCTTGGCTGGTCCCTTCTCGGATATTTGGTGGCCAACGGCAACGGCGCACCTCTCAACTGGACACTCGTCACTTCCTATTCCGCGCAACCACCTCATGAGCGAATCCTTAAGAGAATTCGCTATAGGCACTACAGTGGCTGCGACGTTCCACACTTGGGACTCCCCGTTCGAAAAGTACGAGCACATTGCAACGTCGATCTTGAAAGGCCTGATCTCTTTCAGAGTACGCACCCAGCAGGGAGGAGAAACCTGGCCAACACTGGGAACCAGTGTTATGTCTGCGAGCCCCAGATGCTTCAAGGTATGCCTGTGATTACGGGCCAGGGCAACCAACTCGGCTTCCTGACAGAGTAGGCAGGACAGATCCAGGGATTTCAAATGAGGCCAAATGGCACTTTCAGTAATCTTACCGTCTCCGTCCCTTAGTATGCAAGACAGCCAAGAATCCTCAGGAGAATTGTTGCGTAATCTGGAGACTTGGTTGTCTGTGAGGCTCAAGAACAGGGTCTCGAGCTTTGATGCGGCAGTCAGCAGACTTGCCAAGTTACGACGGCTGCTGCTGCTGAGCAGTCGAGCCGGTCTCGGTTGAAGAAACAGCCTCAGGACTCTGAGTTGCGCAAAGACGGCGCGATACATGGAAAGTTCCTTGAGAGGACCCACCTTGTCCCAGGGCTCAAGGAAGGTTCGCGCGTTAAGATCGGTCACGTAAAGTTCAGGCAATTTTAGCCCGGCCGCATGGCATGACATTAGAAATGGTTTCGAAGATGCGACAATGCAGTCATCATAACTTCGCTGATGGAGTCGATCGAGTTCATAATGATCCTTCTCTCCGAACAGTCGGACAAAGTAGGAGGGAGGCCAAAATGGATACCCGAGTCTGTCATTGACGGTTGTCTCTTCTTGTATTATGGCCTCGCGTAACGAGGGAAGCGTTCTAAGACACTCTGACAGCAACATTACCTCCATGACCTCGTCATGGAGGCCTCGAAGGCCATTGCGAACTAGGCTCTTCGTGAGGGCTTGAGTTGCTGCATCTGAAAACCCTGCCTCTGCAGGGTGGTATCTCCAGTCGGCTTGATAATGGATAGTTTTGACGTGTCGTGCGATACTAGGGTTGTTGCGCATCAAAGACGCAAACCCTTCGAGACAGTCGATGTATGGAACCAAGACCATGAGCTGGAAGAGTCGGGGCTCTGCCATTGTGGCAAACAACTTGCAGGTCAGACGGACATTCTTGAGCGCCTGCAGTTGAAGGCGGTCAATGATGTTCTGCAAGACTTCATTGGGCAATTCGGGGACTCGTGGAACGGAAGCCGCCTGCATCTTGATGAGATGCTACTAGGCCAATGTAGCACAGGGAGGAAGATAAAGCAGGGGAGTCGTCGAGTCGGCCGGACATTCAGAGGTTTGTTTGATGGACATGCGCAGGTTCGGATCGGGTCGGCAGGTCCTGAAGGGACTGTAGTGGAATCAGGCGAACCGTGTGAGGGCGCTGAGGTGTAGTTGGTACTACTGTTACTGTACGCAGTGCGGTGCCAGCACCTGCAGTTTGCAGTTTTCCAGGCACGTAAGGCTGAAACGCGATGAAGACGCGCTTAAATTGAAATCAATCAGCAACACGCGTCTGGAGCAAGCACTGGCGCGTCGTGCCTTCCTCCTTCCAAGTTCCTCCTACGGCACGTGAACACCGCAGAGGAACAAGGAAAAGCCGGAATTAACTTGAATACTACTACTACCCAACTTATTATAGACTTGGTACTATTGATACTGAAGCCAGCCACTTACCGTCCCTATTGATCATGCTGCACCGAGGCGCGCTTTGATTCTGGTGTAGAAACTAATCTGATTTGTGTCGGCGGGTCCGCACAGTACCTTAGGTCACGGTGTTAATAGCTCAACAAGTCTGGATGAAGCTAGGTCAAGTATAACTACCTACCCTAACTGCTCTCGACACATTGGTGTATGGTTGAAGGCCCATGATCTGGGTGTTTGGAAGGCTGAAACGATAGAGTACTGTATCAAATTCTGTGTAGTTGTACAACCGAATCCTCCTAGCCAGTAAAAGTGTTACTCACACCAACACTGTCCTGGCCCGCAGCCTTCTTATCCAGAGCCACGTTCTTGTTCAATTTGGTGATTTCCTCGTCGATCTTATCCTGATCGCCGTCTCCTTGCGCAGCCTTGATCTGCAACGCCAGAACTTCCAGCTGCAGCTTAAGCACCTTGTTCTTGATCTTTCCGTTCTGTAGCGCCGTGGCATCGGCGCCTGAAGCAGCGGCGATTTGGTCGTTGAACCCGCCCGTACCCGTTTCGGCGTCCTCCGCTGTTTCACGAGCATCGTTGATGATTTTGAGATCCGCCGCAGAAACGGAGGCTAGATCAGAAGTGTCGATCTAATGAAGGCTTCTGTCAGCTTTCATGCTCACGGTGGGGGCGGACGTTTTAAAAGGCAAGCTTCGTTCGGGGGGATTTTATGGTACTTACGGGGAACTGGGCGTTGACTTCGGCCAGCGCATTGCCCGCCACACCATCGGACACCTGGAATTGGCTGTATGGTCGAGCAGTGAGGGCTCTCTTGACCACGGGCTTGACACCAGTGGGAGTGGCCGCGGAAAGGGCCACAAGGCCGAGAAGGATTGCGGCAGGTGAGAAGTACATTATGATGGTACTTTTTTGCAACGATAGTTGAAATGGGGAAAACTGATCAACTGCAATGAACGATTGAACTGATGCAAGGGTCCAAGGACAAAAACACAATGATCGACAAGAACAAACAGAACCAGCTGCTATGCTTAGACAAAAGAACGTATGGTTGCGGACTCTGATGGAGATGAAGTATGGAACTTGATGAGGAGCCGGTCACATTAATATACTCCTTCAACACCCACCATGATTAGAGCTGCAATATGCCCGTTCTTCCCCTGGACCTGCCCTTGAGGTTGTTGAGACCAACATGCAGAAGTCCTCGACGTCGCAGCATTGTGACGAAGGGGAAAGGTACGGTCGTGCCGTGGTGGTGGCGTTTCGCGTGGGCGTGGTTGAGACAAGGGATGTGTCGACCACAGTGGGCGTAGCAGGCTGAAGCAGTTGTCAAGAGGCTGAACTTGAGGTCGGAGCCCAAGCTGCAACATGCGCCAAGCAAAGGAAGCTCGCTGGTCAAACGGGTGAAACAACATATCGATTGTCTTCTATACCTCAACACTTCAAAGAACCGATGATGCCGTTACAGTGACCTTCAAGTTGTACATCCCAGACTCGGATGTGGTTCGGAGCGTGGGGGCCGCAGACATCTATTATTGGGTTCGGTTGTGGTCAACCACAACACGACAAGAGCCTGAGATACGTGTGGACGTACAACATTGCATACACCTTGCAGCACAGCATGTCGGTCCGGAAATGCTACTACAGTCCGGCTCATGACTTGTTTATCTAGTATTTTATTAACACAATTCAAGCTAGAATGGTTGCGCGCACCGCGTTTACCTCCACGCAATTGCGAGATCCTCTACTCTACCGCCCATCTCGGGCCCAGTAGCTCGGCACCACCCCAAGCAGAGAAACCAAACTCAAGCACCACCACGCCCAGCCAATGACCCCCATTTGCAAGCCCTGCGCATACCAATGACCGGCGACGATAGGGCCGATGGTCCGGAAGGCACTGGACGTGGCGGCGCCCATACCGTGGATAGTCCCAAGCATGGCGGGACTGGGGCTCGAGTTGTTGATTAGCAAGACCGAGCCCGGAATGGCGAAGGTGCGGGCGGAGACCTGCAACAAAACGACAACAACAATGCCCACCCATAGCAGGAACGAATGCGAAATCAGCAGCGACAGATACGGCGCGAGCGCATAGGCGACAGGGAACGCGAACAGCGACCAGCGGAACGAACGGAGCAGGCCGAACCGCGCGTTGACGGACGGATACAATGTGAGCTGCAGGAAGATGCCGATGAAGCCCAGAATGGACATGGCCAGCCCGATCGTAGGCAGAGAAAACTGTAGGCCACCGGTGAAGACGAACGGGAGATGCACGGTGGTCTTCTCCTCGTCTGTCCGCCGCGCCGACGACAGGAACATGGTCCACAAAGACGTGAAGCCGCCCATCTGGAAATCCATGATCGCCACCGTCGCCAGCACCAGGAGCACATTGCGTGTGAGGGCGTGGTAGAACGGTGGTGAGGTTTTGGGCGCCTCTGGAGGCGTCGACATGTCGCTCATACTGGCGGTGCCCTTGGCTGATTGCTCCGTCATCACCATGGTGTCCACTTCCTTTTTCACAGGCAGATCCGTGAGCTGCACCCCGGAGGCCATAGTTCCCTCGTCGTCGTCATCGTCGCCAATTCCTCCTACGGCATCGCTTTGGTTGAGCTGGGTATATCCGAAGCGCTTGAAAAGGAGATTGCGGAGGCGAATGCGAATGGTTTCGGCGAGGTCGAGTCCGGGGTCGCGCTGGTCTTTCTTGGTGATCAGGGTCTCGCGCAGTCCCAGCCAGACAAGGCCCGCATCGGCGAAAAGGACGAATGCACAGAACAGATTCGGAGCTGCGTAGGGGAACTTCTTGAGCCAGGAGACGCCCTCCGCGCCCCCGAAGGTCGAGTTCGGCCCAAATAGCCCCGGGTAGTTGGCCACGGGGTCGGACAGGAGCCCGCCGACCAGCGGACCGAAGATGTTGGCAATGTTCCAAGCCAAGGGCAACAGTAGAAACGTTTTCGGGTGGTATCTCTTCTCGGTGCATTCTGCCAACGAGGTTCGCGCCCCTCCGACCGTCGCATTGACCGCGCCTCCTAAACACCTCCACACGGCGGCGGTCGTGAAACTTCCAGAGAACGCCACGCCCACGCAACTCAGTCCTTGTCCCGTCAGCCCGATCAGGAGAACACTCTTTCTCCCAAACTTCGGTGAGTCGGCCACCCTGCCCCACAGTATGCCCGTGAACACTTGCGCCGCCGTGAACACTCCCTGCAACACGCCGGCCTCGAAGGAAATCTGGCTGTCCGGAGCAGACGGCGAGAATGACTTGAGCTGGTAAAACATGTATGCCTGGATGGCCGCTTGCTGGAAGAAGTCTGCGATTCGGACACTGCAAATGACGAAGAGCTGGAATTTGTTAGGGATCGATGCCCACGACGGTGGCCCGCTCGGTCTATTCCTTGACTCGACGTCTTGCGCCATTGTTGGTAATGGTGTTGCCGCAAGCCGGCAGAAAAGGTAGGTGACACTGTTATCTGCGGGAAACTCTGTTGCTTGCGCAGATACTGTATGTGGCCTCTAGAGAAGAAACTTGAAGGGGCTGGTGGGAATCGTCGATACCTGAATCAATTGTTGATCAGGTATCTCAGAATCCGCGGTACTCCAATAGTTACGAGCAGCAGTCAAGCGCTCATACGTGTGATTGAAGACAGCAAAGATGTCTGTTGATATCTTTACTGTTACGCCCCGGTTTCTCGTCGAGAGTCTAGATATCGGAACTCGTGATTATCTTTTTTTGTTGGACAATGTAGTCCAGAAAAGAATATAGAAAGAAGATTCATTACAACACAGCCATAATAGTATTGCCAGCAGCACTGGCAGCGCGCGCGGCACATTCGACAATCGGTGGTCATGAGGGATGTGGCGCCCACTACTTGCCCCGAGTGTCGGGGGGTTATCGACAGGGGGGCCCAAGTGGCCCGGGACAGACACCAACGATACGAGTGGCGAATCAGCCACGCAACGTCTTTTTGCTTGTGCTGCAATGCGTGGATCGCCGCGTCACGAGTTATAGTCGACCAAGGTACGAAGCGAAAACTGAATTGGTTTGTTGGGCACTGACTGGCATGTGCGGAGTCCGTCTCCGGCCGGGTCCCTGAACGATTGAAGTTCTGACAGCTTTGACATTTGATCACGGACCTGTCACTACTGGGGCCCTGTAGGGATTTTTTATTATCATTCACTTTGCCCAACTTGACGGTTCATCTGTCTGTCAGGAGAAAAAGAAAACCAAGCAGACACAAAGGGGAGGATCGATCACAATCACAAACACGAGGCAGAACAGGGGAACTTGAAGGTTCTGTCAACCATCGCTGCATCGCTGCATCTACCGCTAACATGGTTACTGTCCAATATACTACTGTGCACTACCATCAGTAGTATACACTATTGTACAAATTTCTCCAACACGTCTCTCTTCCAATGGCACTCTTGGCGACGTCTGTCGTTCTCGTGTATCCCCTTTGGGTTTGTTACTTTTTTATGCAGAGATGGGATCTTCCGCGCACTGCACTTCAGTTTTCAGTTCCCAATCAGGCGTCGAGGACGACAACAGGGACAAAAACATACGGACCGAGCGACCGACTAAAAGGGGGTTTTGTTTTCCGTCCTCGCCCTCTAGGGCTCGGCCGTCGTTTTCTGGTATCGTCAAGATATCGTGGTTTGATTCTCAAGGGCTGCGAGATTTTCCAAGCATGCAGTGGGTGGTGCTCATCATGGCGTTCTCAGGATGTGCATTACAGTACGTCGAGGCTGGTGGTGCGACGCCCGCCCGTGCCCCGCTGGTTTACGCGTACTAGTACCCTGCGGCGAGGCTGGCTAAGCTCAGACTGCTCAGGAGTCACCTTCAGAAACTGGGTGCGTCTCTCGACATCGGACCGTTGAGATACAGACCATAGTCGTTCGCTCGCTCGCTCGCTCGCTCGGTAGCACACTCAGCTTCTGTGCCTCCTTTATTCTGTTTCTTCCCCTTTCTCGAGGGTCTCTTGCAATCTAATCTTGCAGTCTTCGCTGTTATTGTAAGATCCAGCTGATCCTCGAAACCCTCTTGATGTTGATGGGCTTTTTTCTTTCAAATAACCAATATCAAATCAGGAAGAGTCGAGTCTGGGGTCATTATGTCTCAGCTACTAGTCGAGGCGTCGTTCATCCCAGACGGTCGATACAAACAAAGACTGTACATAGGTAGGTATCTAATATCTATCCGTGATTCACTATCATAACGTTGGTTGGCCAACCAAGGCATACATCCACATACTACCAACACAAACATACATTAGTGTTCAGCGACAATCACACCGGATCCTTCCACTGGGTGTTCGCGCCGTAGAGAACCCTTGGGCACTAGTAGTTCGTCCAAGTTGAGTTTTCGCTTTTGTTTTAATCAGTTCAGTCATTACCATGCTCATGATCAGCCTCGTGATCATCCCGCGATAGAGCCTTATATCTGGGCAGGCTGTTCCCTCTCAAGCCAATGCCATCGTCCCGTCTATCAATTATCTTGCGCGCCAACGAGCCAACGCGATGAACCACGAAATAAAGTGGTCGCGACACAAAGTTCCTCGTAACCAACAGAACAAGCAAGACAGTGAAAAAGGCCAACAGACCAAAAGTGCCGGCGTAGAGTTCGACGCTTTTCTTGACCCGGGCCCGCAGCCGCGTCCGCTCCTGGCGGTTCAACTTCTCCTGTTCTTCTTTCTCCCGCTGCTGAGCAGCATATTGTTCGCGCTCTTCCTGGGTCGGCATGAAGCGACAGGCCAGGTCGTCGCAATGCTCTTGCATTTGGTGATTGGGGACATATGTTTTTGCCACGGCCGATGTGCCCAGCACATTTCCGTCCTTGTCGAGCGCTTCCGCGTAAGTGAAGCGGTACATTTGAGGATAAAAGTAGACCGTTTCAAACCCGGATTTGGGCACCGGGTCGGTGCTTAGCATTGCCCAGATGCGACCATGTTTCAAGTCGCGATCCATCTTGTCGTCGTCAGATCCAAAGAACCGCCAGGCTTTGACCTCGGTGGCTCCGTTCCACGAGACATAGAGCGTCATTTTTTCTGTTGTTGCATTGTCGCCATGTTTCGAATACGTCCACAACGCCGGCTTGGTCAGCGGACGACCGACCCAATTGTCGAACTTGTGAACACGGTAGTTCATGAGGTTGGTCCAGCCCAACGTGCCGTAGAAGACCACCTCGTGGTCATCCGTCGCGGCGTACTCGGTCCAAAAGGCATCGTTGCCCCACCCGAGCAAAAAGTTGCCGTTCGGCAGCCGTTGCATGTTTCCCTGCGACTTGGAGATGTGTCCTCCTCCTACTTTTCCCTCGACAACCGGCGGCGGGTCGAGCTTCAATAAACATGTTGCGACTTTCGTCCGGTGGTCGAGGCTGATGATCTGGCCTGTCGAATGCGGCTGGGTCTGATTGAACCCATTGGAGCCGTTGTCGAAGAGCGATATAACCGTATGTGTCACGTTGTCCGACACGAAGCGGGCGTCGTGCTGGAACGAGAAAGAAAACCCGTCCAAGTAGTAGTCCGACTTGGCACCGTTCAGTCGCCACATGACGTGTCCGTCGACTCCGGAGATCTTATAGACGGCCGAAACGTGTCGGGCGGAAATCAGGTAGTCACCCTGTTCGTTCTTGTCGATTGAGTTGATATGGAAGTAGTCCCAAGGGCTGTCGGGTTGCTGGCCACTGCCGCTGATCTCGGTGGTGCCGGGGCCGACGTAGCTTTCGTTCGGGTCGACGTGGTCCAGACTCTGCCATTCGAACAGCAGCTCGCCCGTCTCAACGTCAATCTCCTGGAACGCCCCTTGCTGGATGTAACCGAGCCCGTCGCATAGGTTCCACGGGCACAGGTCGTAGACGCTGCGCAGGTACTGGGTCATTAAGGCACTTCTGCCGTCATCTATGAGTCGAAACTCGTGCATGTCCGACGACGCTTGGTAGCTGGCCGGTTCGACCGACTTGACTACCCGGTAGTGTTTGTCCATAATCACCCCGTGGCCGTGACCCCAGCCCACCATTTGCGTGCCTTGGTAGAAACAAAGATGAACTTCGCCTTGGTACATGCATGTCTGAGGCGCATGGATGATTCCGGGCCCGGCACTGCCGAAGCCTGAATAGATCAAGTTCTATAAGACAAAATGTCAGTTTGCGTGACTTGTCAAGATGACTCAAAGAACCGCCGAGGCTCCGACGCACTTACCGCTTCATTGTCGTATATGTGAATGGTCTCCTGGGCTTGTTGATAAGGGGCAACAAAGTAGTAACCCGGCGCCACTTTCTCCGGAACACTCGTCAAGACTGTCAGGATGGGTGCCTGTAAATCGGGTCTCTGTATGTTTGGCCTTTCGTTAATGGACTCTTGTCCGTCGACATACTTATGATGCAGGTCGGCTTACCGAGCGAAAGATGGAGATGGGTTGTGACTTATTGTCGGCGACTGTCCTCCAAGAAAATAGGCATATCAGCCAACAGTATACAACTAGATGCAGAGACGTCCTCATGGCATCGCTCCCGGTTGTTGGATCCCAGTTCCAGCCTGGCCCAGCATCAATCTCGACGGCCAACAAGGTGTATCGAATAGGGCACGATATTCAAGACGAGTAGGATAATTAGATGTTCAACGGCTAATCGACCACCAAGGGCCAAGCGCGGACCCGGGGGGATATGCCACCCGTCGAAGCCGAGGGTTTACAACGTAGATTCTGTCAAGGGAAAGAGATGTTCCTCGATCGTGTTTCAAAAGGTTATCTGCACCTGAAACAGAAGAATGGACATCGGTAGTAGATAGCCTTGTGAGTCTTGCTCGATGGGTCAGCCAGCTGCTGGCAAAAAATCGGAATCGTCAGAGCCACTCCTGAACGGAGTCTGTGCCGCGTCAGGGACCATTGTCAAGGACGTAAGGCATTATTGATGGTAGTCGTAACAAGAGTATGGGCATACTCGATCCCGGGTTTTCACCAGGGAACGTGGCTGGCCAACTCATCACTCGGACGTGGGTCGCTTTGTCGCCAGGCCATTATGGGACCCCTGTCCGGATCGCCTTCACATGACGCGTCCTCGACAACAGGGTTTGGTAACTTTTTTTCTTTCGGTGTGACCGCGATTGACTGCCGCTGCTATGTTCCGTGATCGGCCTGGATTGTGAAACGCTCTCCTTATTGCTGTCGTTCGTAGCAAATTGTCAACAGCATCACCCACACTTCGGGGGCTCCAATTAGTGCCGTTTGGTCTGGCACCCTTTTGGTTCAATTCAATGCATGGCGCCTCGCTGATTACCTGTTGTTTGGGTGCCTCGACCTCGGTCACCACTTGAGCACGTCGAAGTCAATGGAGCGTAGAGACAAAGTTTGAGAATGAGATAGACATCGAGCCGAGCACAAATGATTGATTCTATTAAGACAATGCGACTGTTGCATGGACGACCCATTGGCAATAGGCAAGCAACAAAGATCGCTCGAGCCATCTGTCCAGAAGTCTTTTTTAATTCATGCACAGTCGGCATGTCTATAGCTCGATATTGCAAACCGGCTGGCAACTGACAAACTCCAACCCTCCTGCCCGTCCCAGAAGAAAAGTTCACCGAAGGCCTCATCTCTCAAGAAGAGAAAAATGCACTCGCTCATATCAATATTAGCAACCTGTTTGGTAGACCCGAGATTGAAGTACAAATCAAGCTTGTTACAACGCCACGAGTAGATGCAAACTCCAAACTATATACAAATACCCTGCCTCCCTAAGAGCTTGTTGGCCAGATGGCACTGTGTGCGAACTTGGGCAGGTAATGGGTGTAGGCGAACGTTGCCGACAAAGCAGTGGCCACAACAGGAACTCCGACAACCAGAGCACGGAAGACGACATTCATCATCTGTTTGCGGTTCTGTGTTCGGCATCTCTGCACAAAATGCTCCGCGTCGTTGGACTTGGGAAATGGTGTCTCCGGCACGGGTTCACCAAGGAAGTCGCACAGAGGCTCCCAGCCCGAGCTAACTCGGTACTCGAGCAACTCGCCAGCCGGCACAAGTTCTCGAATCTCCTTGTAGTAGTCGTGGAACCTTTCTTTGCCACGGTTCTCGAAGTCGTCGTAGAAGAAGTAGGTCCAGAACTTGCGTAGCATGGGATAATACAGACCAGCGGCCCAGTCGAAGTTGGCGACAGCTTTGAGCTCCGGGTCATTGGCACGCCAGTTGACCGTCTTCATGACCGACTTGTGCCATGAATCGACATCTCTCGTGGTGATAATGACCTTGGCTTCTGGGTAAGCCTCAATCAGTTCTTTGGCAAATGCCACAGCCGGCCAGTCGCAAACCGCCTGGCAGTGACCGAGCAGAGCGTCCCATTCTTCACGGCCGAACTTTCCCTTTCCTTCGTACTTCGCAGCAAAGGCATCCATCCAGCACAGACAATCTGGCGGGTTCTCAACGCTGGCGGACATCATGTGGTACGTGTCAGTGTATCCCAGCTCCTGGAGAGCTGCGCGAAGCGAGGCTGTCCCCGTCCTTCCTAGACCGAGGGCCAGCACTCTCATCGGCACGGTGCGTTTGCATTCGCGCCGGTTGATGTCCGTCTGATAGGGAGTAAAGATGTCCGTGGCCGGTTTCGGCGTATATGGTATTCCGGATGCCATGGCGTAGGTTTCGACGAGAATGCAGGATTCAATTCAGATATATGGATTTAGTAGGCTCTCCGGAGTGTGAAAGCAGCGATTGGATTAATAGCGAGCGGACAAGGATCAGTCTCTCGAGATCCCAAGGAGTAGGCGTGCACGAAAGGGGAAGAAAGATTGGACGTTAAAGAAAGATATCCTTGTGTTCAAGGATCAAGCGAAGACTAATGATTGGAAGGGTGGTGTGTTAATGTGCAGGGGAAAAAAAGCAAGGTGTAGCAGCGGCAGTTCTTCGCCCATCTATTTATGCGATAGTTGGATCAATAGTTGTATCCGTGCAGATAAAGGGGGGCAGAAGTCCTGACAGAACCTCCACAGAAAGGTGACAGCGGAGGCGACGTGGGCGAGGACACGAGGATCTTTACAAGTCAAACGGGTAGGGCGGTCGTAGTCATGAGCACTCGAAACACCACAATTGTCGCCAGTTGAGGGAGGCGCAAGGCCTGCGACGGGACTCCGACAAGCCTGGGTCATTTCGCATCCCCTTCAGACAGCGGTCAATCGAAACAAGCCACTGGTTGCGCGTTCTCCCACAACATGTGGCGAACGTTGCCGTTCGAGTTTGGACACAACAATCGACCAGCATGCCACTCCCACAGAGGACGGGGAGCCATGTTGGTGGTCTCGCCCAATGAAGAAATCAACGTTCAACGAGACAGGCCGCGAATGCCAAGAGCGCCACTGACAGGTCTCCGCTAGCACCTGGTCGAGCGACATCCGGTTGACGTGGCCAGGGGTTGAGCCGATCAATAGTGTGTGGAGGCGATAGAGGTGGAGAAATATTGATATGCAGGCGAGCTTGGGCCGTACCAAGCTGTCCGCGAAATCAAGGACCACGTAAACGGCGTGCTCAAGGGTGTCAAATGGTCCCTCAGTTATTCTCCGAGGTAGCGAGACACGCAACATCAATCGCCATTGGGTGCAGGGGGTACAAAAGACTTTCAGAATGCAATCAGTGCACTCTAGCTTTTTCAGGAGGAGATTGTGCCTGTAAATGAGATGAGTTTGATGAACAATGGTGTCGTGAGGGCTGCCTTCAGACACGGAATGTCCACGATGACTTTGTTGTCGATAGTCATGACCGCTCCATACTCGCTGTGTATTGGTCGGGAGGAGTAGGAAGCTCAGATTCTGCTGAGCACTTCCATGGAGGAACTGCAGTGGTGGTGGATGGCAGGGGTGCTTTTGGCGAGGTTACGGCTGTTAGAGCCTGATAGCGCTTCATGAGACCAACCAAACCCGCTCATTCGTCCCGCGCTGAATCATGATTGCATGTACACATCATGATAGCCAGATTCACGTGCGCTTCCCTGTCGGTCAGATAGGATGGAGGTGCGAAAGAGCAGGGAGGTATTCACTCTTGATATATAGTCTGCACTGCGACACCGTGTGCTCTTGCGACTGTCGCAGCCTCAATGGCGACATCGAAGACTGCGAGATTCGCCCGCCATGTCATTTCCCAAAGGGGTCAAGCTCTGCCTTTCACGTGACTGGACTGGACCTTTTTCCCTCTGTTATGGACTTCATTTGATTGTTCGCACCTGTTTATTTGCAGAGGCGACATTGACTTATCGGAAAAGGTGGAACAGAATGCCTCATCGGGCAGGCAGAGGGAACCACCTGAGGCTATACCGACTGTTTGTAGTGTGAAAGGTAGCACCCCCGGGCTGCAGACAGGCTTTGATCAAAAGGCCCGGTACCACCCTCGGGAGGAGTAGTAGATTCTGCGAGTACCGAGCACCTAATTCTACAGTAGATGACTTATGTTGTTAAGTTCCGCTGGGACGTCGCAAGCGCTTGGAGGACTCGAGCCTTGTATATTTTCCCAGGTGAACGAGGTGGTCATTTCTCTCTTCTAGGATAACGTACTGAGTGCCCTTGGACATACGGTATTGGTGCTGGGCGCAAAAGTATCGTGTTCTCGTGAGAGGAGAAACACAAACGTCTCTGCCTGGATATTCAGCAGTCCATCTAGAATATTGGAACGCGATCAAATTTGCTCCACGACTGCCGCGTATTTGGCTGCTAGTTTCTACTATGTACTTTCGGGGCCTCTGTGACGGCACTGGTTTTATCCACACTCACGCGCCGAGACGAAGCGGGCTCAGAGAAGCAATATGAGGCTGTCTCTTCATCTCGCATGCGACTCACTGCAGCGCATTGGGTAGGTGGTCGCATGAGCTCCCTTATCAGCGCTACCTACCTACTAGTACCGTTTGTAGCCTTACGGTAAAGGCGCGTGGGGCAGCTGTGCTTCTCTGTAATCCTTATCGATAAAGAAAATTCTCAATCTTTTCCTCTATGGGGAAACACTTCAGGTCTACCGCCGCATTGTCCTGTAATATCTACATGTCCAACCATCAGTTACGGCGTCAACGGTTCTAATCTGTTCTCGTGTTCGCTATGATGTTACGAGAAATGTAAGATGTCTGGCGCTTAGTGCCATTGCGATCCCTGACTAACCTCTGAGCAGCAAACCGCGAAATGCGCGGACAGCGCGCATTGTCAAGGCACGAGAACCGCAGCAGATCGAATCCAGAAAAAAGGTCCTTCTCCTCCATGGAACGAAATGCCCTCAACCGGTGGCATCGGTGCTGAAGACGGTGCATACGCTCACGAAACCTGACTCCGTCCTGCTCAACAAAAAGAATGAGAACATCCACCCGTTCGAAGACGCCGCCTCCCTAGAATTCCTCGCCCAGAAAAACGAATGCGGCGTGGTAGTGTTCGGCACACACTCGAAGAAGAGGCCAAACAACATCACGATAGTGCGGATATTCGACAACAAAGTCCTTGACATGGTCGAATTACTCCTCGTGGTGCCTCAAGACCAGCCCCAGACGGAACCGAAGTTGCAGGTTGGATTGGCCATGAAGCCATTGATATTATTTGCCGGGTCACAATGGGATGACCCGTCATCGTCCGCACAAGCTACCCTATATCAGACCCTCAAGTCGACGCTCCTCGATCTGTTCCAGGGCGAAGAAGTCACTTCTGTCGACGTTGCCGGCTTACAATATATCCTGATGATTGCTTCCGGCGAGAACAACTCCTCATCCGCAGACCTCAACGATCCTTCCCAGAAACCCGTTTTGCACCTACGGTGGTACAAGATCCGAACCATGCGGTCAAACAATGCCAAAATACCACGAGTGGAGCTCGATCCTCTGGGGCCAAGCTTTGACTTTAGAGTCGGGCGTTACCGAGAAGCAGACCCTGACGTGATGAAGGAAGCCTTGAAGCACGGACGCAGACCGAATGAAGCGAAGACGAAGAAGAACATTGAGACCGATTTGATGGGTGATAAGATTGGCCGTGTACATCTTGGAAAACAAGACCTTTCGACGCTGCAGACAAGAAAAATGAAAGGCTTGAAGCGTGGGCGCGCCGATCTGGAACAGAACGAGGATGGTCTGGAAGAAGACCATTCTGGTGAAGATGAGGTCAGCGAAGACGAAGACGAAGACGCAGCCCATGGCGGCATGGATCTTGACGAAGAATATTCGGGAGACAGCAGCGTCGGTGGCAGCGGAGACGAGATCAGCATCGGAGAAGATGATGATGAAGACATGGATGATGCACAGGAGGCGGACGAAAAGCCGAAGCGGCAACGAATTTCATAATATACACGAGAACGCGACGTCCCCGGATTTCAAACTGTCGGGTTTTGGTGCTGCAATCTGGAAAGCGGATATACCGCAGAGGACACAGCAGTGTCACCATACCCAGTGTCCAAAGTATTATTTTTTTTGGCAGGACAAGCCACGACTTGGGACGGCAATGAGATGAGCAGTTCAAGTCGTGCATGATTCGCCCACACCTTGTTGATGCGCCGCTAAGCGCAGTCGCTCAGCCCTCATACTCGAGAGAGGGCCAATATGTGAGAATATTTTGGGTTTACCCTTCGTAGATAGACTCGCAATGGTGTTTGATGGCTGGTCAGACATTAACCACCGAAGGCAAGCGATATCACACGACCATGTTATCGCGTGCCAAAAGTGTTGCTTCCGGTAGCACAGTGAGTTGGGTGCATCAAGGCGCAAAAGGGAGTTTTCAAAGGTTGATCATCTCTGACCATGCTATCTTGATTTACGAAAATACCTAAACAATCATGCCAACTCTTGTGTGGACCAAATGCAAACCATTATCATTCATCTTGCGGTGCTCGTACTCTGGTTGCCGGGACGAAATATTGCCGTAGAAATTATTTACAGAGCGAAATGTACCGAGGCACAAAGTTTTGTGGGGGAAGCGTCCGCTAATGAAAACTGCGGGATTCGAAGTTGCTTTTCGGGTCAATTCACATGCCGCCCACAGAAATGACGATGATGTCCAACTTGGTCAAGTGATGCATCGCCGAGGCCAGTTTCTTCAGCACTTCGGTCAATTCTATTCCTAGTACCGTCGAATTGTACATCTCTACGCATTTACCTTGTGGTTGTGTGTTCTACACCTGATTCGTGCTCTTCAGAAACCCCTGCCGTGTCAAAGACAAACACAACAACACTACAGCCAGTAGCCTTCACATGTCAACGCCGTTTCAGCTCTGCTCGTCCATGCCCATGACGTGAACTCGATCACGCAGCCTGCTTCCTCAATCCACCTTCTGACATTGTATTGCTTGGGCGCGATCTTGGAAATCCCAGAAGACCATACACCCTGAGTCTTTTGCGAGTGCACTTGCTGCCAGCACGGGGTTGTAGCCCTGGAACGCAGCCAATATGGATGTGCTGAAGGTATAGATGAATTTCAAGTTCAGCTCCATTCCGTGCATTGGATCGGTGTTGACCAAGTATATCTAGGAGTCAGTCGAATCGGTCATTTTGAACCCCGACCTCGCCCCTCTCCTCGCCATCGTCAAAGCCGCCCGCAATGGCGCCGTCTACGGAGCCAAAGTCCGCTTCCCTCATGCGCTGGTCATGGTCTTTCTGTTCCGAAAGGGATCGTTTCGAGAGAAGATCCGGCTCGTGCTGAAGGCCACGAAACAGCACGCGCGCAACCTGGCGACCTTCGCGGCAATATACAAGACAGCAATGTTGGTGTTACGGCTGCTCAATCCGGTCCACCCGGGCAAAGAAGGGCCATATGATACATTTTTCGCCGGCCTGTTGGGCGGTTATGCGGTCTTTGGTCGAGCGAAGCCCGGCAGGTAAGAGAGACAGTGTGCCTCGATCGCCTGGCTACTGATACCGAAGGTCCCACCATGCTTTGCGCAGAAGCTGATTTGTGTGGTCATTTCTCAGTGTGAACCAGCAAATCGTCATTTACGTCTTCGCGCGGGTGATACTCGCTTTGGCTAGACTCAGCATCGAACCTCCCAGCATGACCAGCTCCACGCCTACTCCGACGCTGTGGACGCAGCGGCTACCGCCGTCCACGAGAGAAAAGATCCGACAAAATGCTTGGCCAGTCTTTGCCAGCTTGAGCTGGGCCATGGTCATGTACATCTTCAGATGGCAGCCGGAAAGCATTCAGTCGAGTTTAAGAAGCAGTATGAAGTATATGTACGTCGCCGCTCAACAGAACCAGTTATTCACGTGTTTGTGTGGGCGATAAGGAGAACTGACATTTGAGCTACCAGATATGTAAATTCGGATTACTGGGATTCATTCAAGAACTTCCTTATCCACAATACATGAATCGCCTGAACAATTGAGACGGTGCGGTTGCGGGAGTGAATTGCTAGGCAAGGCATGTCCACAAATAAGATCTTGAAGACACAGCATATTTGGTACGGACCGAAAATATTGCGATGGGGTGGTGCATTGTGTTCTGGAGTACAGGTATACTCATGTACACTTTGGCTGTACTGCGCTGGCTGTTCATTTCACGAATGAATTAGAGGTGGCCATGGTGCTAAAAGGTACACTGGAAAGGTATTTGCATTTCCATCCCCCATTTATACGTGATCGATGATCACGGTGACTGCAAGAACTAGTCCCCACGGGGCGTCATGTCGTTCGAATGGAGAGGAGAGCTCGTCGCAAGCTACGGATGAGCCATGTATGCTTGCTTCTGCTTAGATTGGATGCAAATGCAAATATTCACGCCAAAATAGTCGGAAATCAAACAAGTTGACGAAAAGGAGCAATTTGCGGCTTCTTACCTTGCGGATGTCCAAGAGTGCCAATCTACAATGCCAGGGATACTTCTCAATACTAGGTAGTCATGTTTTGTCACTATTGACGGTGACCAGCTTGGACCGTTCGTCCCACGGGTTGACTTTGACTGCCAACACACGGCCCAGCCCAGCCAGCCTTGTTGTGTCCCAAACCGGAACTTGACCTTGTTCCTGTTCGAGATGACATGACGCACGCCACAGATCGCCAGTGGCCGCTGAAATTGCATATACACCTCTCTGGAACTTAGCGTAGTGAAGAAGTCACTTATAGCCTCGGTTTGACATGCACTTTGGCGTTCTGTGGTGCACTAACCAGTACTGACCGTGGTAGATCCGGTAGATCCAGTGGAACGGAAGCCAGATTCAAATCCTTGGCAAGGCTGAACTTTTCCCAACGCGGAACTCGCCCTCGAATACTTGTTCCAGGACTGCAGTGGTTAGAAACTTTCACCTCACGGACATTTGTATACCTATTCATTCCCTTTTTCCAACTTGAAGTCCACATCTTTCTACGTCTCGCTCGCTGTTGGCTGCTAACCTGATCCCAAGCTATAGGGCGCCTTCCAACTTCTCTCTGGTTTCAATCGGAAACAACAACGACAGACAGATAGTCCGTACGCTTGAAAAGCAAGCATTTACCCGCACCGACTACTGCCTCACACTCACCATGACTACCACGCAAGCGCCCCTCGAGCCACTGTCTCGGGAGGAACTTACCAAACTCGCCACACTGGCCATTGAGGCCAAAGAGTGCGCTTACTGTAAGTCACATAGTAGTATGTCGCTCGGCGATCTGGTGGTACTATACTAGTACTTTGGGATTGCATTGGCGAGTCTTGTTTTGTCCCTCTGAGAAGTGTGAAATTCATATATTTCAAGCATATATCTTCCAGCCGGGCCAGCTCTCGAACGCATATGAAACCCGTGGAGCCTCTCTTGTCTTTTATTCCCCCGGCATCTGACCCTATTCAACCGTACCTTTACTCACTGCACGCAAGGCCCATACTCCAACTTCCGCGTCGGCGCTTGCGTCCTCTTATCCACCGGCACCTACCACACGGGTTCGAATGTCGAAGTGGCCAGCACGCCAGTGGGGATCTGCGCAGAACGGTGTGCGATCGCGCCAATTGTGGCATCGCTCAAAAGACCCGAGATGCCAATCATCCGCGCCATCGCCGTCAGTACCGATATCAATCCGCCCTCGAGCCCCTGCGGCATGTGTCGACAGTTCATCAACGAGTTTGCCACCACCGAGGACCTGCCCATCTACATGTTGGGCAAGGACGGGTTGGCGGGCGATGTCGTCTGCATGACTATCGGGGAGTTGTTGCCGTGCAGTTTTGGTCCGCGGGATATGAAGAGGAATGACGCGGGAACTTCGAGCTCGGGGTAAAATTTGACGATGACGACGAAACGGGAAGGGGAGTAAAGGGGGTGGATCGAATGGTGTGATTTGATCTGTGATGGATGGGGGCTAGGATTCAGTCTTTCAGGGCAGAAAAGCTGACAGGATAGCCTGAATCTCCTTCCGGGTATAGCAATGTGTATTTTGGCTGGTAGTGGTTCATGAAGGAGTCATTATCAGAACAGGCGTCTTTCCTGTATGTATGTGACGGTGACGGTGGGCTGGGCCACCCGCTGAGCTTTGTAGGACCAGCTTTCTCCTTTCTGTGTCAGGGCGCATGACTCGGCTTCATTTGAGCGGCCTTGAAGCGGATCGAGCACATCTTGTCAACGTAGAGTGCTCTGCTTGATCGACGGATGAGATCTTGGGATGGATGCAAAAGGTCAGGTCTGGACATGGTATGGATTCACCCTTGGGACACTGCGCAATCCTGACAAAGCTGCACTAGTCGATGAGAACATTGCCCTTTGCCTGCCACATGCGACGGAGAGATGGATAATGAACACCTCGGGATGTCTGCCGGAGAAGGTTGCACGCTTGTTGGAGCCGAGGCAGTCTTAAGACCAGGAGCGCTGCATTTCTGATCTTATCGAATGCGGGAAGAGTAGTCGGCGCTTCGAGGAAGGCTGGGAGTACAGGCGATGACCAAGGGTCCAGCTTTGCATCGTCGACGATCACGATCAAAACACATCCTCCGGATCGACTTTGAAACTTGCTCCATTTTCCCGCACATGGATGCGATCCTTGTCTCGATCCAGCGGCTTCCTCATGTCCAGTGCATCTTCTCCCTCGGCAGATACACCTGTCGGATCATCGGAGTAGTACTTGACCACGGTGCGATAGGTCGAATAGCCCATGCTCTCGTACATTTTGATGGCGTTCTTGTTGCTCTTCCTGACGAACAAATCGACAAACCAGGCGTTTTGCTGATTACATGCCTTCTCCAGCGACTCGGTCAGGAGCTTCCCGTATCCAAGCCGTCGATATTGCGGCGCTATCGACAAGGCTGTAACGTGTCCGTGCCACGGCAAAGCATGTGGGGTGCCTCTGCCAGACGATCATGGCTCTTAGAACAATGTTCGATGATTGAACAAGAGGAACGAGTGACTCTTTTCACTTACCGTAAATGGGGAGGGGATTCTTCGACTTTGCCAATAATGTAGCCGACAATCTGGCCGTGCTCTTCAATGCAGTAAAATAGCGACGGCCATCTCATCAGATACGTGAGGTAAAAATTCAAATCGTAATTTTCGGTATATGGATCAAGGTTGCAAAGGTTCAAATGGAACAGGTCCGAAGGTTGGACTCTTCGAATGGTCGGCATGGCGCTCAGCTGCTATTGATCGCAAGAAGGCGATCTATCCTGTTCCGTGCGGTAGACCTGTGAGAGCCAGAGAGCAGTAGCAGCAGGAACCGTTGGAGCTGTGAATAATAAAACGATAATTGAAGGTGTGTGGAGGAAAGGAACCGCAACGCGCCGTTCCGTGTGTCAGTTGCTCACTGCATCCGGGCAAAACAATCAACTAACAAACCACAACTTGAACGAAATCAACTGCGCGAGTCTCTTTACTGGTCTTTCTGTCTACTATCACAACAAAACCATTTTGTAGTACCACAGAACTGTTTCGTCTTTCTGTTGCGAGTGTCTAGTCCGCAGCGAGCGACCGCCTCTCTTCCCGCCTCTTCCACCGCATTTCGATTCGACCATCCAAACTTCCTCCCACGGTCTACTGGCAGCCGTCGTCCACAACATGCTACAGACTGCATAATAGAACACATAGACCCTTCAACCGTCCACGCACGCATTCTAGACCTCTTACCACTCAACCTGCATCCAACCTTCCCCCCTGCGCCAGACCGTCAGACCAGCGGAGATGACGGTTTTATCTCCACCGGCTTCCCCAGCGACGCCCTCGCGTAAACGACGCTCGCTCCGGTTATCACACGCCGAAATTTCCTCGCAAGAAGCCATCTCGACGAGTCCCTACACCAGCGGCACGACCAATGGCACGGCCTACTCCCGACGATCGTCGCGAACTTCTCAGACTTCGTTCCAACCACGATCTCCGGTGACGCCACGTCCAATGTCATCCAAGTCGTCCAGACCGCCTTCGTTCTCACAGCAACGTCGATCGAGTAGGACGAGCATTCACAGCGACCGGAGCATCGAACATTTACAAGAGAACGGGCTGGGGAACTTGGCGGACGAGTTGGAACAGGCCTGGGACGACGAGGGGGACGGACAGTCAGGGTTTCTCGAGGGGCTAAGAGAAGGTGATGTGGCAGAGCAGGACTCTTCCATACTGCGGGATCTACACAGTCCCTACGAGATGAACGACATGCACGATTTTGGGTTTGGAATGGTGTTGCAGCAGCAGCAGCAACACAGCGGACTGTCATCTACTACACCAGCAGACTCGCTACTCGAACCAACGAACGAGCCGTCTTCCGTGTCTTTGCACAAGAAACCATCCATATTCACCCACAAAAGACACGAGTCTGCATACGACGGATCCGATTACGGGCCCGAATCAGACGTCGAAGCAGAAGGACAAGACGAGGACTCATCCTCCCTCCCGCCCATTCTCCGAAAGCGGATTCGCGACATCGAGAATCTGACCCGACTAAGCATGAATCCAGAAGACGCACTAGGCGAAGAGGGCGGGGTTGTCAAAAGGACGATACAAGGGCTGAAAGACCTAGGTCCGCAAGGCAACATTGAATACGGCGTGACACGCTTAATCACGGCCTACACATCCATGGCGTCGCACCGCACCCACAAGACCCGCGACCTGTTCACGCAAAGCCATTCGCTCATGTACGGGGCCAGTATGCTGCAGCTTCCAGAGGAGATGATTGATTTGCTTTTGGACGAGATCAACGCCCTGACGGACACGCTGCCATTTCTGCGGCCCCAGAACCCCTTGCTGTCTCTGCAGATCCTGGCCTCTCAGACCCAAGAGCTAGGCCAGACTTTGCGGTCCCTCACGGATTTACTGCAGGAGTCACGCCTCGTGGCCAACGCCGCCACCCGCAAACTCAAATCGGTTCGTGACATGGTCGGCGACATGACGCTCGAGGACGAGCTCGTGCAGAATTCCATCCTGTTGATCCAGGCCGGCGACTGGGATCGAAGGTGCAGGACTCGCCAAGCTGCAAAAACGTGTCAGGAAGTCTGTGAAGGGTTTGCGGCGCGATGGGGCCTCGATGTCGACGTCGACTTGACGAATCCCAACAGAAACCCGCCGCAAAAGCCGCCATCAGAAGTCGCTGTACCAGGTTGATTTTTGTTTCAGGCCGACACACAACTTGCTGGCCTTCTCCTGTGCTTTCTTTCTCTCCAAGAACGGAGTCGGCATGCGAGAAGAGAAAATCATTATAGCGTGGAGTGCAGCGGGTAGCCAGGTTTCTCTTTTTGTTTGGTTCTCTGGGATTGGGTTTCATTACTGTGCGTCCGCGGAACAAGGGTCATTACGGGTTTACTTGGAAACGGCATTCTTCCTACAGTACTATACTCTGTATTGCAGTGGCGTTCTGGCATGTGATACGCACACACGAACCCGGCGTCTGTTACCGACCTGGGCCGTTGAGGTAAATCCAGGTAGTCGTAGTCGACTGAGTCGGTCTCAACGACTGGCTGCAGTGGCTGGCTGGCTGATAGTAAATATAATGAATGACCTGACTACGACTGACACAGACATACATCCCTAGGTACTGTCAACTGATTCCGTGCACATGCATTTGGAAAGTGATAGAAAATACTCCCGGCTGTTCCGTCCGAGACGGACCTGACCATGGCATGACATGGCATGAGCGCAGAAAACCGTTCTCTACGTTTTGGTACGTACCTCAAGGCCATTGGAAGAAGCAAATACATGGAGATTGACGGGACCAGAAGGCCATGGTTCTTCCTGCAATTCCCACCCTAAGTTCGCCAGTCTCTCGTACAGCGAGCATATACCACTGTAGCCAGCGTAGGAGGATTTCAAACTAGGAAGAGAAACTACCTTTATGTCCTCTACGCAAGAAAGTATAATGGAGGCCAGGAAGATGAAAGGGTGAGAATAAATCTAATTAGCTTTTGACGAGAATATCGAAAACATGGACTTGATAGGGTAAGGTAGATAGGTAAGCATTGCGTATACGCTCACTTCGTTCCGAAGATCGTGTCAAAAAAATAACATAACAGGGTCCGCCTACTGCGTGCATTCAAGCGACCCTTGTAGTAATTGACTTTGCCTCCTCCGTTTTTTCATGGGAGATCAGGATCATTTCCAAGACCAGGACCAGACCTATATCTCCAACTCAAGCCCCATTCATCAATGTCGACATAATAAAATGGTTTGCTCTGGCACCCTGTGGGCCCATTTGCGTGTGAAGTAAGGTTTGGGCAGCGTTTCCCCCATGAATTGAGTCTGTTTAGTAGTAAGCAAGCGCCTGGGTTGGTGTCGGCGTCAAACTCGTGGTGAAACCTGGGCGTGTACTCTCCAGCTGAGTTCAAATGTTCAGTCCGAACGGTGATAAGATGTCACAATCCCCTACCATCGGATGGCCGCGGCGGCCTTGATCGTGTTCGGATAACCAGCAGGTTGCTCGCTCTGGCCCCGCTCTGCCAGCTCGCCGGGGGTCTTTGAATGCCAGTCCACATTTAGCACACCTTCCTCGATCAAACTTGATTGTGGTGGGATATTCGTTAGCCGATCGCACGGTCCACCTCATGTCAAGGCAACGGAAAGGACAAACAGATTAAAAACCGTCTTTCGTCCGGTTTCATAACGAGCGTGTACAAGTATACCCTAGCAGTCGTCATCGTTGATGCTGTGACTGGTTAGGTCATCCTAACACACCAGAGTCCCAGGGGTTGCAGCAATCGGGAGGCACGGTGCCGAAGGGGACATTGCTGCCCATGTTGCTAGCGTCCCAGCCGTACAGGCCCATACCACCAGTCGCATCGAGGAAGTATCCGGCCGTGCAAGTTTCCTGAACTTCAGCGGAGGTGTAAGATACTTGAACGGGGGTCTGATGATCGTCGGTATAGACAGGAAAAGAGCCGTCGGGAAACTGCTGCTGCTGCTGCGTTTGAGACAGAAAGTCCGACTGACATTGCGAATCGTTGTTGGTTGTGGTCGTTGGGGTTGGAATTGGCGTTGTAAACATGTCGTCGCTGATGTCCGGGGACTGGGACGAGTCCCACGTCGACGATGATGAAGTCGTTGTACTCTGAAGGGAGCCGCTTCTCGACGCACAGCTCAATGGGGATGCGACTTGGTTGAAATAGCCCGTTGCCAGTGCTGGATCCTCGGTGGTCTCGAAGAATGAAGACCCTGCAGGAGGAACAATGGTCGTCGAAGTTGATAACGGGGACAATAGAGGATCTGTGTCGAACTCGCGTGCTGCTGCTGACGCTGCTTGCGAGCCTTTTCGTGATGGGGTGAATTTCGTAGACGGTTTGCGGCTTTTGGCGACTCTTCCTCCAATGGCGGCGGCAGAAGCTGCTGTGCTGTGGACGTGCGAAACGGGGGCGTCGGATTGCAGAGTCGGATTAGGAGTAGGGTCGACCTCGTCCTCCGCATCAATCACCCCTAGTCGCTCAAGAATGCAATGCACGCTTGGGGTTCCGTTTAATTCGTCTACCGGTGATCCTTCCCAGGGCTGGCCCTTGAGCAGGCGCTGATAGAGTTCGATAAGACCGGCTGTGACTGCTGCATGGTGCTGAAGAAGCATGCCAGCGTATCTGAGATAAGACGAGTCAGTTTTCATCGTGTGATCCGTACTCACGGTTCCCCATGATAGTATACGGGGGATATCAATAGATACCTTTGGTTTGAACCGCCCGTGTCCGTCCTTCGTCGAACTTTATATGAGCAGACTGCTTTGTCGAGGTTGCACCTTTTGCAAGGCTTTTCACCATCGCACTACACAGCACAACTTGTGAGATTTTGTTCCTTTTGTTGGGACTCAAAACCGACGATACAGATCATGAGAGTAGGAGAAGGAAGGACCATGCTCATTGAGGGGTTCGACATACTTTTGCCTTCTTTACTCGACATCTTTCACAGGCCCTCGAGACCCGGGGTCGTGTCTTTGTACGCTCTTGTTCTGGATGCATGACTGAATTTGGGCGTGTCTGATGAGGATTGAGAAACGGATCCTAGAGCACTGCAAAAGGCTGAAATGTGTTGTATGTATGTAGTTCGGCAGTTCCAGTAGTACAAGAAGTCAGATGGCAACGGATGATCGAACCGTCTTTTCGATCAAGTCCGATTCATCGGCGGCGGACTAGTGGGAGGCGTCAAGCAATATGGCTTCGCGTAAAGACGGCGGTGGTCGACGTTATGGCCTTCGCTTAGACACTGACCACTATATGGCCTTCGCTTAGACACTGACAGTGGTCAGTTTATGTTTGTATCACAACCCGGTCCACCAACATTGGCTGAGAGATATCTCCAAAGTAGACCCCTCTCTGCACAGGGAAATGCTCACAGTTTTATTCCACTCGAGTCATGTCGGGTATTTCGAGTGACCAGTATTTTCTGTATCGAAAGAGAAAGTACTGCGAGCTTGACCACATCGTACATACATGGGACAAGCCAGGCCCGCAAGGTGGGGTAAGTTCTGTAAGAGAGGCCGGAGGCATCGGCGATTGGGTTACCACACATGCCATATCAGGCATTGGTGAATAGAAGACCAAATGGTTCGGCCCCTGCGAAGTTGGCCATGCGGGTATCCGCCCCTATCAGATTCAAACAAGGCGTCAGACTTCATGGGAATGAACACAGTCTGACAGCTGAATACGGTATTTGGCAGACTAGGAAGAAAAGGGACAAGACTCTTGGTTGACTCGAGCTGAACCCCTTCAACGAATCAAGAACACGTGTACGGTTGTTTGGCGGCTTCGTAGTGTCCTTGGTAGGCATCAGTATTGCTTGGTCTTAGCAACAATAATGCCCAGAGGCATAGATTCGCAAGGTCGAGCGGACTGTCGCTGCCGATAGTGGGAACTCTAGACGGGGCAGAAGCAAATGGTCGGTCGGTAAACGGTCCATGTCATCCGCGCTTGAGCAAACAGGGTGGAATCAATTCAGACTGTCATTGGTTGTAGGAAACCCCCCAAGTCGGAACATGCCATTATGGGGATGGTGCACGAGTGGAATGAGCCATCATGAGATGGGGTCCGGCCCAATCCCACAACGTCTTCCAGGAACACTTTTCCCTCTGTTTCTTAATGGCTGGAAATGGGGCTGACTCCAGTGGCAGATCGGAGATCCCAATCACTAATCGTAGATCAGGAACTGCACGCTGTCCTCGATCTGTAGGCCGGTGGAAGTGGCCACGGTTATAGTTGCTGCGACCAAATAATTGAGCCCGTAAGAGCTTTCGATAGACGACCCATCTCGGCAGCGGACATGGCTAGTCGAACGGCCGGCCTTTTCTGCTTCATTTGGACAAGCACTGGCCTGGTTATGGAAGTTCCTAGATGGATTTTTTGTCCCAGCGATGCTATTCAAATTGGATTGATGGCTGTAGAGAATCCGAAACTGACACACGTTGCTCCAGGAACCGATCTGGACATCTTGCATTGTCAAAAAGAAACTACAATGTGCAGAAGAATGACTTTCATGTCCCCACCCAATACACGAATCATGTGGAAGCGTGGCATTCCTCAGGTTAGCAACCGATGTGGAGTCTCTGCTGTTGATATGTTCCCACCAATCCGTTGTGGCGAGGTTCTAGAACAGGGAACCCCCTTGGGCTTTCTTTTAAGTTGCGGATGCGTGGAGACTTTATCCGAGATTCGAACATTGTGAAGGGAGGTCGACAGAAGATGTTGGAAGCGGAAGCTCATAAGTCATTTGCAGTGCGGAGCTCGGTCTGTTGCTAACAATGCCGCAAAACAATGTTGTATACGTTGTATGTGGCAATCGATCGATTGACCTGAGTGTATGAGCCGTACGTCCCGCTCGACACCTCCGCCAATTCTTCGTCACCTTGCAGGCTGATTTCTCAGTAAAAGCCGATCTATGTCAGCAACGGCTGCATGCACGTGTACCGCTCAAGACGTCTTTTGGCATTGCCACCCTTGTGGAATAGAAGCCGCTCGAGCTTTGATTGGACCGGAGAGTTGCCGAATTGTACCAGAGACTGGTCAACCCGCGTCTTGCCGAGCCTTCGCCAGTTCCGCCTTGCCCTAATCTGACGAACACCGGATCCCTTCGATCGCGGCTTCCGCAGGTATCCTGAATCCTGAATGGTGGATAGGAAGTCTGAAAGGACCTCTTTGGGAGAGTTCGACCCCTATCTCGAATACCTTGCGCTCCGCGTTACGAGCAAGGCTTGCTCCGTCAACAAGAGTGAAGACGCCGACTCCCACAATTGCAAAGGTCCCGATACTGATTCACAGTATGACGACAAAGGCAAGGAAGCAGCTTTTGTAAAGAGCGTTTCCTCCGGTCCATATCCGCGAAAACTCAAGCGTGCAAAAAGCAGGACTCTGCACTGCACACGAACGTGGCGGTCAAAAGTCAAGTAGGGTCAACATGCAAGCTGTTTCGCAATATTATCTGCCCAGGCATCGATCTCACCCCAGTCGCGCATATCTCCAAACCGACCCCCAAGACATCTGTACAGACTGCGTAAACGTCTAGGCACGGATGAGCCGTCATTCCTTCCTGGAAACAGACGGTGTTCTTTCATCTTAGGCACTTTGCTCATTAGCCTCACTTCGACTGTCTTTCTTTGCCGTTTGGTCATCCTCGTTGCAATCCACTTTGGGACAGCCACAGGTGCCATGCTCAGGCTGAATGCCCAGAAAGGTTTATGCTGAAGGCCCATGGACTCAACATCGACGAAGACGAGAGCATCCAACAGCCATCTTTGTCGAACTACTGCACTGCCCAATATGACGGCAGAGTAGTTTTCGACGCTGAAGACATGGTCAACCGGTCGACAGTCGACGGCAAAGCCATGTTCATACAGTCGGGACGCGATGCGATCGGCGACCTCGCGTGTAGAGCCCCGAGAAGTTGCGTAGGTGACTAGCACTGGCATTGTGCCAAGAATAGGCTTGTCACCAGGGTCCAGGTTCTGGTCCCTCTGTCTGGCTGAGGATGATGTATCAATTGCCTGCTCAACTCTTGCCGCTTGTTCTTGGGATGTGTCTGAAATCAGTCAAGATTGATGCAGTTCCTCGAAGGTAGCCAGGTTGAAGGCAGTGAAATATCGTGCTGTTAGATAGCTGTAATTCATCAGAATGGCATATGAATTGTCAACCTTCTTCCTGGGATTATAAACCAATGTGTAGAAGGCGAGTCGTGCTATTTGTTCAGCCAACAATACCTCACTCAGCGGACGCGTCGGCACCAATTGTAGCGTTGCCCGCCCGCTGACTGTCGTGGAGGCAGTCTGGGGTCATCATTTGACCTGTAGTCATGAACACGGGAAGAAGCTGAGGATGTGAAAGTATACTCCTCTTTGCGAGCAACAGTACGTTCTAGACGTAACTCTCGGCCGTTTCGGCCGTTGATAGTGCCTTGTGCCCCGGAGTGCTTGGATCCGGCTCCGGGCATTCCGGGCCCTGGAATTCCCGGTCGAATAGTATTCGGCCACGAGATATAGACCGAAGCCGACAAGTCCGGGGCACCGTGCTATTCCTCGTATCATTGAACGCCATTCTCATCTTCTACGGAGGGCCGATAGGACCGACGGAGAGGTTGTGGCGCGAGGGCTAGTTCCTCTACACTGGGAGCGTCCGTGGGAGGCAAGCTGGATGAGCACCGGTCATGCGGAGAATATTGGTTGGAGCAATATGCATGAGTTCATCAGACCTCCTATCGGGATGGGGGCCATAGGGGAGAAGAGCAATCACAAAGCCAGTGTACGGAAGCAATCTTTTGCCCATAATAGATGAGGGACACACTGGCACTGCATTGTGTAGCGGAGAAAGATCGGAGGGAAGGCGCGAAAAGAGACAAGATCGGACAGGGAATTGATGTCACGTGAGCTCGCTGACAAAGATTCCACCCACGTGATGAGGCTTTTTCTACGATGTGGTATCAAGGACATTTGGTCGTCTCGAGCACAGCACTCAGGGTGTGACGGCTGGGAGACTGGGGACTGATCGATGTTGTCGCTGTCGAGTGTGCAAGGACAATCGCATAAGATGGGTTGAGGGTTCCTCAGAGTAAGGTGCATCGCCTGCCACAAGCCCACGACAAGCAGCTTTGGCGATGATGTGATGTGTCGAACGGCCATGCCACAGGCCGCCATTCGATTTCCTCTTGCGATCTCCCAGACGATAATGCAATAGGTGTCCGATTTAGCCATCAACACTACGTGGCGGCTCATGCCAACCCAAACAAGCACTTGCCAAACTCCGTGTCCTTGAGCTTCACAACGCCTGAAAATGCCAATCGGTCCATTTTGGAAACTCCATGCCTGTCATAATGCAACACAAACACATATCCCAGCCGAAAAATAGGTTGATCAAAGCCGCTAAGAGCATCGCTCCGCCGACTGGCAAGGCTATAACTCTAGAAACTCCATCAAGTCCGCATCTTCGTCCTATGCAAAGCCAGGTATCAGCTAAGTTCGGCATTAACATCCTCGGCTCTCGGTTGCTCTCGCCAAACATGATAGTACTTTCGCTCAAGCAAGCAAGGACAAACATGGCCTATACGGCTGGCGTCTTCCCCGCCGGTAGCATTGCTTCGAAAGCACCATGTAGTATAAATCGGAGGACAGCGGAGGAAATCACCTACCGTGGAATATACCAACCATGCAACGCCCGTTGTTAAAGCGGCAAGCGCCGTATAGCTGGTTACATCCCGCACCGTCTCGGGGAATCGAGAGGCTGTCCGTTGATGCATGGCGGCTGCTTTGGCCAGGATCCGTTGTGAAGGTTCGTGATGTACAGGTACATGGTGACCGTGAGGCGCTGCATGAGCAACTGGGCGTGACGCATACATTCGGAGTCCTTGGCGCAACCGAGCCACGGGGATCCTGATACGAGGCATGGTAGGTAGAACCAGAAAGGCGCGATAGCCAGGGATAGCAGGGCTTCTTGATTGGAGATTCGAGAGTTCCGATTTCACCGGTGCTTGAGGTTGTAGGGCTCAAGGTTGGCCTGAGGCTTGTCGCTTCGTATCAAATGGCTGAAGCTACTGTGAATCCAAATGTTACTAAGCCTGGTATCTTCGTCTCAAGTCTAGCAGTTCAGCATACTCTCAGATAATGACACTCGTCGATGGTCGATGTTGGATTGCTTTTCCAAGCTCGGTCGAGTCAGGGTAACAAGAGCTAAGCTTGGTTCGTGGGGACAGTATGGATGACTGATGAAGGGGAATGGGACGAGTGGATTAGCTGTTGTTCACAGACTCACTTTATGAGGGCCACAGCCTCGAGATCTCCCGGGTGGAAGGCCATCGCCGAGGATCGGATGGAGACGACTGACGTTATCTGAGGTACATACTGAACTTACCTACCTTGTATGCGGACCCTTCTCGCACGGTAACGGTCATCTTCTTGACGATGGCTTGTATGATTGATCTCACATCGACTCAAGAGGTCTTCTCCAGACTCGGTCGGTAGGCTCCCTCGCAAACACGGTAATTAGCGTTGCGGAAATGATCCTTCACCGGTCAGGTTGTCCTCAGGACAGAAGACGGATGATGTACGCCACCTGAGTGACTGTCACGTTACGAAGAATTCGTTACGAACACCAGCGCCGACGTCAGACCACCAGCGCCAACACCACCACTATCCGTATCTTTTTCTCGAATCATTCCCTACCACTAGTTGTAAACGGTCGCCCATACAATGTACTGCCGAAACATTCAACCACTTTACCTAGATCCTCTGTACAATACCTGATGTTGAGAGAGAGATGAATAATCCAAGTTCAGTGCCACCTTGTTCACCTGTATGCAGAGGTCCTAGTAGCCATGACAGCTCCGGCCCAGTGTTCGCAAGCGATTGGACAGCATTGCGGAATTCGAAAGCCGCACTGGCAGGTTCCGCAGTACTGCATCACTCGCCTCAAAGCACCGCCACAAAATGGCACTGAGCAACTTGTGGCTTGCCAAAGCGACCAGGATGAGCTCCAGCACAGGACTGTAGCAGTTCAAGCTTATCGCCGCACTCCCACAACCCAGCCCAGCACATAATATCCTTTTTGAGCTCATGCCAACCTGTTCGAATCATTTTGAACCCCCTCAGTGACCTCGTTCATCACAAGAGCTTGCAAACACGATGAACGAAGTCCTACTCTCATCACGTTGAAGCTTGCAACGTGCCAGGCCCGATACATGTTATCATCGCCCATATCTTCGTTCTCTGTCCTGTCCCACATCCTGCTGGACCAGGGGACCCTCTTCCCAACCCACTCGAATCACAGATCCGGTCCGGATCTGGAAGTTGTGCCAGCACCCGATCATTGGCTACAAAGAAACAGTACTCGCTCCAAATCCTCGCTCCACTGCTGCAAGTTCTCTCGATGGTGCTGGAGCTGGAGCTAGAGCCAGCGACTAGTTTCGTAGCGGGCTGCTGTACTACTGACTGAAGCAACAGCTACTTGAATCATATCTTACCCACTTGACAGTGAACCCCGGACTCGCGAAGCATGGCATGGGTGGAGGTGGCCTCCTATTACCGACTACGGCACTCACACAACGAGACCTCCGACGACCTCACAAGTGGACTCTCGAGGTGGACTTCCTGCTGTCTCTCTTGAGAAAACATGTGGTCTCAAAGCCCACAATTAATACGACAATAGCCAGTCAGCATTGCCAAACGACCCTCTCGGATAAGGTATTCTTGCATTGAAATGGATCCTCTACTGGGAGTAGGTAGGTATCCGGAGCATGTTTTTCGGAAATGGAACGCCGAGATAGATGTTCTAAAGCCTTGCAAGCGAGGCAAGGCAAGGCATGGCATTTTTACTGTCCTCGACATACAAACTGTTCAAGCGTACGTAACCCGTTCGTGCTCGGTTTCTCGGCTTTTCTTGTCTTCATGCCACTGTATCGACCACCAAGTCATCCATGTGCCTACAGTAGCTTCAAGTTGTAGATTACGTCTTCACGGTGGATCATTGCGCAAGCCAGAAACAATGTCCTGTCCATTTCTTACTTTTTTTCGCACAACTGGGCTATTTCCTGCTCCAAAGACACACTGAAACGAGGCGGCTGCTGAAGGAGATATACCTATATCGCATTTAAATTGTGTTACCAGTATTCGCTTGTCATGCAGAATACACGTACTGTATCTCCTCCTAAGTTGGGGGCATCATTATCGTCGTCATCGTCATCAAAGATAGCAAAAATACAGGTAACACTTCGCTCCCCCCCAATGCCCCTTTTTTGAGTTCAACGTCTCGGCTCTCCACCTCGCATGGCGGTCTTTCTGACAGGTCGGGCTTCATCCCAAAACATTAAACTTCGGGAATCGGCGATGACGGCAAGCCACACTGCAGTCAAGACCACCACCACTGCATGCAGATACAGTAGTGCTCAGTAGTAGCGCCCTTGATCCTAGACACAACCCCTCTTCTTCCTTGCAGAGAACACTGACTGGACGCTGGCGCTCATGGCCCGACTTACTTCCAGTTTATGAGTGTCCTTGTCCCACAGAAGGAGGAGGAAGAGGAGGTTTGTTCAAGAATTCCAGGGAAAAAGGCCACCACCAAAAGAAAGTTCAAGTCCAAGAAGACAATAATTCACATCGTAAAGTCCTTCTGAAGGGGTGAAAGGAGCCAGCAGTCACAATGCTGCTGCGACTATCCTTTATGCCCCTGTGTTGACTTTGGATGTGGTTGTTTGTCTTGAGTTGGTTCAGTGAACTTGAAATCTGCCCTGATGTCGTGATGTGGTGATGCCTTGACATCGTATTGTTATATTGCTGTCACTTGAGTCAAGTTGTAGTGGATGTTTGTTGCTTGCTTGCCTTTTTGGGCCGTAGATTGTAGGATTTGACTTTGATACTTGCAAATGATCTCCATTTCCAAGAAGACCAGCAGACTCGGAGTGATAGTTGTGATGGTGGTAGTGGTAGTGGTAGACATCGGCTTCCGTTCTCGCAATAGCCAGCTTGCAGGACTGCATGTCGCTCCCAACAAGTGAGTCGGATGGAGAAGATGCCCCATGATGGTTTGTTGTTGCCAGCCTAAGCGGCTTGAGGAGGTTGAGAGCCGTCCAAAGTTGGCTTTCAGGCTCTGATCAGCGGTGTTGTTGAACCGCCATGGTGTATTTCGTGCAAATCATCCTCGAGTGAGGAAATACTAGTAATCTTTCAAATAGTGAAACGATCCATTGGAATGCACTGGACCACTACTAGGTAGCCAGGCTATATTGGTTTCAAAGGATGTGGCCGTTGTCAGGTCTGGAGAAGACGAAAAATATCTCTTGCTGGGGAAGAGGGCCAGCTATATCCTCTGCCGCAAGATCGCAGATCTCGATGGCATACGTCCCGAAAGGGAATCACGAACGCGGCGGATGCTGGCGGAAATGTGACACCTTGAAATGGCCTGAGGACATACAGGTACAGTTTGCATACACATGATCAGTACCTACTGTAGTAGTAGTACCTACAGCAACACTGCAGTTAGAAAGCTACCTAAGCAAGCGCCCATGGTCTTCCGGGGTAATGGTGGTGGTGGTGGTGGTGGTGCAGGTAAACGCCTGAGCACCACCTCCAGTACAGTAATACCATGCTGGTCATGCCACCACGCAGCACCCATGAATTCTTCCCAGACCACTTTATTTTCGGATTTTGTCCATGCTCCAAATGTTGCAGTGCCTGAAAATCGGTGCCTGTTCCTATGGCAGCAATAGTAGCAGTAGTCGCATCGGGATTCCGACTCCACAACACAATTGATTGCTCGGTCAGGTCATGCACTGTATCGTGCATCTAACGTCTGAACGTTTGAGCCCAGGCGACGTTTCGCGGGTGTTTCGCAATAATGACTGCCACAGGCTTCCCGGCAGTGCCAGGCCCCGGAACGGGTTGTACGGGTTGTCCTAGCGGTCCCGATGACAGCCGGGGCTACTAACGCATCGCCCACGGAACTCCAATTCCAGGCTCTGCATAAGTGCCCTGACTTTCTCGGGGCCATCATACGACGCATAGCACCGAATGGACTGGACTGTACTACTACCTTCTGTATCAGCCTTGCGTGGTCATGCTGTTGCTGTTGCTGAGTAAAGGTGGTCACAAGCCTCGTCGGAAGACTTCATACCATTATAATCTAGTATACAGTACAATCGGTGCGATCTTGCCGCATACTAGGAGGAAAAACGTGGTACGAGAGCCAGGAACTCCTTAAGCGCAGGTTGTGAAAGTCGATCCCTAAAGATCAAGCCATAATATGCGTTCGTTGCAAAACATAGAAACAGTACCAGAGCAACTGCATTCTGGCAGAGCGAAGCCGGGACCTCATCGTGAAACCGGACGCATTCCAATTGAACGCCTTAGGACTCAAGCACAACCAAAGTGCGAGTCAACCTCCCGAAACCAAAACAGATAGTCGTTAATTGTAACATGACAGAAAACCCCCAGGCCACACTGCAGCATACCGGCCTTTCTCTTGCTTGTTCTTAGACAACCCAGCCTGTTCCGCTCCCCTTTCCCACCCCACTCACTCCCAGCCAAAAAAAAAATCGCGCCCGTTCATTGCTTCTTCGTTTAAAGCATGTGTGTGAAGGCGCCCGTCCCCGGATCGTTCAGCAACTGTGGAAATGAGAGCAATCGAGCTCCGCCTGCTCGCAGTATCATTTGTGTATGCACAACTCCTGAGTTCCATCTCTTCCTGCAAAACCTAGATAGAAGCACTGTACGCCCGTGCACTGCTGTCCGCCCACCTGGTATCACACCGTATGTCCGTTGATTATCTCATCTTCGAAAACATTCCAGAAGTCAGGTTTCTTATCTCAAGCACGGTGCCGAGACAAGCGATACCCCTCGTTTTCTGGAGGCTCTTTTTTTCCGAGGCAACAGTTTCTTTCCCTTCTTTCAACCAAGCTTTCTTGACCATTTCTGGCCTTTTTAGCACATTTTCATTATTGTGGCGGGAATTGCTGCTGTGGCTGTTGCTGTTGCTGCGGCTGCAGTTGCGGCGGCTGCTGTTGGTGTTGGAGCTGTTGTTGTTGATGCTGCTGCTGCGCTTGATGATGATGTTGCTGATGTTGCTGCTGCTGAATCTGCAGCCGCACCATCTGCTTGAGAAGGGTGCAGTCCTCGCATTTGACAAGCTTCTCCAAGGCTCGAACCCGGTCGTTCAGCCGAGTGATCTCATCCGACATGTGCCGCATTTCAACCTCGGACTGATGTACATAGTTCATTGCATCCGTCATGACGTCGGACTTGCGAACTTTGGCCCGATGTTCCCGGGAAGCGAAGAAGTCCTGTGTTGGCTTTCCGTTCAGGCGAGACGTCGACTCTGCCGCAATCAAAGCCCGGTGCAATTGCATGATCTTGCCATTCAGGTTGTCACGATACCGTCGCTCAACCACCGAGTGAGCTTGCTTGGCACGAAGCTGGGCAGACTCGTCCTCGCTCGACGAGGCCTTGTTGCCACGTTTGCCCCGAGGTTTCTTCTCTCCTCGCTCCCCTTTGACTTTCGCAGCCGGACGACCGGCATCACCAGAGTAAGACCTGGTCTGGCGTAGACCATAGTTTTGCGTACTTAACGAGTTGGGGTCAACGGCAACACAGGACGCTGCGTTGCAATCTTCGATTTCCGGAAGTCCAGCCATTTGCACACAGGCGGATTCGGGTCCTGCCTGTTGGAGGGCCTGTTGGGGCAAGCAGTCTTCTCCTTGGACATTGGTAAGACCACAAGGGTAGAATTCGTTCTGGTTGAGACCAGGTTCGATCTTCAATGGGGGGTTGGTCAACTGCTGGGTGGGATCCAGAGGGTTCGGCGATGTCCTGTAGACATTGTCCGGGGAGACTTCTTCGCTGGGTATCGAGTATGAGCCGACATCTGAGGTGTCAAAGTTTAAGAACTGTGAGAAATTGGGTGAAGGAGGGTTCTGAATGTCGGAGGGTACATTGTTGATATCGTAGAAAGATGCATCATTCATCGGTTTGTTGTAGTTATCGCCCGAGGGCGGGATGGTCGTGAAGTCGACTTCATCCCATTGTTGTGGCTGTCACTTAGCTCAGCAAGGGGGGGGTTTCTCAGGCACAATTCCGCCACTTCAGCTAGGTACGTACTTGGTTCTCGTACGTGGAGTCCTGGTACTGTGGAAACATCTGCGAGTACGGCATGTTTGTAGTTGCTTGGAATGCCTTTCGAGAATCGAAGGTTTCTCTCTTGATCAAAGGTTGGTGGAGGTTGTTTGATGGTGGTGGAAGAATAAGGAGACCGATCCAGAATTAAAAGCCCGTCACTCCACGCCTCTCGAGAAGCACTGGCCCTAAGTAATAATATGGTTGTTGTGATCTGGAGGATGGATTGACGAGCTCCTTCGAGACTTCGATGGTTCCGCTCGCTTATGGGGTGGGTGGTCAAGACACTCTTGGTGCAAGTAGGAGAGCTCCGCAGATGGATCGCGCAGATACTGGATGGAACCGTCAGGCCACCAAGAGCCACTACGTATAAAGACCGGAAGACACGGTCGCCGACGCAGTTATAGGTGGGCTCCCGTTGGGCTAGGGAAGGCTAACAGGGAGGCGCTGGGCGAAAGCTCCCCGGCTGCGGCTGGCGGAATAAGCCTAACGTGGGTGCTGCACACCTAGCGAAGCTGGGCCCTGGGGGCTCGAATGGGCCTTTTCCAGGGGTCAGGGTGCCGAGAGCCGGCAAAGACTCCTTAAAACTCGTTCGTGCACTGGCAGTACTTAACACCGCATACAACACCCAAGTGTTCGTTTATAGGCCCTGTCAGCCTGCTGTCTCTCTGGCTGCTTTGTTTGACGGCCCCTTTGACCCAATGCAATTTTGGCCCGCTGTTCGAAGTCTTCGCTGTTCGGGGCCAGCAAAGCGGTGACAGCAACAGCATCCAGAGACGGGAGAGGCACCGTTGTTCAACGCCATATTTGGCTATGGTGGACACTATCGGCAGGCATTGACGTCGATGTGCTCTCCTTGCAGGGTTTTGCACAACGGAGATGATGAATATCAAAGGACAACTGGGACCTACCAATCGTCGCCGAAAAAGGACAGATCCGCTGGTCCCAACGCAGTAGTAGGCCATAGAGATTTATGCTTGGGCCTTGCTCATAGTGAACGCTACTATACCCTGTTATCTTTCGGTAGCAAGGTGGACGGTCCTTTCGGCGGCCTGTGACATCGGGCCTCTGCCAACCCGCCCAGCTCCCGTTCTGTCGATCCAGAGACCGACTGTCTCGAGTGAAACCTCGGCCTGAAGGAACTGGTATACACTGTGATACGCAGTTGTCCACTCCAGATGGGGTATCCAAGGGAAAAAAGAAGGGAACATGTCCACGTGTGTGAAAATCCTGAATGCTCCATCCATCATGCTGGCCAAAGGAACAGAGTTTGTACGGAGCAAAGGGTCCGGTCCCATATTATCATTTGTCCAAGATGCTCGAATCCGGTGTTTCGCTGAAAGCATGTGCCCCAGAGCGTTCATTCGAGGCTGTTGTAGCCGAGCGCTGCATCTCGAAGCCCGTAGGTCCCCGGGGCTGGCAATATTGACGCAGCTCGCGCATTACCTAATCGTCGAGCCGATGCTGTTTAACGACCGGAGGCATAACACCACAAGCGACACGAGTCTGAATCTCCGGTGAGATAAGACTTGTCGTCTCCCGTGCACGGGTCCATCCATACGGGCTCGTTTGCGCTCTTGCCCTTTACGAGTCCTTGCGCCATTATCGGCGGTGATCACGAGGCATTCGTATCTTGGGTGTCGAGCCCAGCATCAACGCCGCTCTTCTAGCAGCTACTGCGCCATATACGGTATTTTATTGCCAATATCACGGGACTGAGTAGAGGTGTTTTCTAATGAGGCACTGCGAGCAATGACTTCTATATTAGGACAAGGGGGTGAATATCCAAAGGTAGGTAAAGAATATTTGTATCCTTCAAAGGTCGGACTTGGTTCCAAACCATACCATACCATTTGCGCAAAGCCAAAACAACAGAACAATATACCAATACCTATCACCCCCCTATACATGAGGTTCAAGACGAGAGAACTCGAGCTGTCCAAGGCCCTCGACGAGGTATTCCTGCGACTCTCGCTCATCAGTCTCCGGGTGTTTGAGCTGATCAGCTCCATCCCGATCATCGGTTTCGTGGCGGCGATAATCAGCGGCCTGTCCAATGCCGACGTCGACGTGCCATCCAAGGCCTCGGCCGCCCTTGCCATCGCCTGCGTCAGCACGGTCTACACTGGCGTGACCGTCTTGCCCGTTTTCTTCGGAGGACCCCTGTTTTTCACCACAATGGCGGTGCTTGATGCTGGCTTGGTGGGTGCCTGGAGCAGTTTGATTGGAGTCTGGGACAACGATGGCACCGGCACTTGCACCTCTTTTGAGAACAAGTACTTTGGTGGATTACCTCGGCGGTCCTATTTCTCGACCGACTGCAGGCTAGTCAAGGCCATGTTCGCCTTCATGATCATCAATTTGTGAGTGGACACTTGTGTCAAAGTGAAAAGTCAAAGCTGTTCGGGCCCCAATCGCTGTGACTAACTTTGGATACCGCTAGAGCCGCGTTTGCTTCGTCTACTGTGGTGGCTTTCTGTCTTCGCCTCATCGAGCTGGACCATACAATGAGCTGGAGGAACCTTCCCTTAATGAACAAGCCTGAAACCAGCCAACAGCACCACTGTGCGTGCTGTACCCACGACAAGGATCACCCATCACCGATGTCGAGTGTCAGTGGACAAGCTCTGACCTCGGCCGTGTAGCACAAGCCTTACCAAAACCGACCCCTACCTAATCAAACAAGGGTCATGTCCGAAAACCTTCTGTTGTACAACCATGTATTTGTACCGTAAAGAGGAGGAAGTGGGGAGCAATTGGATGCCATGCTGGCCATGGCACAGGAGCTGATGAAGCCAGCATCTACTTTCAACGGGAGGCGTCTATACGTGAGGAACTGAGCTTGGTTGAGTCATCCAGCTTTATACAGCTGGCGTACAGAAAGAAAAGAGTTGGCTCATGATAATCATAATTTATAATACGTGATGAGATGTGACGACGATAATGACGGATGATGGTGGCCATATTAACATCACCGGGTGCATCTCAAGGGCTTGTCCACTGGAGAAGGTCACTTCATTTGCTCGGCTCTTGTAAGGCCAATGAGCAGGAAGTTTTGGTCTGAGGTTCTATCATTGTACAGTACATGCGCTTGAATAGGCTGGTACTCAGCATGGCCGTTTACGAAAAGCCGAAGACTTGGTGTGAAGCATAAGCTTTTAATTGTTCTCGAATTCAGCAAGCCATACTTTGTTCCTATACATTGTCATCTGGTCTTTGCAACAGTGACGGCTCGTTGCCGAAAGGTGTCCAAGAAAGTATATGCTGAGCTACACGGGGCCTCAATTCCTCCAGATAGGATAGGCACACCTATCACGATCTACTATGGATATAACCTCAAGCATATACTTGGCTGTTGCTTTCATCGTTCTTCTCTTCTATCTGCGACTCATTCTCTTCAGCAGGAATATAGCCAACCAGGAGTCATCGACTTCAGTCTTGCGCTGCGTCGACCGACCCCGAGCGAATCAAGACCAACATCAACTTGCTACCCATGTCCAACGAACAAACCAGCCAGCATCTGCAGCCTTATGCATGAAGTACTCATCATGTTTCTTCTGTGTAAGCAGTCCCGTCTTCATATTGATGCTTACAGCAAGGCAATACTCCTTCGACCACACCATGGAGCTCGAACCAAGACTCGACACAGCACAAACCAAACAGAACTTGAACTCGAAGGCGCAGTACAGTAATTCCTTACCTCAGCCTTGGATACTCACATGACTTGTTGAAATCTGAGATTCGCATTGCATTATTGAAGGCTGAACCGACACCAAAACCCCGCGTACTGACATTGAATAGGTAGTATACGAAATACGACGGTCAGGTGCTGTGTTGCAGGCCGAGCCTGGAATGGGTATACCCGCCTACCCTCTGCAACGAGGTTCTCATAAGCTCTCGGAGATGGAAACAGCAATTGGCAAATGATAGAAACCCATCGAGTTTATTCTCTCTTCATCTCATGACTTAATGTACCGGAGTAGCAGGTGAGAAACATGCACTGCAGTGCCCGTGAGCCATTTTCGGGGCAACAGTTGGTTGTGCCCACTGTGGTTAGACCCGCCAAATTGGCGCGGAATTCGGTTTCCGAACTTGCCCCTTGAGCTCCACTTACTGCAAATAGTAGCAGAACACCGCGTCTTTCCCCGTATAGCCTTGCACTGCAAATTCGGTCAACGCTCAAATAAAGGAACACATGGTTGACCATGGCAGAGATGAGTTGTTGCCGGTCGATCTCATCAGGCGCTCGACTGCATTCGGCAAATATAATGGCCCCAGCCAACTTTTGCAGGGGAATTCCAGCCTTGCGCCTGACCTAGGAGTCTCACGCTGTACACTCGCGATCACGAGCTTGACCACACCGACTCGACACCAAAATGCCTCTCTTAGATAATCTAGTCATTTCTACTCCTATGCTTAGTACTGCTTCCCCTTACTCTAGGTAGGTAAATATGTAAACGAGTACAACTAGTGAGTGGTGGGAATACTACTGTACCTTTCTCCCCCATTGCCAATGTAAACGAAGACAAGACACACATCAACACAAACACACCCAAGGAGACACCGCCAGATACCTAGTACTACTAGTGTCTACATACCTACATGATCCATCAAATCTCCCTAGCCAACGCGTTCAACGACTACGACCCCTTCGAGCGACCACCTACGCCTCCGGACTCACCGCTCAGAGAGCACTTCTGTCCTAAACAAGTCGCCCACTTGAACCACATTGTTCCTCCTCCTCCAGGCATCGAAGCCGCCAAAGACGATCATCACACTGCCACCGGCATTGTTCGATGTTTTAAACCTGCAGTCCCCCCAAAGCCACGCGAACTCGAGTTTTTTGCGCCCTTGTTGTCTGCACACAACCACCACACTGATGTCGATATTGGCGCAGCTACAGAAGTCAGAGTATCGACGCCAACTCGGCTCTTAGCTCGCCACGAAGCGTGTCTGCGAGATCCACAATTCTGCCTGTGCACAGAACACCCAACAGCAGCAGCAGCAGCAGTCGAACAAGGACAACAATTTCACGAGAAATGTGGCCATCGCCATGAAACGCTGTATAAGCGTGAAATGAGGGATGGAGTCCCCGTCGAGACGTTGACGCACGTTTGTGAGATTCGTCATGTGGGCGAAGCTGAAGCTGAACCTGAACCTGAAGCTGAACGGATAAGTTTGAGTGAAGAGGAGGAGGAGGAGGAGGAGGAGGGAGAAGAAGAAGAAGAGGGGGGAATGATACTGAGATAGGTACCTAGTCGACCTCCGACGATGATCACATACCTAGGTCGCTATCTTTCTTCAGCAAGACATACCGTACGACATGAGGAACAAGATTCTCTCGGAAGTCAAGTCAAGCGTCGTCGTTTCATGAATGGCACCCCGCTTCCCTTCCCTGCCGCAAACTCTCAGAGTCACACTCGACGCTGCATGAGGAAATTTGAGATATCCACGCCCGACCGAACTTTTTCTTCACCTGCGGCCTGAGAAGTTCCCTCCACCAAGAGACTCGTGGAAACACATCTTGAGCCGAGAGGCGGAGGAGCCGGAGAATGTTACCGTATTCAAGTTTGTCATTCCAATGTTTGTGCGACTCGAGAGAGAAACAAGCGCTCGCTTTCCTCCAGCCGAAGGGTTTCCACGTCATAATCTGCACAGCACTGAGCAGCGCAGTCAACAGAGATAAGCAGGCGAGTCGCAGCAAAAGACTCGAAAACACCTTGAAGCAAAATCCTCACACACAATAGATTAGTGGAATTTGGGTATTCGGGAGCTGCCGACAGGTTTCGTCGATGACTCTTTGGCAAAAGAGTCGGGTCGGGGAGTGAATTGGGAAGATTTGTGCATATCGCGTGGATGCGGAGGGCACAAACAATCTATATTGCGCAGCTGAGCTATATTTTATGATGCCCTGCAAGCCCTTCGGGGCAATGATAGTTGCTTGATGGGGATTTTCAAATTAAGGAGGGCATGGGTGTTTACAAACCATAGAATTTCGAAGTCGAAGTACAGTATGTTCAAGTGGTATTATTATGAGCTTAATGCTCAGTTCACTATCACTCATAGTTCGTGCGCGGCCATTGCAATGCCGGCGCTGAAAAAGTCATCATAGTCTAGCCAGGTAGCAAGCGGCTGTACCTGTGCTGGGAAGGCATATTGCAGCCTTTCAGATACACAAAAATTTCCATATCCTTTCCGTTCGAACGCCACGCTGAAACGGGATTCATGAATAGACAAGCAAGAAAAGCCATAATAGATGGCCTCTGTCCACGGGTATAGGATAAGTAGAGAACAATCCGACCATGTCCAAAATCCAGACGCAAGAAATTCAGGCGAATGCCTCCACGAGAAGATTATCCGACTGAGTCTGCGACAAAACCCGCGGCTGCTGAGCCCATAAAAGCATGTCCTCGTCTTGAGGAGTGTACTTGGGCATGGAGAACTGCGACGTGGCCAGTGCACAGATGTCGATGAGCTTGCGATCGGGACTGGCATCGTCGTAGACATGATCCTCGTTGGCGCAGGTCGAATCGCTCCAGTCACTGTCGCTGGTGTTGTCGTGGTCGTGATCGTCCTCATCACCCTCGGTGCTGACGTCGCTGACGTTTTCCCAATCTTCGAAGCCGCACTGATGGTGCTGGTCTTCGGGTTTAGACTCGCTCTCGCTTTCGCTCGCGCAGTCAGTCACCGTGGTCACGACAACTTGCTGTGGTTTTTGATCAGGTCGGCTGATACATTTGGTGCACGCCTGATAGTATTGATACCGGTATTGACGTTGCAACTGTGGGTGTGGTGGTGGTTGGATTTGCGCTGGCTCGTTGTCGTCGTCCTCCAACTCAAGAAGGTCTTCAATGTGGTCGATGGTGGACAGCTCGTCGTCGCTCTCGGCCCATTCGTCAACCACTGCTTCTTCGTCGTCGTCGTCGTCATCGTCATCAATGTGGTCGATGATGTATTTCTTTGCGTTGTCAAACAGGGATGCGTGGCCGATCAGTTTCCATAATCGAGGCTCGGCCTTCCGAGCTTCTCGTTCAATTCTGGATTTCGAGAGGTAGCCGATTCTGTAGGCGATGCATCGCATATCATTACTGGAAACGGGTTTGGTCGCAGACATGGTGAGTGGAATGTGAGATCAAAGTATTACAAGACTTGACTGGTTAGAATCTTCGAGCGTGTGGATGCACGGCACGACACACAGAGACCAGGTGACAAGGCGAGAGGAATATTCAGCAGGTTTCTTCGAAGCTGGATTTTGATTCTGCCAAAAAGTGCCGGTGAGGCATATTGACAGTATTTCATTGTCGGTTTCTAGCCTGGCTCACTAGTCTGTCCTCATCCATGGCTGTGGTGAGCATCAGCCTTGAGGATGCGTGGGTGAGCGTGAATCGTATGATGTTCGCAACTAGCGGCTTAGCTTTCGAAGCCGAGAGATGAACATGCAATCAATAATGTATGGTATGCATATGACCCATATCGAGGGCGAGCATTATTGCGGAGCCAGACACTTTTGTGCAACTTGCTTCATATTTGCAGGCGAGGGTGTCAGCCTGGTGTACGGGACATGTGGAGGCAGACGAGCAGCCTGCTCTTTGTGATGGGTCGCAGGGGCTCTATGCATCTGCATAAGGTAAGAGCACGTGCAGGATCATGATACCGACGGTGGTGATACAGCTTGGAATGCTCGTACAGCGTCCATAGTAGTAGGCTGTACCACACCGTACGGGTGTCGTGATCAGCCGGCGACAAAGTGGTTTGACAGGTAGTGGTGTGATAGCACTCGTAGGCGATGTCTGCCGTGTGTGTGTCGGCAGCCGTTGGTGCCCACACTTGGCATCTGGCCTGGACCGACCCCCCTGGAACGTCCCCCAAGCGAGCGCGAACCCCCGTGGACGGTAATAATAACGCCGTATTGCGGCATTATCGGGCTCGCTCGGGCTCTGTCAATCTGACCATGATGGCATTGTCGGTGTATGGTCTGACGATCAACCACCTGCGCATCAGTTGTCTGAGGCCCTGCCCCAAGTTGAATTCCAGTTTCTTAACAGCGACTCTCATTTTGTTCGCGTGGAGAGAGGCTGAGCGGTGAATCGGTGATGGTGAATTCTGTTCGATGAGCGAGTACCTCGTGATACTGCTGATTCGGTAATGGTTGGTTTTGGTAGTATATGTTGGCAAGGCAGTTGTGGCTGAAGGCCTGTTGGTTGCGGGCAGCTTCAAGTTCTTCTGAGATTTGTGTCTCAAATAATAAAGATGGTGTGTTTTGTTGGCATGATCTTCCCAAACAAAATCCAGCTCCATAAGGAGGACACTGAAAACACTTATACCTGTTGATGGCAGTCCATCACGAACTAGAAACGGCTGAGATTCCAAGGGTCCAGATACAGCCCTATTGCGCGTGCAGGTGGCGAGAACGGGAGCGGCCTGAGGCTAGAGAGGCCTTTTGTTTTCGGGGCTCTTTTTGGCGACGAAATGCCTCGAGGAGCGAGCCATATTCGGGAGAGGCCCCTTCTACTCCCACCACCAATGCCAGTGGAGGTTCAGGTGACATTTGACAAAACTCCCTCGTGGCGAGCTTCATCCATCGTCATCCCTTTGCCTGCGATGTGCCCACATATGCATGTGCGGTCAGTGTGATGGACCTACCAGTCACAGAGGCAGCGCCCAACTTGGACAGGGTCACCACACCCAGGCTGTCCGAGCTGTGTTGAGTGGTCGTGGATTCCACGTTCTGGGTCTAGAGGCCCAGTCAAGGGCGGAGGACGTGTATCCTTACATGAATGGATGGCACTTGCGGGTGTTTTGCCCTGGCGAAGGGAGAATGTCAGGCAACGACGGGCACTACTGTAGGTAGCCAGGTATGTTACGGCCGCGGTACAGCAACTCGTGCAAACAACATCCACTGCACACCTAGGTAGGTAGTATTCAAGGGAAAGCTGGCGCAGAATGCTACTCGAACAAGCGCAAGAGGAAATGCTTCCATGATCAGCTCTTGTCGCAAGCCTCGGAAGACGCAGTACATTTCCACAAGGTGCCTGTTTGGTACAGCGGTCCCAAGGCTTGCTTTCCTCCCCTGAGAAATCGGACATCCCAATCATGTGGTCCTCCACCAGCAGCCGCCATTTGATATGCATCAGCATCATGAGGCATGTTCAGAGTCATCCGACTACTTGCTCTACCTCATCACGGCCTCAATGAAGACATCCAGACCCTGATGTTGTTAGGCAGTTCTGGCGAGGCTGACCATTCCCACCTGCAGGAACTTGAATGATCCTGACCAGAGTGGTGCCTGCTAAAGTAGCCCCGGGGCGCTCCTGTCCACGCGGTGGCTTTAGGGGACCCTCCCCCAGTGCAAATGGTTGAAAACCAGCTAACCGCCGCCTAGAGCGCAGGCCGATACCGCTAAACGAGGACCCTGCGGCGGTTCGTCCGCGCCTAAAAGGAACCATCGTACTGTATTTCTTGGTCTTAGGGACCTCTGGCCGCCCATCGACAACAACGATAATCATGATGGTGATGAAGTTCACTCTTCATCCTACCCTGTCACGTTCTTTTCTGTAGGCTCTACTGCCTAGGCATGCATATCAGGCACGTGTGAAGACGACATGACCGACCTGCTTGACATGATTATGTGCCATGGTGAGCATGCCACACTGCATGGTTACCTGTAGAGAATGGCCGTGTGTGCCCTGTCTGTGCCTAAAAAGGACCGGTCTCGATTACTCCAGGATTCGAGATAGGCTCATCTCGGCCTGCAGTGGCTCCCGAGGCTTGTCGGTTGTCGTCAAGGTTGAACCAGTGGCGTGTGGCTGGCCCACCCGGAGCCGCCATACACGAGCAATACCATTCAGCAGCCAGATATCAAGTGGGCGCCTTAAGGGAATTGATATCCGGGGTCGAATCAATCCACCGGGGCCCGTCCGACACGGGACGGTGGAGCGTCAGTTGTACTACCAAGTAATCCTGTCACACCACATGGTGGTGAGACCGACCGTGACCGACAACTTGGACCTTTGGGGCTTTCAGCCAGGCAGCGCCCACAAGGGCCAAATGTTGTTTTCTCCCAAGCTGAGTCTGCCCGTGTGCTACCTCTTCTTTCTTACCATTGAACGACCACCAATTCGTCCAGGCTTGTTCAACTTGGCGAGGGAGGCAAAAAGCCTGACATCTTATCACCTGTTATTTGGGCCGGACGACGAGTCAAGCTTTTGTACCCAGCCATAAGCTGTTCGCGTCATGCCTACTTGGGCCCGGGCAAGGCTCGAACTGATCTCTTAAATAAAACAGTGTGTCCAGGCCAGGCCCATCGAACCCCCTTTGGAGGGAAGGCCTCGCCCCTCCATCCCAAACCTTTATCAGCATTGCACTACACCTCGTCCTACCGTTCTTTCACAGCAATGGCCCAAAACATGAGGTTTAGTAATACCGGCGAGCCTGCCTCGCTGGCAGACGTGTGCAAACTGGCATGGCACACGTTCTATGGCATGCAGAAGGCGTCGGAGGATTTTGAAAACCTGCGATTCGAGGTCTGGACCATCGCCATCAGTCTCGACTCGTTACACAGCGTGGGCACGACGCCCTTGCTGATCGATCGACAACCAGACCGGGCAAGGTGGGCATTGACATTTTCCAAGATCCTGACCTCGTTGGGTTCTGCTCTACGACCGCTCCACAGTCTGGTCAGACTGTATCTGTCCAGTCCGGCCAAGGATCGAGCGTCGATCAAGAACTGGATGCTCCATCCCGACGCCGTGTTTGACGGGCTGACCATCCAGGACTTCCGTCGAAAACTGTCCATGTTGGTGGAAAGCCTCAACGTCTTCCTGTCATGCCTGACACACGCCGAACTTGCTCGAGCCAAGAGCGCTTCTGAAAGTGAAGAGTTCCGTGTCCTGTCCGAGGTGACGAGAAACGTGTTGCACAAGTGGGATCAAGATGTGGCCGCGGGTATTCGGAGACCGGCAGAACGAGCACCCCCTCGACCGATCGAGCCTCCGGGCTTTGTCAACGACGATGTCAAAAGCTACATGATGCCACTGCTGAACGGGGGAGTTGGAGTTTCAGCGGTGCAGAATTCCCGTTCTGCCGTACCTATCCCAACATCAACTCTTCGGCAGCAACAACACCAACAATCGCAGCAACAGCACAAAAACAGTCCTCCATCTTCTCACAATCCAAAACTCGACGATATTGAGCATGGTTTCCGCAGCCACATGCACGCCATGCGCCGGATCCGGGAACAACTGCGCCAGCAGAAGATCAACAATGACCATCTCACAGGCCAACGGTCTGCCCATTTCCCCGAAGTGTCACGCTCCTCCGCAGGCGCCAGAAGTCCTCAACCTCATCTGGATGCCCATGGCCAACAACTACCACCCACACCAATCACACCGACATTACACCGCGAGCCCACAGACTCAACGCACTCGTCCGCGTCCACCGATTTCTCGGGTGACTATGCCGATGCCTCGTCGAGCAACAACAGCGTTAGCTCGCACCACGGTTCCGAGGCCGGCAGTGTCGTTTCCAACGGCGAGTATCACGAAGATACGAAAGCGGGCCTGGCTCCTCCTAGGAAGCGGAAGCGACAGGCCCAGTTCCGGTTTAAGACTGGCCTGGAGGCTTCGAGCGATGGTTCGGGTTCCGATGAGGGGAGTTACTCTCATCAACTGCATCATCCATCTCGTCCGAAAACGGCCCTAGAAGAGCTCTTGACGACAGTCTTGTTCTTCGACCAGTGATGGCAATGGCATCCTGTTATCTAGATCAGCCTGGCAGGGTTGGGTTGTGCGCGAAGCAATGAGAACGGAACTTCCAATGGCTATCGAGCAGGACAAGATCACATCCCAACGATAGACATGCTGGACGTTGAAGGAAGATCGGCTGACTGCGGTGCAGCCGATAGACATCTACTTACTATACCTTGTCTTGACCCAGCTCGGGTCGACCACACCCTGCAGACTAGCTTGAGCTAGTCACAACGGGCGGACTGCATATTTTGCTCAAGTCCCGATTCAGGACAGCCAGCCAGTTACACGATGATGAACCTTTGACATATACATATACTATAGCATGCATTTGCGTTTCATCTGCATTTGACGGCGCCAGTACCGAGAAGAGATGATTGGGGAAAGGCATTTCTTGGTTCAAGGTGTATGGAGTTTGGGGCGAAAGACACTAATGGGAGTAATGGGAACACCCGGTACTAGTACTCACACTGCAGCTGAAGCATTTTATTCATATTCTGATAAAAAATCACAAACTCTGGATGGGATTATCCAACCCCAACCTTGCGCGGCTTAAATATAACGGTCATCATGATGAGGATGGGAATGGAATCATAATGAAAAACCCTGGCACGCATCTCTTCCTCATATCACCAGCTTTGCCCCCTTAACTATTCCTACAAATCGACTACTGGCTGCATGCTCTTGGAAGCCACCAGTACCAAGTAACCTCACCTCCATACATCTCTGGCGCAGGGTCCGTAGGCAGCGCGCCACTGTTTGTCTCTGGCGCTCAACAAGAGACGACCTTCCTTCTCACACTCGTCCAGCAACTCCTCAACCTTGTCCTGCGACCACGAGCGATCTTTCGAGCCTTGACGAAAAACCTCGTTGACATGCTGGACGGCATCTATCATCACAGCGAAGAAAGCTTCCTCATCAAATGCCTCAGCAGCCTGTAGACTCCGTTGCAAGAGCTCACGCCTCCTCCGAGGAATTTGGGCAACCTCGGCATTCGGTGGTTCCCAGGCATCAAAATAATCTTCCAGAGAGTGATGGAGAATTGTCAAGGGATATTTATGTTCCGGCTGCTCCATGCTCCACTTGACAACTGAAGCTCCTAGATTCGGCAAACTCTTGGCATGAAGTCTGCCCAAGCCGTAGATCAGGCGCCCTGAAAGTTTGGGATCTGTGTTATATGCCGCTCGCGCCGTGAGATCGTGGAAGTCGATGAGGATTTCGTCCCAACATGGCTGATGGAGTGCCAGACCGGCAAACAGCTCGTCGAACCAGTCGCCGTCCGTGTCATGGCTCCCGTACCTGAAGAAGTCGGGCGTCCAGATGATGATGCAGAGCCCTTTCAGACGGTGCCGCTCGTCTCGAGGAGATGACAGCTTCTTCAGAAACGCGCGTTGTCGATCGGCACTTTCCTTGGCCGCCCAGTAGGTGCACGCATGCATGGGAAAGATGAGATTGTTCGCATAAAGCAGGTCAACCCCGATGTCATTGAATCGCTTGCAAACTCGCAACACTTGGGGTTGAAGACACTCATCTTCGGGCGGCGTTGGCAGGACTTGAGCGTACGATCTGCCTTTGTATTCTGTGATTAGAAACGTGTGGTTCCATTCGTCGGCCTGTTCGACTGTATGCTGGAGTAAGGGTGTCAGAATGCGTGTTAGTATCTCGGTTGGCAGGTCACCGAGCGAGGGTGAGCCCTTTGTTATGCTGCTCATCTTGTGTCAATAATAACGAAACGAAATCCTGACTTGTATAACAGGTATGTATGTGTATCTGAGTTGACCTTCTTATCGAGACAACTGCTAGAGGTAAACGGCTGCAGTCCAAGGAAGGTGATCACCTTAAACGAGGCTCAAGGCAAAGACCATGGTAGGAATCTAAAATGTACTGGTGATGCCAGTGAAAGCGGGGTGGCCCAACTTCGAATCAGGCTGTTGTTGAACAACGCACACTTGTGCAGTGACCTCGACATGACCAACCACACTGGCATCTCTTTGAATACTTCAGGTTTGCTGCACTGTGATAGCTTATCCCAGCTGCAGCTGGCACTGTCCCTGCAGTAATAGGCCAGCCAAGGCACGGCACGGGACCTTCCCGCGAGATGAACCCTTAAAAACTGGGAACCTACCTTGTCCCAAGGAGTAGGCCAAGTTCTGCACCTTTTGGCCGTCTGCGGCGCGTAGGAGTCCACTGTCATGCCCATGAATCAAGATGTCTTCTATCTGGAATTCAGGAAAAGTAGGTAGTGAGGAATTCAGGCGCGAGATGGATATTAGGATGGGGTTGGGAAACGGAAAGATTCCTGGCTGGAGTAGTAATAATAAATGTGGGAATATTTATTCTTTCGCCGATAAACGTCTGCTTTCGTCTTTCCTTTGACCATACGGCAGGTCCCACCTACTCATGAATTGCAAGCAGCTCTGCCACGGAAGTTGCAGTCAGAGCCTACCTAGGTACGTACTGCACAAGCTCACCCACTGACGCTGTCCGAATGCGAGCCTCTACCAGAGACAGGGACAACTACGGTAGACAGTAGCGCCTCGATAAGACACTTCAACTAATAAGTTGAGTCTACCTAGGTAGGTACCTACCTAAGGTAGCAGTGGCACTCCTACTGTGAAGCATCCATCCAGTTTCGGAGACTACTCTCGACAATGTATGAGTGTCCAGTTCAAGTTTAATCAAATGGCCTTTTGTTAGCTTTGCTTCCATTTGCAATCGGGTTGGCCTGCCTTCTTCTGCCTAATAAGTACAGTACGTTAGTAGGTCATCGGCACTGTGGGCTGTCGAAGAGCTATCGACCCCCAACTAAACGTAGGGAGTATCTGCTGCCAGAACCACTGGCTGCAGCTCCGATCTGATCTCCGTAGTGCCATGCCACCGGGACTATTGTTTTCTCGCCTGATCTGGACTCTCCGGTTTCCATTGAGCTTACAACAATGATAACCGATGCTCCCAAACTTGAAGTAGACGGATTCAGCACAAGGCTGCCTCGTCATCTCCTCTCCCACTGCAGAAGTCCAGGCTCGGGACGAGACCACTGCAGGCGAGGCTGACGATCAAGGTCATGATCACGATAGACTGGAAGTCAATGCCTTCTTGCCTCCTTTCTTGCTTCTTGGGGCCCTGTTCCCTTTCTCTCGCGTCCCTGCCTAATAATTAATTAATTAATCGTGGACAGACTACTAGGTGGACCAATTCGAAGAAAGGTAAGGGTAAACTGTCACCAATTGCTTAGCGCTGCCACTGCGGCGGGGAGGCCGAGTGCTAGTACTGCCGCGTGACTAGCAAAAAGAGCCCTTAGAAAAATTAATATTGCACACACAGCACAAGAGATCTGGCAGCAGTGGGGCCGACAAAGCTGGGGAGCTGAAGAACCTGAATGCCATCGTGGGCCTTTTTTAGCTTTGAGATTGAGCTTGAAGCTTGAGCTTTGGCTGTCAATTAATATCATTATTGAGAACCCTTGGATTATTATGGACCGAGGTATTTCTGTCTGTCTGTGCGACCCCAAAAATTGAAACCCTCAAAACATCAATTTATGTGCGCGAAATCCGAGTCATGGTCATCAACGTGTTGCGCAGCCCCGTCCTCATACGCCTTTTCTAGGCTGAATTAATGCTGCGCGTCTTGTTCTTGTTCCCCGGGGATATCCCATCCCATCCCAAACAGTATTATTGCAATGCATGTCATGTAATGTCCTCCGCCGAAAACAAACAAGTTGGATAATGTAATCCCATTCCATTCCATTCCAATGCATATGCGTCGCAAAAGATCGAATCATGTAGTAGTAGAGTGTAAAGAGTTCATCAAAGAGTCGGCGCTCTTAGATGGAAGATTTGGTGGCCGACTTCTTCTTCTGCCACTGTTGCCACTGGCTGTCGTAGTTGTCGAACCAGCTGTTGCCGTAGCCGTGCATGGATGGTGTGACTTCAGAGGTAGGGCTGGCCAGAGGAGTGGTCAACGGAGTAGACTGCGTCGATTGAGGCTGCGACTTTGTGGACTTTTGTTGCAAGTATTGGACGGCCATGGCGCCAAAGTTCTCAAAGTAGTCGGCGCCGTAGTTGTGCATGGTCTCGACGGTCTTGGTGGTGGCCACAGTAGTGGTGGTGGTGGTGTTCAGAGACATTGTATAGTGTTAGGAGGAATTTGAAATGGTGGGAGGGTGGTAGATGGATTGGTAGATTTCTCTAGGAGCGAGTGACTTTGTGGGAGAGTGTGTGCTTTCTTTTGCTTTGCTTGATATGTGATGGGAAAGGAAGAGTATTCGCACGAGAAAACCGTCCGTTGTGGGAGGTTCAAATACCTTTGAGCTGCGCTAACGCCATCGCCATGGCCATGGCTGTGCCCTATCTTTGCACAGGGGGGATGGGGAACAGGAACGATGGCGGAGAATCAATACTGGGTCAAGAGGCCACAAGGACAGGTCGAGGCGAGGCCACGTACCCCATCCATCCCATTTCCAGGCAGATCCGACTTGGACTTCGTGCTCACCGCAGCAGCCTTGGACGTGCGAAGTTTCACTCACAGTCGCATTTGTACAGCTGGATGCCTGCCACTGCCTGCCAGCCAGCAATTGACTGACACATGCAAAGCTCCTCGTGTGGGTCAAGTCAACAGGACAGTTGTACAGCAATCGGTAATGATGCTCGTGGATCGATCCACGCATGTTCCACCGCCTTTGCTGTGGTAGAGAAAGTGCCTCTCAGTTGATGGGGAACGAGATCCATCAGACCACTCTAGAAGCTTTCCGGCGGAGACGACAGAACATGTCTCGACTCCATAGCGGAAAATGGCTCGGCCTGGGATCCCTTTTTTAGGGAGGCTGCGGTTTGTGTCCAGAGTTTTCCGCGCGCATTTCTCGGCATCACGCCAGAATAACCGGGCCGCTGGGATTTTGAATTTACCGCCGAGCATCGGCATCGCTAATCATCGGGAATCACCGCGGGGTGGCTAGTGATACGGTATACGATTTGGGGATTCGCAAAGACTTCCTAGAAATTTGTATCTCGGAAATAACTACACTGTATGATTGTTGTTGATTATCAATCTATGGCTGTTCAAGTTCGTGCAACAAAAGGATGCCTACTTCAAGCTCCAAGGAGTGTGGCTAGGGTCAGATGACCTCTTGGATCAGATGATCTGTGCCTGAGGTACTCGTCTTCGCTTCTCTCTAACCGCGCCACGAAGCGACAACTGCTTGTCCTCGTGGAACTGGAGAGAAACCTCTCCAGTGGATCGGTGACATAAGTGAGTGTGGCTTGCGCATAGCAACACAGTGCCGCTTTGCTATGATAACCATGCGATGGCGCTGGTATCTCTCGTTCCCTAGCTTCCATACTAACACAGGATAAATGTCCTATTGTGATGTCTTTCTCCTCCACTGGCTGGAAACGCATCTCTCCTCAGGCACGGTGCTGTACTGGTGACAACGAGAAAGCAGCTCCGAGGGGAGGCAGTCCGTTGTTCTGTTGAACCCGAGGTCCTCATCAAATTGCCTCATATATAATTCATGGCCCAAACTGACGGATTCCATGATGATCATGCTGTGCAAGGCTGTTCGACCGGGCGTGGCTTCTTCACGCTCTGCCGCCTCATCTTGACGCATTCTGCAGTAAGTGATAGTTGTCGATATCACACCGCTATGTTCACTCCAAGTCTTGCAACTCGGCGGCGTCCAAGCCCGAGAGAGTATCGGTACTGCTGTTGCGCGACTGTGGTGATAAACGAGCGCTGCCGCCTTGAACCCATTCCGCATGCTGCACAACGGCTGAGTTCTCTTCGTTTGCTTCTCCCTCTGTGCATGCGGGAGGCAACTGCCAGCCGCTACACTTGTTGTCAATCTCGCGGTCGGTGTCCGCGTCGAGCAGGAGACCCAGACGTCCTCTGGTATGCATATTGGACCAGGATTCGTGAAGTGAAGATACAGTAGATGACGCTTGCGCAAGGTACCCGGGATTGTAATTCCGCAGAGCCTCGTATTAGGGAGCCCTACGTCAACTGACAGTTGCAGAAAATGCCATGCGGCTTGTCTTATTATAGTAGGGGTCCTGGGGTGGATATATGAAGCTCCGAGTCTTTCAGCATCCTAACGGTTCCGGCGCTGCCATCAGCATTTCGTCCAATTGCGAGATAATGTCTTCATCCAAGCTCAAATCACCGACGACATTGTGGCACAGCTCTTCGGGACGTGAGTTCATAGGCTGAGGGGACCAATGCCAGGCTTTTCTCGTATCGTATGGTGTGTTCCAAACGAATCGCGGAGGTGGAAACAAAGATCCCGCTGGGATCACACCACTTGTGCATGAGTAAGGTCGCACAAAGACTGTTCGAGACTCAAGGCTCTCGTGCATTATTATGTGTATGATCTGCATTTCACTTTGTAGATCAAGGATGCTTATCAGTAGCATAGTAGTACGGGGGAAATGCTACACATCCACGAGTCGACTTCCCACGTAGCAGCTGGTCTGGCCCGTGTAGATCATGAACTTGATATCTCAAGACGTCAACAATTTCGAAGCCTGGACAGAGATGGTCAGCAGCACTGCAGCGAGGTTCAACAACACAGTTGAATTGCATAAATATGCATTCTCTCTTTGCACAACAATGTGCAAGAATCTCGAAACATTGCCTCCAGGTGACATTGGTATGATAGCTTCCGGCCAAGCCGTGCGATGCTCCTGGCACGACAGGCCAAGTGTATCGCGTAGCTCTTGCCATCATGCCCCGACAGGATATTCATCAAGTTGCCCACATCGTCCGTCCATTGCTCCTTCAATAGCCGCAAGTCTTTAGCAACATCTTCTGCGGCAGCCTGTGCCTGGGCGGTGGGACATGCATTTTGAAGCACACCGTTTTCAACGTTGCACGGGTCCCTGTCATTTCCAAGCCAAAGCTACAGCCATCTAGATAGATGCCTGGACAATTGACCTCTGAACTTCTGTTGTCACATCCTCTGCTTCCAGCGCAATGGACGCTGGTTGCACTCTGCCAGCTGTAACGCTTTCGATGTACGGCTAAACCGGCGCATCGACGCATTGACGGATACAGGCAGGTTCCTGGCTTGACACAGCAAAATCCTTCGGCGCCTGATGCAGATTTCCAGCTCCGACAAGAGGTCAAAGAGAAGACTTACTCAGGTCTGCTTAGACCGCCGCCATTCCTTGCCCTAAAGCATCACCCATCGCTTGCGGCAACAGTAGCAATTGGATGTTTTGGGTATTTCAAGTGGGTTGAATGCAGAGCCAGTGGTCATATCAAACCGTTCCTGGCGGGGGTAGAGCATATTGCCTTCAGCATCTTGTCGCCCGTCGAACCTTACCATGCCGTTGCCCTCTTCGTTGGACGGCCACTCTGGGCCGCAATATCCTTCTTCTGCCGCGAGTGGAGAGAAAAGGACTCACAACAGAGGGGCTGAGATCATTCCACAGTAAACCAGGGCTCATGCGAGTTCGAACTGGTCACTGTCGCCCAATGAAGATATATTGCAGGCCAATTGACACGACAGAATCAGCAACAGCCAATGCCTTCAGCTTTACTGTCTTTGAAAGATGTGGAATCATGCCGGCGGGAAGCTGCTGCCTTACCTCTCACATAGCCAGCACAATTCAGATTCGACGGTGTCATGTTACTACTTGCTGAGCGGTGCGGACAGATGTTGCACCGATGCATCTGTCCGTCCACCTCGCCGGCAGTCCTGGACCGGTCGCTAGGACGAGCCGCCACACGGGTGGCAGCGCCACGAGGACCTTCCGAGCAGTGAATGACCTACCGACAAGATTCCGCAAGTTCAATCGTACGGTGGTTGCGACTCAGAGCCTAGGCTCGCGTAGAGCGAGCCATGAGCGCCCAAGGCTAGCTGAAAGTGTAGAGTAATTGACCGCCTCAAGCCACGGTAATTCTATAACTCTCCAAGCCATGTCCAAAAATGGGGGATCATGCATTCAGTCCCGAAGGGTCTCAACTTGGGAATCAAGAGCAAGCCAAAAACAGCACCCGAGATGGCTGTGGGTGGTCGGCTACCGTTCAAGTTGGACTCGGTAGCCCCAGCTCTTTCTGGCAACGCCAACGCCTCTTGATAAGTTCAGCCGCATGCTTCCCAGGTTGTTACCTACCTGATCTGCCAAGGGGAAGCTCGCTTGCAACACGTGCCGCTCAGTCGGGCCCTGAGCAAGTTCTCGGCTCTCACTGGTTGACATAACTTTAGCAAACGTTGTATGTCTCACGACTGCACCACCCGCGACCACTGCCGTGCGAACCGGGAAAGCAGCGTGGTGCATAAGTCGGTGGAAATACATCCTTCGACACTGCAACTACTGTACTTCGAGTGGCTGGCTGCATACATGGCGCGCGCAACAGGCGCGTGACAGGCCGATTCTGCGCCGCACGAGAAGAAAGCAAAAGCAGAAACAGGAATAGCAGGAACAGGCAACTTGGATGAGTTGTCTTCTCGTGTAGTCCTCGATCTTTGGCTTTTTGATAAGCTTCTATTTTGGACCGTGCCTGCATTGGCTCCATTTATTTATTGGATGGGCTTCACACGGCCATTGCTGGCACTCAGAATGGGAACCCATTTCCCTGCAGCGGTCACCAATTGGCGGATGGGAGCTCAGTTTGAAGGTGTGCGGCTGGTGGTGAATTGCCTGGCGAAGCTGAGGGCGACCACTGCTGGTTGTACATGGATACTCTGGCTTTCTGCGCGGGCCCGCCCCTCCACTGCAATCTGCCTTGTTCAACACCATCATGTCCTTGTTACCCTCTTGTACCTTTGTCCTCAGGGACCTGATTCTCGCGGTCACGGTCCATCGCACCATCGGAACACTGCCGGGCTGTCACTCGCAAGCCACCAGGAATCTATTGAACTCAATATTGTTTCTGCAACGCACTCTTATCGTCAGAGGTGTTGCGAGAATCGACATCGACATGGTTGGAACGCCCTCTTTGGGGCTTGGCTACTGTCCACTCTACTTGGGCGCCGGCGATCAACGACTCCAGGTGATCAAAAGACCAAAACCCTTCTGCCAATCATGCCATATACGATGCAGTTATCCTGAATTTAGAGGCAGGTCCTGGAGCCACTTTCTCACCTTTTTAATTCCCTCCTCTTGTCAGCCCTAACCCCATTTCGCATGGCCTTTTGACACGAGACCCCAGCTAACCTGGCCATTTGCTCGAGAAGCAAAGGTAAGCTTTTTGGAGACGGTGGCTTTTTAGTAGAGTGACATCGAAGCTTCAGCTAGGGTCCGGGTCACCAGCCAACTGGGAGGCTTGTCGTGTCTTCCTACCCCAGTGCAGATGGGCAGATGGGTCACCTCGGGTATCCGCTTCGAGACATCGTGGCGCGTGTCCCGTGTCTCACCAACACCGTTGACATGTTTGTCACTTCGTTTACAGCACGCTGAAGTGCTGCTTGGAACTTCTCGCCTGTTTCGCCAGTTCAGCCTTGCCGGGGCCTGTCTGCTTTCCACTAGCAGTAGCTTGGGGCTCTGCGCCGAGTTTCTATTATTACGAGCGGCCCATGATGTACCATCAAATCATGAGGCTTGTTTGGCCTGGCGGCGTGCCGGGTCTCTGGGGACGGCTTTTGAAGCCAATCTCCCTTAGGATTAATCAACATGGTTACAGACACGCGCCAAAAAGACGATGACGGGGAGGTCTCCTGTTATCTACAAGGTCACTTTACCCTGAGTTGAGGCTCTGTTGTTCTTCTTTCCTCTCGCTTCATCATTTCAGTCACTCGCTTACACTACGCTCCGGGGTGTGTTTGCCGTCTACACCAACGACATCCTCCCTTATCTATAAATCTGCCTGCCCAACCCAACTAATAGTACCCTCTTAAACTACGCTTTTAACCTTTGAGACATTTCCTACTCTTGAGAAGTCACGAAAAAATGAAGTCATTCATCGGTGCCGTTGCCCTGTTCGCCGGCCTCGCCGCCGCCTACCCTGGCGAAGTTTTGCGCAAGCGAGCTCTTACCGAGCGAGACAGCGGATGCCCGCGCGACCTCACACCGGGCCAATATGAGTTCCCTCACTACATCACCCAGATCTCCAAGTCGGAGCCAGACAAGGCGTTTGGCCCGCAATACAACGGAGTGTTCACGCCCAACGACATTGCGTCCATCTTCAGCTTTGACGTTCCGGCCAGCCGCGCCGACGCCAACTGCACCCTCGAGTTCATCTTCCCCCTGCAGTCGCAATTGAAGACCTCGTCCTTCCAATACGAAGGCGGCGGCAGCTTCTTCTTCATCGGCTACAACCCAGGCAGCTGTCCCGGCCCCGAAACCACCTACAACAACCAGCCTGCTCCCGGTCCGTTCCCGCCTTTCCCGCCTATCCACATGGAACCGGGCAATGCCTACACCATCGATGTCGGCCCTTGCTTCGTTGGTGCGGGTACCTGCGTCGCCGGTCAAACTTACACCAACGACACCTACTTTTCTTTCTTCCAGGATCAGGATGAGTGCCCTATCGGCATTTACACCGCCTATGAGTATGGTTTGCCTACTCCTGAAGGCGGCTTCGGTGCATGAACTTTTCATCAACCACCATTCAAGGGACACCAACTCCCATCAGTAATGACAGCAGAACGCAAAAAAACAAAAACATCAATGACACGGCACTCTGTGGCTTTCACTTCGGCGTCGATCCTTTTTCTTTCATGACCGCTCCTCCAGCCTTGTCACACGTCGTTTGGATCCTTATGGCTTTCCCTCGGCGTGATTGTGAGCGTGGGCTTTCAAAGTTAGCAACACAACAGGACTGAATGGAGGGTGCCCGCTCAAGCTTAGTTAGTCTGAGGTCTGCCCTACGGCATGCATGCAACATCGTTTGAAACAAAAACAGCCTAATGCCTGTGCCCGTGCCTGCTGTGCTCGGGCTAATTCAATAATGATGATTCTTCTATCCAGCGTTGCAGGAGTAAATGAGTTTTGTCTGCCCGATTCAAGACTAAATGTCCTACTTGTTGACACCACTAGAGTAGCCCCCCCTGAAATGCTCGATGTCAGCGTTGATGCTCGAGTACATTGATGTCTTCAATGATTATCTATTTCAAGCCCGTCGTCACACACCCTCTGGCACAGCAGTATATTCCTTCGGGCTTTTTGAACGGGACAGTGGCACGTACTGCACTATATAATCTCCATCATAGTCGGGATTCTCTGATTGAATTTGAATTTGAAAATGGAGGACCATCCTCGAACCGGAGGTACTCTGTGGCCGAGAACGCTACATCATATCCCTTCAAATCATAGCGTACGGAAAAGGATCCTCCTTCAGACACTAATGCCATGGCAAACAATATCACTGTCGCCATTTTCTGTGGTCACCAAGTCCCGACCAGCATTGACGAATTGCAGCTATTTCGACAGAGGCTCACGCGGACCCGCCACGTCCTCCGGCTATCTGCGTTGGCGTCCGAGGCCGATGGCATATATGGACCAGTCCCTTGGTCCATTTCCAGCTTTGGGCAATATAGTTTTGTGTGTCTGGATCCTTGAACCCAACGTCCGACACCGGTGGACATACAGACCAACAAGCCTAAACCTGCGGCATACTGCATGTCGTTGGGAAGGCAAGCTGGTGGGTCAAGGACCATAGCACGGCGGACATCAGACTTGATGAACCACACGGTCTTGGAAATAGGGACATTGTCGATGTTCCGAAGAAAGTTCAACTCTGCCCCGAAGCCGTAAATGCCGCATGATGAGAGTAGAGATTCTGACGCTTTCAGACAATTTTTTCAGACACATCCGTGGAGCACGCGACTTTTCACTTGTCGTCGTCCGCACCCGGCGCCTTCTTTCTGCTCGCGAGGATCTCATCAACAACGCCCAGCTCCAATGCCTCTTCGGCGCTAAGGAAGTAATCACGCTCCATCATCTTTTCGATCTCTTCGAGCGTCATCTTCTTCTTGCCCGTCAAGTGTCTTTCATAGATCTTGTTCAGCTGTGTGCGGATCCGAAGGATTTCTTTGGCATGTATTGCAATGTCCGCCGCGGTCCCGAAGTAGCCTCCACTCGGCTGATGAAGCATGATGGTCGAATGCGGCAGACAGTACCGTTTGCCCGCGGCGCCGCCGGCAAGCAGAAGACTGCCCATCGACGCAGCCTGGCCCAGCACCAGCGTCGTCACCTCCGGCACGATGTAGTTCATGCAATCGTAGATCGAGAGCCCCGCCGTCACCGAACCGCCCGGGGAGTTGATGTACATGGAAATTGGACGGTCGCTCTCGGCCTCGAGATATAGTAGGGATGCGGTCACCGTCGCGGCCATGCGGTCGTCCACCTCGCCGTACACGGTCACAATACGCTCCTTGAGCAGTCGGCTGAACAGGTCGGTCGTGTGGCTCATCCCCGCAATCGTCTCGGTCACAAACGGCACCGGGAGCCAGCTTGATGTCTGTGTCTGTGTTGAGGGGTTTGACGTTCGCGAGGACTGCCGTTGAAGGCCCAGACTACTCGTCTGTAAACTCCGTCGGCATATTGGCCCCGAGGCATGCGCCGACAGCGCGGGAGCCACGCGAAGGAACTGCCGAGCGTTCATTACTGTGCAGCGGAGTACAATTGTCGTGTAGGGACGAGTCTCGACGACTTACATGTCGCAGGAGGATTGAAACTTCAATCCCCATTGGGGTGTTCGGAGATGTCACGGTTCTTACAGTTGTGCTCCGCAGTTTATTTTTCGTCTTGGACGAGTACGGGGAAACATGACACACTGCGGCACTTTCCGCCCAATGACGACGAGGCTGCCATGGGGCAATGCGGATATAGATAGGGAGCTTGCACAGCTACAACCAAAGGCTGGCTATTGTCTGCCATCTGAGGCACCCATGACCGCCATTCTACGATTGTAAAACAGCAGTGCACCATCTGAACAGATCCAAGCCAAATTACGAGACAGAATGGACGGCCGGCACACACGCTATGTTGGTACTACGTAGAGAGGCGAGTCGATGGTGTCCGCGGATCACCCCAGGTTCATCGCTTGCCAGGTATTTGAAACGCTCCGTATTGTCTGGGCCATCCTCATTCGACTGTACAGAGGTCAACTATCTTCGATTTGGACGACCTTCTGGATAGGCTCAGTGTTTGTCGACGCGTGACAGGTCGAAAGGAGTTCTCACAATAATCTGAAGCCCAGCACCGTTGTCCTAACCACAGTAAACCAGATCGGTGAACTCAGCCTGCCGCAGCTCGTGCCCTTGCCGCAGCAATCCTCGCCAACATATTCGCGAATCCTGCGCGAGCTGCTGGGTTGTCCATCGTGGTGGGGGCAGCCGGCTGTGGAGCTCTCCTGAATAATGCTCTCAATCCTTTTCGCATATCCAGTATTATCACATCGGCATCTTCGACGGCATGTTTTGAACTGCTTTGCCCACCATCATCTTCAGTAGTTCCGTTGGGCAAGAGACTCTGCATTTCAATGCCCTGTTCTGTCTCCGAAGGCTGGACCGGCGCCCGCGATCGAAGCCGACCGGCCTCTTCACTCTCTATATCTTGTGGCTCTGCATCTTCTTGTACCAGCGTAGATCCTGAGGCTAGCAGCTTTTCTCGTCCAACAACCAGCATGAGTAATTGTAATCCGAACACAACCAAGTCGACTAACACGAGCCTCCATTTGGACGGAGGCAATTCCCCGACAAAATCCACGATAAGCCCCCCATGTAGATATTTGGTCCCAGAGCTGCGTCGGAGGCAATGCGCGCCAACACAAAGCAAGTTGGCAAAGATGACAGGTGACAACTGGAGAGTCTCGGGTTGTCGCACATGCAGCACTTGCGAAGCGACGCGCAGGAAGAGGAGAAAGCTGAGATTGTCGCAGAGATATAGTATCCCCAGTTGGACGAAGATCAAAGTGTCGAGAGTATGTAGCAGGGATTCAATATGGTCCTTTCTCGTGTCGCGGGCTCGTAGTGTGCCCTGCTCCTCTGGTTCGGGTGGAAGGACGGGTACGATGTCATTATTCATGGGAAATAGACAAAATTGCCGTAATAGACAGGCCAGATTTCATCCTGCCTAGGTCATCTCGTCTCGAAAATAAGCAGGACAGGCAAAAAGGCTTCTGGCAGGAGAACGTTTGGCGACAAGCATTAGGAGGATTGTCCATCGAGTTGCGCGGTACTACTAGTAGTAGCGATATGCGAGGCTGCGGGTCTCGTTACGGGGTAGGAGTGATGCCGCTTTTCCACTTCCTGGACGTCGGAGCAACGAAGTTCTGTAATGGACTCAAAGCGGCATTTCAATGTTGTAAGAATGCAAAGCTATTAAGCTAGCGCAACCGGGTCCACCTTTATTTTTTTGCTCTATAGATTAAAAGGACTGAAATTTAGCTCAGAAGCTTCGCATGATTTGACAAAGCTCAGAGATGGGGTTGTGGCGCAGCTGGTAGCGCGTATGCTTTGCATCCCGTAGCAAACATGCATAAGGTCCTGGGTTCAAACCCCAGCGGCTCCAATTCAATATCTGTTTTTTTGGCGTTGAGGCGTGTTAGAAGTTTGTATTTTGCCTCTTTTTGTATGCGCGTCCACCAGCTCGAAGTACTACTATTATTACTATAAAAATTGGAAGTGGTAGGCGGGAAGACTTTGGGAGAAAAGTTTTGACTCCTCGAATCACGTGGGTGTCCATGGACCCTGCGCCAGCGGCTGGTGCGCTTGTTACAAAAGTATTTTGGCCGTAGGAGGGAACCTGCGCAAGCCCGCATGTACAATTGACTTTAACTTTTTTCTGCCTCTCGGGATTCTTCTGCGTTGTAACGTGCAGATTGCCTAATACAAACTCGCATAATCCTACCGTCCAGTGCAGCAATCAGCAAACCATGAACGGCAGCAAACAGGGTCCCACCGTGGCCGACTTGGCTGCCATGTCAACTGAAGAGAGAATGGCTGGCATGGAACATTCAGAAGTTCGCTACTTTACAAGGTCAGCAAAGCACAATCGAGCGACTCTCAGATGACCCAGGAGTGAGCGCGATCTCTGACTTAAGCAGCTACGATCACCATGGAATTCACGAGGAAATGCTGGTAAGCATATTCCCACCCTTCTGAGAATTCAACTAATGGGCAAAAAAAGAAAGACGAAGTCCGCACCCGATCGTACAGAGATGCTATCTACCAAAATGCGCACCTCTTTAAGGACAAGGTAGTGCTCGATGTTGGATGTGGCACTGGTATCCTCAGCATGTACGAGTCTCCCTCCCATACTACCTGAATTCACATTGACCTGAATAGGTTCGCCGCACGTGCTGGAGCCAGACATGTCATCGGAGTCGACATGTCCAGCATCATCAACAAGGCCAAAGAGATCGTCGAGGTGAACGGGTTGTCAAAGAAGATCACTCTCCTACAAGGAAAGATGGAAGAGGTGCAGCTACCGGCGGAACACCTGTCGAATGGCAAGGTTGATATCATCATATCGGAGTGGATGGGCTATTTCCTCCTCTATGAGAGCATGCTTGACACTGTCCTATACGCGCGTGACCAATATCTGGTGCCAGGTGGCAAGATCTTCCCGGACAAGGCCACGATATACATGGCAGGGATTGAAGATGGTGAATACAAGGATGACAAGATCGGATGTGAGTTGTACCACGGCCTGCGATTTGAGGGGTGGGAGACTAACCTTGGCAGTCTGGGACAACGTGTATGGCTTCGACTACTCCCCCATGAAGGAGAGCGCATTGAGCGAGCCGTTGGTGGACACCGTGGAAATGAAGGCCCTGGTCACGGACCCTTGCCCCGTCTTCACGATTGACCTCAACACCGTCACACCGGCCCAGTTGGCGTTTTCGGAGCAGTTCGAACTCCGCGTACAAAGGAACGACTTTATCCACGCGCTGATCGCGTGGTTCGACATCGACTTCACCGCGTGCCACAAGCCGATCCGTTTCTCGACCGGTCCTCACACGAAATACACACACTGGAAGCAGACCGTCTTCTATCTTCGGGAAGTCTTGACGGTCGAGGAAGGGGAAGTCGTACGTGGCTATCTCTCGAACAAGCCGAACAGCAAGAATAGGCGCGATTTGGACATCAAGATTGACTACGAGCTGGAAACCTCGGATCCCACACGGTTTGCTCGTGGATCCTGCGAGTACAGAATGTAAGCATCGTGCCGGCCAATTTGTGATCTTCTTTGGCTAATATCGTTTCACAGGTGTTGATCCACGGTTTACCTTGACGGCAATCTTTTATTTTTGCGTTCGATTGGGGGTTTCATTGCAGCTGTTGTTTCGCATAGCATCAGGCCAGTTCCTATGTTCTCAGGTTTTCGATCGCTCGCGCCATACGGTGCAACGTGAACAATAGAAGCCGGGCAACCGGGCTAGGAGGGTTGGGCTTCCATAATGACCGAAATGATCCCCCAGCACCATTTCAGGCGCCTCGTTATATACCTTAGATACCCCACGAGTTGACGCTGAATTTGATAATGGACTCATGATGGACACACCAGACCTCTTTTGTTCGGGGACTTGTGTTTCTGCGCTAATGTGCGTAGATAGCCGCGGTAAGAGACTGGCAATAGTAATCATGCCAATTATGCTCTCAGCTGAGGGTGTCGTTGATTATTTTAGTACCTTGGTCGCGCATAGCAAAAAGTCGGAGTTGGGTGAGTTTGTCGAAAGCGTCCAGGAACCGAACCTCGGCATCCAGCCTCCCCGCATAGTTTCGGTGATCGTCAAGTTTGGTCTGTCTCACTCATAACAGCACCGTGGCTCTCTCGTTGAAAAGGCCACCGGAGTGTTTCATTCTCTATACCGGCCTGTAGTCTCTTTGGAAATCAATCAAGCAAAAATGTCTGGTCCAGGTGTCGGGCACGAGTATCCGCCGCAAGAGGTGTCATGGCTGAAGCGAGACGTCCTCTTATTTGCGGTCAGCATTGGCTGTACCGTTGATGAACTACATTTTCTTTATGTGAGCACGAATTTGATAGAGGAGAGCACATTGTGACTGAATGAATGCTGATTGACTCTTGTCGTCCAGGAACTGCACCCTAACTTCTGCGTATTCCCTACATACTCGATCATCCTACGTGAGTAGCAGCGTCTGTCCGCTTTGCGCCCGAAGCCACTCTTAGCTGACGGAGTCTACAGCATTCAAAAAGACATCGCAAGAAGTGATTGATTTCTATGCGGCCCAAGAGAGCAACACAAGCGCGATTCCGGGCGTGCCCAAGCTCGACGCGAGACGAGTTGTCGATGGACAACGACTGATCCAATTCTTCAAACCGCTGCCCACGACCTCGGCCGGCCGCAAGTTCGAGCTGCGGTCCAAGGTGCTCGGAGTCTACGACAAGGGAAAGCCAGGAACCGTGATGGAAACAGAACAGACAATTGTGGACAAAGAGACGGGCGAAGTGTACACCCGCGCCGTTGGCAGTGGCTTCTTCGTGGGCCAGGGCGGATGGGGCGGCCCCAAGGGTCCTGCGACCGTCAACTATCCTCCTCCCAAGGGACGAGAACAGAGCCCGGACAAAGTGGTCGAGACGCAGTTGACCAACGAGAGCGCGCATTTGTATAGGTAAGCCAGACTGCGAATCCGAAATGACCGCGCGCAGCGCAGGGGAGAAAGGAGAAAAACGTGCTGACTGTTCTACCCGTGTAACAGACTCAATGGCGACTATAACCCTCTTCATGCCACGCCCGAGCCAGGCATCAAGATGGGCTTTGGCGGTCCAATCATGCACGGCTTGTTCAGCTGGAACACGGCCGCGCACATCCTCCTCAAGGAGCTGGGCGGAAGTGATCCGGCCAACATGAAGGAGTTCCAGGCCCGTTTCGCCGCACCGGTCAAGCCTGCCCAGAAACTTGTCACTAAGATCTGGAGAACAGGAGACATCAAGGATGGTTGGGAAGAGGTTAGATTTGTGGTCGAGGTCAATGGAAAGGTCGTGTTAAGCAATGGCCGGGCCTTGATGAAGTGTGTTGGAAGCAAGAGTAAGCTGTGAGCTTGGTTGGTTCGTCAGGACAGTGTCAGTGCCATGTAAAGGACTTGTTCTGCGATCCTATATGGCGGCGGTTGTATATATCCGCCAAAAGTACCTCTTGTGCCATGCTAGTACTCAGCCTTGTCTCCCCCCGGGTTCTGCAGCCTTACGCCAAATTATGGCGACGACCCTGGCCAGGGCTAGGGCAGCCGGTGCAAACCTCTCAAAGAAGACGGTGATTATATTTATTCTGTCCAAAACCGTGCGAATCTGATTGCAGAATACAACGTTGTAGATGAATCAGGCAATGTCTCGGCATGCAGTTGGTAATTCCGTGGTTGACGTTCTGATCCGAGGCTACGGTATTACTTCACCGTGCTGTGATGGCTCCATAACAAAAACGCCACCGCCAACAAACCAATGAATGATGGAAAAAGAGCGAAAACCGTTGAGCTGCTCCGAAATCGCTGTACAACAGTACTGTTGTTGAATCAGCATGCCCCTATAAACACGGCATTTTTTTCAAGTCGAACAGCACAGTGCAGGAGTGCTTCCGTAATGGATATATGCCCTGAAATGCCCGGCTGAAAAAAAAAATTGTTAATTTCGGTCTGTGCTCAGCGTCCTGGACAAGATGTCGGAGGAGAAGAGCAAGACAACATGGCAAAAGGTGCAGGAAGTCGTCTGGGATGGTGAGCGCACGGCAGCAGAAAGACGGCTTGTCCAACGACTCGACTTACACCTCATGTAAGCTCTGAAGTACCTTTTTGTTCTCGAATTTGGACGAATTGTTCGGTCTGATATTTTTTCATTTTTCAGGACATGGGCGACATTCGGGTATTTCGTACGTCTTCTCGACTGGGGCAACGTCACCAATGCCTATGTGTCTGGGATGAAAGAAGACCTCAACTTCCACGGCAATCAATATAACTTGCTCGCGACGTTTTTTACGTGCGGGTACCTGACGGCACAGATTCCATCGCAGCTCCTGCTCACACGCATTAGGCCGTCGTACTACCTGCCGACGGCGGAGCTTCTGTGGACGATAGTGACGTTCTGCTTTGCGGCAGTGCAAAAGGTCGAGCATGTCTTTGCACTGCGATGGGTGATAGGCATGCTCGAAGCGCCCTTTGCCGTGGGCGTGTTGACCGTCATGGGCAGCTGGTACACGCCGCGCGAGCTGGGCAAGCGCATCGCCATCTTCTACTCGGCCAGCTACGCCGCCAGCATGTTCAGCGGCTACTTGCAGGCCGGTATCTATAAGAACATGGATGGCCACTTAGGTCTGGCGGGCTGGCGGTGGTTGTTCATCTTCTGCGGCGTCATCTCGCTGCCCGCCGCGTTCTGGGGCTACTATGCCGTCCCAGACAATCCCTACACCACCAAGGCTCGCTGGATCAAACACCATCACCGGGTCGAGTATCTGGCTCGCATGGAGTCGGTCGGCCGTCGTGGTCCTACGCGCCTCTCGTGGGGCAAGATGCGAAAGATCTTCAGTCACTGGCCAATTTATATCTTGACCTTGACCTTGATGTGAGTGGTTTGACCACATGTGTTTCTCTCTCTTGGCTCTTTGGGGTGGAAAACTGACATTGTTGGTGTGCCTCCTAGATTTCATTGCATAGTGACTCAACCGTTGAACTACTTCTCCGTCTGGTTGAAGTCTCTCGACCGCTTCTCGGTTTATCAAGTCAACCTCTTCCCGACCGCGGCACAGGCGCTTGGGCTCGTCACCACGTTGGCGTATAGTTGGATCTCTGATGGTCTGGGAGGGAAACGGTGGCAGTTGATGATACCACCGGCGGTAAGTGGAAGTGGCTAGCATTGTTTTCTTGGTTTAAGAGCCAGAGTGCTAATGAAATCGTTTCCATCCAGCTCTTCAACTTTGTCGGAATGGTCATCGTTGCGGCATATCCGGGTTATGGTGCCACGTTCTTTGGGTACATGATCAATGCGGCCTCATGGGGCTACTGGCCCATCGTCTATGCCTGGGCGAATGAGTTCTGCCATGAAGATGCGGAAGAACGAGCCATTGTAATTGGCGTGGCACAGACTTTCGGTCAGGCCTTTGTTGCTTGGGTGCCTGGTGAGTTCGACTGTGCCCCTATTGCTTCAAAGGGAAGGTCCCCATGCTAAGTTCTTTCCTTTAGTTGTCATTCTCAACGTGGGCAAGTATGCTCCACGGTTCAAATTAGGCTTCTGCATCATGAGCGGCCTCAGTGTCCTGCAGTTCACCATGATCTTCGTGCTTAGGTACTACGTCAGTCGAGACCAAGCCAGAAAAAAGCAGATTGAAGACGAATTCAATCAAAACAGGCAGCAAGCCCGCGAGGACTCCGGGGACTCCGGGGACTCAAAAGAGATACAAAACGGTGCACTCGACAATAACAGGTCTGTCAGGATGCCAGCCTCGATGCTTGAGCCTGTGCCGGAAAAATAGAGCCACAGGGACCAGCGGTCTGAGGCTAGATGTTCCTGTGAAGCGGCCCTCCCCTGGTTGTTAATTGAGGTTCTCAAGGCTATGCAAGCGGACTTGGTACGCATCTGCCGCTGTCTGGACATCGGCAATGAGGATGCCCCTCGCAGCTTGAAAATTGAAGGGGCCTCCATTTGTGCCTCTTCTCTCCATATCGGAAGGCCTTGGCTTTGTGTTTCCTTGCTGGGCGCGGAGCATGATCTTACCTAACCTTAAAAAAGAAGGCACAGTGAAGGGAAGGTCCCAGCTGAGTCTGCGAGTGGCACTCATAACAGAGGACGTTGGGTGATGCGATCCATGGATCTTGCGAGCAGCAACAACATTTGTGGTGACCTAATAGATATAAGTTCACATCTATATAAGTCGTTGGAGGCCTAGAGTGAAGGTCTTTGGACAGAAGGTGGAAGGACACGACTTCTAAGTTGGATACATCGGAATGTGTCATCCAGTGTCAACAGCATGCGGAAAAGGTTCGATTCCGGGTAAAATGCGACGCATCCCTCAATACTAGGCGGCCATAGATTTGGTTTCGAACCCCTCCCGTAGACCAGCACAGCATGATAGGAAACCATGCAACAGCAAGCTGCAATGATGGTTGTAGTTGCGATAGATCCAGTAGATGCGACACTAGCCATGGGATCCTGAATGGGATCTGTAGTATAGGAGAGAAACTGAGGGTTGACATCCTGTCAGGCAGAATTGACATGTATACTTCTCATTGCCGGCGCCGTGGCAAGTAGATCAGGAGGCTGTCGCCCTTGCTGTCGCTCTGTCACACGGACCTCCTGGCAGAAAGAAGCTTTTGACCCTCGGTTAGTAGTAGCACTTCCCTCTCATGTCAGACGCGCGTGAGGGCCATGGCATGGCATCGCGTTTTGCACACCCAACCCAACCCATCGCAGCGGATAGTTCATCCATGTTTGCCCTCGAGTCAGGATAGAGCAAAACCAAATCTACCGGCAATTTTGGGACTCCGGTCGCCAGAGTCTAGCTCGGTCGAAAACAGACGCCACAACGGCAGAGATACTCATCACTGATAGCGGCAGACTCGTTCAATCTACAGTATGTGGAAAATGGCGGTCGATTCGGGGGCTGCGGCAGTGGCGTCGAGAGAGTCGCGCGTCGCGAAAAACATGTCAAGTTACACGATCGGAGGGGCTGAACCTTCGATTGCTAGGCTGCTGTGTTGTACCACTGTAGGTACCCAGTATTCACTAGTCGTAGGATGGTCTGCAGTGATATGTCGTTGACAGGCCGTTAGTCGCAGCACGGACAGCACAGACATTCACTGACACACAGACAGACACCGGCATCCCTCTACAAGCCCTCGACATGGTCTGAGCCTCAGACTACACTGCCTGGCGAAAGGTGCGGCACACCACCGGTCTTCCTGGTCCTTGCAATGAATGAACACCGCTGTCCTAGCCTGGGGCAACTGGGATGCCCTGTACACACGGGGTCGAGGTGTTCTAGGCTCAATTTTGGGGCGGCCGCATCTTCTTTGTTTGTGTATCTGGTGGCTGACTGAGCTCTCTGGAGCTTGGTTACATGAGAGGTGGAAGGCTGACGAGAAGCGCGTCGACTGCGAGATGGCTTACAATTAGGCTTGCACCTCTCACCATCTCTACCCATTGTGGGCTGTTTTTTAAATCAGATCCAGCCCACCTGCGGGTCTATCGAACATTCTTGGCTGTGATGTTCAGCCCTGGATCCCAATCATCTCACCATCCCTGTCGCTTTCCAGGGGTTTGGCTTTTTAACGATTCTTCTTCTCTCCCTTGACCCTCTTCATCTGCCCACTACTGTACCTTACTGTCGGCGAAGAAGGAAGAAGGCAAGGGATCTCTGGTCGAGCCACTGCAACTGCTAGTGCAGGAACCCGGAATTGCGTTGCCTACAACCTGCGGGCCTACAGTGCCAGTTACTGTGCTATCATACAGTATGTGGGACTAACAGGCAGCATCCTCCGCTCCCGGGCTAATAGTCTGTCAATTACCTTTTTTTGCCCGCGCGCGCACACACACCAAGTTTTATCAGTGTGTGCGAGACACCGCAGAGACAGCGCAAGCCACCTGCCAGCAGAGGCGTCAGTTGAGAGTTCTGACAGCCGTGATGAGACCGCGGGTCCTGCGTGCTCAAGGGGGTGTTTACTGCTCAACTTCTGTCTCCCCTCCATGAACCCGCCATTCAGGTTCTTCCCTGGATGCACTCTTCCCTCTCAGGGGGTGTAGATGATCGACTGTTCGGCGCGCTTTCGATCTTAGAGCGGGAACCGCCGTGGACTGGAGCTCAGTCCGAGCGAGCCACCAACGTGACGATCGCAGCGAGTACTCAAGCACAGAAATACTGGCTTGGCCCAATCATAGGTAGTCAAGCTGACGCATGCTTCCACTACTTCTGCTGCTAGCAGAGGGCCAAATGGTAGTAGTGTTGTTAGCAGCCATGGCTGTCCCAGTCACCTTGCCTGGGGATTCGTTTCAGAAAAACCCCCGGGCAGCGGTTAAACCGTCACAGATGCCGGAGTCTCCAGTCATCAAAAAACCGCCCATGTCGCCAAGGGACGTTGGTCCTCTAGAGGTGATAACCACAGATGACTATACTATCTAAATTATCTATCTATTATTTTAGGCGTGGATGCATACCTACATAACCTCAAATTATCCGAAGCACCAAACACACCCCTGCTGATACCGCCAGGATGGTGCTATGGTGCGGCCAGTTACAACTGGGCTGAATCTATCCTGGCCAGAAAGAACCTGCCCACCAGCAAAACGTAGAACGCAATCTCCGCAACAGGGCAGACTTTGGCCCAGCACTAAAATGGAACACACTCGCGTCTTGCACGCTTGTTGTGATGGAGCCCAGTGCGGGCCCCAAAGAGGATCAGGGCTGTCTAGGCTATCGTTCGTACCCTCTTTTTTGCCAGGCCCAATCGATATCTTTCCACCCCCCTGCTTGGTGAAAGATCCACCTCCCTTTCGGAATGTCCCTCTCCGCTCTCCCTTATCGGGCGAGGCTGGAACCCTGGTTGGAATGCCGGGCAAAGCGAGGGCAGACGTTGAAGGAAAGGAGGAGATCTGATCCCGTCATCATGGCATATGCTTGGACCATCATAATAAGCACGGCCGCGCTTTCGATATAACAGATTCCGTGATCCCTCCGTGGCGTGTGGATTTCCCTCTTCCTCCCCCCGATCTCCTTCCACGACACAGTCACTCGTTTCGTATTTCTTGTTCCTTCTTGACGTTTTCGAAAACCTGACCACTCTCTTCTCTGTGAGAAGGGACGACCACAGGTCGGACGAATTTTCGAAGATGCCTGTCCCTTCTTTTGAGAGATTTGCCGTCCCGGCCAGAATCCAGCGGCTGAGCATCTTCGCCCTCATCACAATCCTGATTTTCTTCTTTTTTCCGGGCTCCTTCTTCCCGGATGTTACAGTTCCGAACTTGCACAGAGAATCTGTACGTACTTCTGGAAATCTACGTCAGCAGTCAAATGAGTGGGAAAACTGACCCTTGAAACCTCTGGGTAGTACGATTCAACGCCCTCGGAATATTATCTGCAATGGGGCCCCTTCGAACCGATGGACATCCCGGGCTTCGTCAACACGGGCCTGCCGGGCAAGAGATCCTGTGACACGCTCAAGTACAACTCGACCGTGGGCGTGCAAAAGAGCTTCTTCCTCAACGACGACATCAGGCAGATCGCCATGACGCTAGACTCGCACCCAATTGTCGACTACCCCGATGACATGATGAACGACCCGAGCCTCAAAGTGACGGACATTGTCGAGCGGACGTGGGCACGGCTATCCGGATCGAGTGTCTGGCTGCCCGAGCACCAGGTCTACTTGTCCGTGACCCGAGTCATCTTCTGCCCACAGCGGACGCGGTCGGTGCCCAAGATGAGTTTCCTCCGTGGGCAACTGTTCAACGCGGACTGGGAGCACCTGGACAACTACAACCTGACCTGGGGTGGCAAGACTTTTAACTTCCCCCTGGTCTTCGACATTCCCGCCAATTATGACCCGGATGGAAGCTTGTACGGACCGGAGGATCCTCGCATCATTCTCGAGGACAACGTCGAAGGCGCAGAGCCTGTGGTCATCTTCAACATGATTGGTAAACCCTCGGACTGGAAGCGTGCCATGTACATCTTCCGACCGTTCAGCAACTACTCGAACCTCTTGACCATCCGGGACCACGAGCGCCAATGGACCGAGAAGAACTGGGCGCCCTTCTTCGTGCCACAATACGAACAAGTCTCCCCTAGCAGGGTTCGTCTGCCTGGCAGTGAGCCCGCCCGTGTGCCCAACGATTACATCCACTTCATCTACAGCTTCAAGCCTCTGCGGATTCTGAAATGCCACCTGCGGTGTGGAGACTGCGAATTCGCATACGAGCAAAGCGTGCCGGAGGGATTCTTGTCCCAGCACAAGGAAGATGGCGGTAGTCTACGTGGAGGCACCAACTTTGTGCCAGTGCCTATCCCGGCCAGCATGAAGGTCGATCCCAAGGTCAAAGTGTGGGCGGCTTTCCCACGCACGAACATTGAAGGTCACTGTGACGGCAGTTTTTACAGACCTGAGTTCGTCGTCATGGTCAAGATCGAAGACCATTACCACCTGGCCTTCGCCAGCGAGTCGCTGGACTTTGGCAATGCCATTGTCGAGCTGGGTCCGAACGATGATAGGTGTGGAAACGGCCGTATCATGATCCCCAACAGCATTGCCCAATGGGACACGAGCAACGGCCAGGACGTTATGAGCGTCACCTTCAGCGTCAACGACGAGACAGTCCAGGTGGCCCGTGTGCAGGGACTCCTCAAGTTCGTGCACAATCTTCCTCAATTCAAAAACCTGTTGAGGAAAGGCGGTCCCCTCAAGGACGACAATGCGGAGTTGATGAATATGCTGTCATCTTGGGTTGGTGATGATGTTCGAAGCTGCCTGGTCGAAGCGGCACTTAATTACACGGACGCCCAGCTCGAGATCACCCGGCCCAAGGACCACAAAGATGACGTCGACGAGAAAAAGGAACTGCTGTATAAGATCCACCAGGAAGAGAAGGCTGAAGAATTGGGAGAAGATGGAAAGATCATCGAAGAAGAAAAGAAGGAAGAGGAGAAGAAAGAGGATGAGAAGAAAGAAGAGGAGGAAAAGAAGGATGAAGAGAAAACCGACATTCTCGAGCCCATCAACCTCGGTGAAACCGAGGGTATTCCGGATCTAGAGCATGCTTCAGGAGCCTATGTCGCCGACGACGAGGAGGAGGAGAAGCAGAAAGAAAAGGAAAAGCCTGTCGAGGTGAGACCCGAGGACAAGCCCAAGAAAGGCAAGACCAGTCTGAAATCCAAAGTCATCTTCGAGGAGGCCTTTGGTGATCCTGAGAAGGACGACAAAAAAGACGAAAAGGAGGATGCGGCAAGCAAAGAGAGAGAAAGCCAGAAAGAGCCTAAACGCGACAATGAGAGCAACGACAACGATCAGCCACCGCCGCCGAAACGAAGAATGCGGCGGCACCAGCAACAATATCGTCAAATGAGTTCTTGAAACTGCACATCATCAAATCGATTGCTTGATTGACGCCACGTTGCTAAACGATACCTCCACCGAGTCAAGTCATACCAGAAGGCAGTCCACACTCGGCGACACACCTAAGTCATCTAAGCTGTCTCTGCAAACGCAGTGTGCAAGCTGCAGACGATATGACCCAAGTCCTATCACCGCCATCAGGGTCGCGTCGAGGGTAAATCCCACCAAAACTGCCGGTGCTCGACTCGGAGCTCTTCGCTCTCATGCAAGGATGCGGATTGCGATTCTTGCAAGGCATCCCGCCTGACTTCTTCTTCTTCTTCCGCCTGAGTCTACCTCAAGTGTGACTCTTCGCTGCTCAGCCTGCTTTTTTGAGCGTTTTATTACCAGCCATTTCTGTATATTGACGACCCACCGCCCACTTTTGACGAAAACTAGAGAGACAAACGGAACGAAATATTTGGGGAGATAGACTGACGGAACGGAGGACGGGAACTGAACTGATTCTCGTGTGGGAGGCAATCAGAACAAGACGACGGCTCCAGACCAGGATTGCAGAGGCGTTTTCAATTTCCATGACGGTGTACACCACACAACGACGCGGGAGGAGGTCCTTCTTTCTTTTCACCTGGCTTGTTCGGCGTTTATCTGGGCTCAAACCCAAGGAGGCTCTCTTTTCAGAATCGAATTCTACCATTGATGAATACCCGACACCTAGGTGCCTCTGGGACATGAATGTGAACACGATTCATACCCACCATCATTTTTGATTCTTGTTGCTGCAGACACAAGGGGCTTTTGAGTTTATTTCTCCGGAGGCAAAAGTTCAGGGGAAAGAAACTTGAATATGCTGTAGACATCCTGCCATACCCATTGGTCCGATCACGTCCATGTATGTCCGCCAGCCAAGTGATGCGTTTTGCCGACTCCATGTCCCGGTTGCAAATCCGATGCCCGCCGTTGGAAGATCCAAGAGTGTACTGTATGCGTCTGTGCGAGGCTGTAGTTCCGCCCGCAATGCCCCAGAGAAGTGATACGTTAGGCTTTTGACCAAGGGATCAGGCGGGTTCTTTCTCTCCTTACGCCCAAGGAGTATAGTCTCTTGTCGGCTACTCACCCGGTGCCGATTCCAATTCCCGGGGAAAATAGTGGCTGGGCATTGCTGGGCATCATCGCATGGGCCACTGGCATCCTACTAGTGGCTTGTGTACCCGTGTTGGCTGGTAGCGAGAGGCAAAAGACATGGGCGGCAGGGCAGATCATAGGTACCTAGGTAGGTAGGTGGGTGGACAAACCCTGGGGTGAAGCCTCTTGAAGAGGCGGAAACAGTTCCTGTCTTCTCACTGCCACTTCTGGGGAGGTCTTGATGCAGGGACATACCTCAGGTTACTCTCTCAGTTTGCTGGGACAAAGGACATCCTTGTTGCCCATGCTGCTGACCTTCGCTGGCTTTACATAGAGGCAGCATTGCATTGCGACGTGCTGTGCCACTAGAAATCAGGAACGTAGCCGTCTTGACGGCAGACCTCACGGAGTCCCAATGGATGGCCGCCCATCCTGTACTACGACATCGTATATCCTGCCGCTACGATAGGCTCTCTCCACGACTCCTTTAGTTACAGTGTGCAACACGTCCTGACAAACCTCGGTAGGTCGAGCAGGTCAAGCATTTCACCGTTCAGGTTCATCCCCTTCTTGTGTCCTGCTACCGCCAACTACCAGTAGTCGCCCAGTCTGGCTCTTTACCCCGGAGAGTGGCTTGTCTCCTAGCTTTCCCCGGTCCCCGCCAAAGTCCACCACGACAAGGTGCATCATCCGGTGTCAAGGCCCGCTAGACGACTCTAGACGACTTGGCCTTTGAGCCAAAGGCCACACGCATGTCTGAAGGAGGCATGATTTGCTCCTTCTTCCGTCTGGCGTTCTAAGTTCGCCTGGCGCACATGTTGTTGCGACAGGGTCCTCTCCTCCATCGTTTCGTCCGCCCGATAGATTGGTATAAGCGGGCGGCAGACATAAAGCTGGGTGGCTGCCCCGTTCGCTTGGTTCGACTCCTCCAGCCCTACACTTGCTTACACGCCTGCCTCTTTTACTCCATGCCCCATTGATTTCTCGATTCTTGCAAAATGATACTCAAAGACCACAACGTTGAAGAGCGGCAGGTTGGATCGGATGTCCGCCAGTCACTGCAGGATCAGGTGGACGAAAAAGCGGCCGCATTGCACACCGAGGATGCCCACGAGGCAGCGGAAAGAGGTCATGTGGCTACAGACAAGTATGGTTTTTGTCCCAACTTCTTGTTCGATGTCGCTAACATTGTGTCTCTCAGATATGGCCATCCCATAGTTACCTTCGACCCCAAGGCCGAGGCACGACTGCGCTGGAAGATTGATCTATACATTGTCCCTACTGTTTCGCTCCTCTATCTGTTCTGCTTTATCGATCGAGCCAATATCGGTGAGTTGATCCGCCTCTTCCCAGATTTGTTTTACTCGCAAGGTCGTGGATAACTGACAATTGGAGCGATTTTCAGGTAATGCCAAACTTGCCGGCCTGGAGAAAGAACTCGGCCTCAAAGGATACGACTACAACATTGTTCTTTCCGTCTTCTACGTCTCATACATTCTCTTCGAGCTACCAGGCAATGTGGCCTGCAAGTACTTTGGGCCAGGCTGGTTCATTCCAGCCACGGCTCTCGGGTTCGGCATCTGTTCGCTTGGTACTGCCTTTGTCCACAACAAGGCCGCAGCTTGTGGTGTCCGCTTCCTTCTCGGCATCTTCGAGGCTCCAATGCTGCCTGGTATCGCATATTATCTGTCAAGGTGGTACCGAAGAAGCGAGTTGGCCTTCCGACTGTCACTGTACATTGTCATGGCTCCGCTGGCCGGCGCGTTCGGAGGCCTTCTGGCATCGGCGATCCTCAAACTCGACCATTTCGGAAGCCTGCACCAGTGGCGCATGATCTTTGCCGTCGAAGGCATCATCACCTGCGGCTTGGCCGTCATTTCCTTCTTCACCCTGACAGACCGTCCAGCGACCGCACGATGGCTGACACAAGAGGAGAAAGACCTGGCCATTGCCCGCGTCAAGTCTGAGAGAGTGGCCACGACCGAGGTACTGGACAAGATCGACGTGCCCAAGATCCTCCGTGGCGTCACCTGCCCCGTCACCCTGGCTACCGCCTTCATCTTCCTCCTCGACAACATCACGGTCCAGGGTCTGGCATTCTTCTTGCCCACGATCGTCAAGACCATCTACCCCAAGAACACGGTGGTGTCGCAACAACTGCACACCGTCCCGCCTTATGTGGTCGGGGCCTTCTTTACGGTGCTGTTCCCGTTCTTGTCCTGGCGCTTCGACCGCCGCAACATCTTCTTCATCATGTCTACACCGCTGATGATGATCGGCTACATCATGTTCTTGGCCAGCACCAGCCCGCACGTCCGGTACGGCGCGACCTTCCTCATCGGCGCGGGTGCCTTCTCCTACGGTGCTCTCTGCAACGCCCAGGTTTCCGCCAACGTTGTCTCCGACACCGCGCGATCTGCCGCCATTGGACTCAATGTCATGCTTGGTAACATCGGCGGCTTAATCTCAACTTGGTCCTTTTTGCCCTTCGACGGGCCAGACTATCATATCGGGAACGGGCTGAACTTGGCCACTTCTTCCACCATTTTGGTCTGCTCCATCTTGTTGCACATCTGGATGTTGAGGGATAACAGTGTTCGTGAAAAGAAGGACGTCGATGCCGAGTTGGATGGTCTGAGTATGCGCCAGGTCCAGGATTTGGATTGGAAACACCCTGCTTTCCGGTGGAAGCCATGATTGATACTGGGCAACCGGGGGTTTATTTTTGTATGGTGTCGCAACCGGACAATTTGCAAACTGTTTTCTGTACTGTTACGAGGAACAACGACGGAGATATACGTATCATGCGCTCGGCTTCAATGATAAACATATTGCAAAAGTGACGGAAGTGAATTCGATATGTCCTCCCCTCGGAATTTCCTACCTTGTAATACCTGGCGGCTGTTTCCTCCGGCCGGTGGGCTTAGTGTAGTATCGTGCCAGCATCAGTAACATCCTTCGCAATCTTCATCTACGACAGTCAAGAGGATGCTGCAGGTGGCGGTTTGCTATAGCAAGAGGGTGGACTCGACGGTTCTCGGCAATGGGAACCGGATGGCGAGGCTACGTTATGCAGTGTTTATGCACCGGCACGTTACTAGGTAGGAGTGCTAACGGGCGATGTGGGGACTAATCTGCTTAGGGCATCGCGACCTTTGAGTGATGAACCACCCCTATTGGCCTTTGGGCTTTGATGTCCCTATTCTCAGCTACAGTAACATCTTTGCGCGTCCCAGTATACAATAGGCCATTCCAAGGCCTTGCATCAGGATCGCGAGATCTTCCACTCAAGAGTCTATTCTTTGGCAGAGATGAAGCTCCTCGGCTGGTACGGTCGGAGCGCGGTTTACGGTCTTACTGTCTTATGTCTAGTCAATCTGTCGCTGGCATCCCTGGGCGACAGGCTGCCAGAGTTTCGCGAGTGTGTCAAGGTACGAAAGAGTGCCATCTTATACCCAAACGGACCGAAAATGTCCCTGACACTCAGTGTACTGACATCGAGCCTTGTAGGTTTGCATTGAAGAGAATTGCGACAAAGGACACAGCGCGTTGCGTAAGTTCATAAATTTTCCTCTGTGTACGGCGTTACAACACCTCGGTGCTGATCGTTCTTCAAGCTCTGCACCTTCGACTACTTTTATGGGATTGTCCATCTGAATGCGACTACACATGTCAGCATGTCATCACCGACCGACGGAAGGCCCGTGATCCGCCCATGATCGAACCGGTGGTGCAGTACCACGGCAAATGGCCGTTCCACCGGCTCCTGGGGATCCAGGAGCCCTTCTCAGTGCTTTTCTCGTTGATGAATTTCCTGGCCCATCGCGAGGGTATGGCACGGATCCGTGAGAAAATCCCCGCCAACTACCCCTTACGTCCGTACTACTTGGGCTTTGGATATTTTGGACTGGCAAGCTGGATCTTCAGCATGATTTTCCACACGCGCGACTTCAACGTGACGGAGAAACTCGACTATTTTGCGGCCGGCGCCAGTGTACTGTACGGCCTGTACTATGCCCCAATCCGCATTTTCCGCCTCGAATCAAACGAGAAGATCCTGCGTGCCTGGACCGCGTTCTGCGTTCTGCTGTACGTCGCTCATGTCACATATCTGACGGCTTGGAGTTGGGATTATACCTACAACATGGCGGCCAATGTCGTGGTGGGGATTGTGCAGAATGTCCTCTGGACCTGGTTCAGTTTCTCCCGATACCGCAAGCTCCAGAAGACTTGGGCCGCGTGGCCTGGTTTGATTGTTGCTTGGATCATCATGGCCATGAGTCTCGAGCTGTTTGATTTCCCTCCGATTGGCGGCATGATCGATGCCCACAGTCTTTGGCATCTGGGGACGGTGGTTCCCACCATTTGGTGGTACAGGTAAGAAAGAGACTGTCTTTGTCACTTGTCTTTGGATATGTCCGGGCTGATTTGTCGGTTTTGTAGCTTTCTCATCAAGGATGCTCAGGAAGACTTGGCTAGTCAACGATTAAAAGCGTAAAGGGGGAGGATGGACGAAGCGCGAGTCTGGCTTCTCTGGTAAAAGTGGCCATGTCTTGCTCTTTGGAAAGCAGCTCTGGAGTATATGTACAATGTATATTTGGTAGTCCGGATCGGTGGCCTGTGGTCCCTGAAGATATAGACTCTGTGCATATCGTCAATAGCAAACCCCCACGCACAGGCGGGTTAGAAACGCTAATTTTGCTAGCGCACTCAAAGGGTTCATTAGTCTGCGCTAGTGTTTGCTAGTCAGGCACAGCACTGACACCATCCACCCGCGGAGAATTCTGGCTCAATCATCATCTCTTCTGCAGTGGCGCACAGCCGCGGGCCCCAGCCCAGCCCAGCACCAACTGCGGTGGAAGCACCATCAACAGCAATAAGCTCTTTGGCTTTGCAACATCAGCCGCGCCTTGGGCCGTTATGAGCCTATAACAGACGTTGACAAGCAGGATGGCAAGGTCACTAGCTTCACTAACGGGTTAGTGGCCTGGCAGACGAACTCTGCCCTCTCCCTCTTACGCACTCCCTCCCGCAGATCACGGAATCTGTCACAATTCACGATTCGCATCCTCCTCATTCTCACTTCAGCCGACGGACCCGATTCCTTTGTTTACATTCATCTCATTTTCTGTCCTCGGACAGACTGCTTTGTCTGGCACATTCTCAGTGCCTTCGGTGGGATCGAGTCAAAAGGTTGAGAACAGCGCTTCAAGCCTGAGCCGTCGACCACCGCCGCCGTCATGTCGTTCTCCAATCCTCGGGAGTCGGTCTTCAACCAGCCTAAGCCGGTAGTCCATCTACATTCGGATCTGTTGGACGCCATCACGAAGGGTGTCGAGCCATATCCTATTCCGGAGGGAAAGAAATACCAATATGGCACTGCAGGGGTAAGTCACTGCATGGCCGTACCTTTCCGCCTCATCGTCTAACCAGTGTCTATCTACAGTTCCGCATGAAAGCGTATGTTGTTCCTCCTCTACTTCGGCCGAGCCAGAACCTCCCCATGCCGCTCCTGAGCCGGCACTGAAACGCTCCATTACTGACAAAGAGTGGGAATCAAGTAACGCTGGACTCGACCATGTCATATACACTGTTGGCCTCATTGCGGCGGCTCGTTCCAAGAAGCGCAATGCGACCATCGGAATCATGATCACTGCCAGTCACAACCCGGCCGACGACAATGGGGTCAAGTTGGTTGATCCTATGGTATGTCGCCATCTACGCTCTCAATGTTGACACGCTGCTGACCGTCACACCAGGGAGACATGCTCGAGGTATGCCGGCCCTGCTCGCTCACATTCTTCATCACGTGATTAACATTGAGGACAGCAATCCTGGGAAGGCCTGGCCACTACCCTGGCAAACACGCCCAATGACAAATTGGCAAAGGCGTACGAAGACTTGGTCAATGAAACGCTGGTGGATGAGATCCGACAACTGCATGAGCGACCTGCCAAGGTGGTCTTCGCCCGTGATACTCGTGCCTCAGGTCCGTACCTGGTCACGGCGTTGAAGGCTGCGCTGGATGCAGTCAAGGTCGAGTACACCGACTATGGTTTGTTGACCACTCCGCAACTTCACTATATCGTCCGTTGCATCAACACTCTCAACACCCCGTATGCCTTCGGTGAACCGACCGAGAAGGGTTACTATGAGAAAATGACCAATGCCTTCAAGACGATCATGCATGGGCGAACCATTCAGGGTCCTATCACGGTCGATTGTGCCAATGGTGTCGGGGCTCCGAAATTGAAGGAGCTGATCAAATACCTCCCCAGCGGCAAAGAAGGCGGCATCGACATCAAAGTGGTCAACGATGACGTGGTCAGACCCGAGGCTTTGAACCTTGACGTGAGCAATCCAGACTGTTTGTGACAAGTTAGAGTTGTATGCTGACCTATGATCCAGTGCGGTGCGGACTATGTCAAAACCAAACAGCGAGCTCCTCCTAGTTCAACGGCCAAACCGGGTGACCGTTGTTGCTCTCTAGACGGCGATGCGGATCGTGTTGTCTACTATTATACCGACGAGTCGAACACATTCCACTTGCTGGATGGAGATCGCATCGCAACGCTCGGGGCGGTCTTCTTGGCCGACATGACTCGTGTTGCCGGTGTGGACCAGAAACTCAGGATCGGCATTGTCCAGACAGCTTATGCCAACGGAGCGGCGACCGAGTATGTCGAGAAAGTGTTGAAGCTACCCGTCACAATCACCCCTACTGGCGTGAAACATCTCCATCACGCCGCTGCCAGATACGATATTGGCGTCTACTTCGAGGCCAATGGTCATGGAACGGTCCTTTTCTCCGACAACGCCATCAAGACCATTAAAGAGGCAGTGCCCAGATCTCCTGGTCAGAAACATGCTCTCGAATCCCTCCGGGCTTGCATTGACCTGATCAATCAAGCTGTGGGAGACGCGATTTCGGACATGCTTTTTGCAGAAGTGGTCCTAGCGCACAAGTCGTGGACTCTGGAGAACTGGCGAAACACATACATCGACCTCCCCAACCGTCTCGTTGCAGTTGCCGTGCACGATCGATCGGTATTCAAGGCCACCGACGCCGAGCGGAGACTGGAATCTCCTAAGGGGGCTCAGGAAGAGATCGACCGCTGCTGTCAGATGTATGTCAAAGGCCGGGCTTTTGCTCGAGCATCCGGAACAGAAGACGTGGTGCGTGTCTACGCGGAAGCCCATTCCAAGACCGAGGCGGAAAAGCTGGCTGCGCAGGTTGCAGAGATCATCAAGAAATATGGTTCAGCATGATCTTTGGATTTGACCCGGACATGACACGACGATTATGACCAAAAAGGGGCTTTGCGGTTGCGCTTGCGAATAGAAAACCCAGGATTATGACGAGGTTTTTCAATTCTTCAAACATGGGATGTCCAGCGAAGGTGTGACCGTCTGATCCAGCACAACCAGAATGGCATTTGGACAACATGGGGCATAGCGACGGGCGTATGAAACGGGCAATTGAATGTCGGTACTTGCTTTGGATGACTCGAGCTAGCAATGGATTGGGCAGTGCAGAGAGATACCAAGGAATCAAAAGTTGTTTTTTTGTTTTGCTTTACTTCTTTTTTCTTCTATTCTCTCCGGTCGTGGATCCTACCTCGTCTCTCGCCTAACAATCCAAGTTGGTTGCACCTGTACCTGTTGCTGTTGCTGTTGCTGCTGGTGTTGTAGGAGTGGTGCAGCAACATGATTCTCCAGATTGCTGCCATTTTTGCAGGGGATGAGACAGACCGTGCTGCGGGACGAGGCTTGTTAGGACGAGGCTGCTGCGGTGGATCAGCCGCCGGCACACAGCCTTGTGGAACAAGGAGGCGAGGATGCAGTCCCGTTACCGTGACGGACTTGCCCGAGGTTCCTGGCCTTGCACCCATAGTAGTCTTGTATGATGCACATCAATCGGGTTGTCGACCCATAGGTATTCAAACCGTCCTTCTCTTATCGGTCCGAATTATCCTATTTGTAGGTGTCCGATCGATCGATCCATGAAGCTGCAGAATATCATTTTGTCAGGGCGTGAGCCGGAGTCTCGATGGGACGTGGATATTGAAGCGGGCATCATCAAGTCTATCGAGCCGTCGACGTCGTTGTCGCCGGTTCCCACCGCTCCGCTTCTTCTTCCATCGCTATGTCATCCCCATGTTCACCTTGACAAAGCATATCTTTTGACCGGTGATTTTGACTACACCGATCTGACCCCACGAAGCGGTTCTTTCACCGAAGCACTGGCGTTGACAGCGCGTGCTAAGGAGCGGTATACACCCGACGACCTCTACCTACGGGGTGCGCAGCTGCTAGCCACGTCGGCAACGCAGGGCGTCACTTCGTGTCGGGCCTTTGTGGAAGTCGACCATGTCACGCGCCATAAGGGCTTGGAGGCGGCGCTTATGTTGAAATGGGGGTTTGAGAATGAAAACGCCACCACTGGCACTCCTCCTCCTCCTCCTACTACTACCACCACGCCCAGAACTGACGCAAGCGGCGGTGATCGCAAGAGCAGCGACCCTACCGATATCAACAGCTTCAAGGGCAGAAATGGTTGTTTCAAAGTTCAAATTTGCGCATTTGCCCAAGATCCCTTATTCAGCGCCGAGTATCACGGCGAGGAGAATCGTCGCTTACTCACTGAGGCGTTGGACAAGTACTGCGGTAGCCGCCGCCGCCATACTATCAATGACAGTGGCCAAGATGACTTTGGTAGAGGTGCTCATGCTGGTGCTATCAATGCTGCCGCCGTGATCGAAGCCCTCGGAACAACTCCGTATGTTGAAGTGGACGTCGAAGCCAGCCGACAGAACATCCGGTGGGCGATCGAAATGGCCCTCAAGTATTCCCTCCATTTGGATTTCCACCTCGACTACAACCTCGACGAAACTAAAAGTCTGATGGTCTGGGACGTTTTGAAGTTACTGAAAGAAGCGCGATGGACCGAGCGGGCCGATAGGACTAAAACGATCGTGCTGGGCCACTGCTCGCGTCTGACTCTTTGCAGTGATGCTGAGATGGCCAGGCTGGCGCATGAGATTAGGGAATCATGTCTTCCAATTTATTTTGTAGGGCTGCCTACGAGCGATTTGTTCATGATGGGACGTCCGCAACAGCAGCAGCCGCCGTCTTCGACAGCGCAAGCTGAGGACGGTAATCGGTTGGGTTTCAGTGCACATGCGCCTCACAATCGTCCTCGGGGAACTATCCAGGTCGTCGATATGATTAGCCGTCTGGGTCTCGAAGCTTGTCTGTCCATCAACAATGTCGGCAATGCCTTCACCCCCTGGGGCACAGGCGACCCGCTTCATCTGGCCTCTCTCGGTGTCGGGGTTTATCAGGCTGGTACGGAGGCTGATGCACGTACGTTGTATGAATGTGTCAGTGTGCGTGCGAGACGGGCGATCGGGTTAGATGTGCCAGAAGGAAAGGAAGACAAAGCTACAAGTGGAACGGATACTGGTGTCGACTCTCCTTCTGGAGCTGGATCTAGGTTGAGATCTAGCGGTGATTCAGAGAGTCTGGATCTGAAAGAAGGAGATACAGGCCCGTTCCTCCTCATCCGCAACAAATTGTGGGTTGGCTCTACCGATACCGATCACTTGTTGCCATTCAAGGTTCCTGCCCGCCAGCGTGCCAGTGTCAAGGACGTGGTCTGGGATCCGCCTGATATTGCGCTGAGACAGGTGATATACTGACTTGTTCTGGGGACCCAGGACTAACAGGTAGGTTGATGGTAGGTAGGCAGGTGGGTAGGAGGGTGTGTCGTTAATGACCAAAAAGACTTGATTGTGGCACACGCCATGTATCGCCACGCTCATGCTCCTTTCCTGTCAGCCTCACTCGAATGTGTGATATGCATATCCGTGAGGATCCAGTCCATCCGTATCACTCTCATTCCAAGGCGATTGAGATTTTTGTGGTAGTACTACAGTACCTATTTCCTGTATCGCTTCGCATGATACATACTGTACATACCGTCTGTAAAGTCGTCATTTACGTTCTGCAGGTTACACCCCAGATTCTTTGCATCTTGAGCCTTGCTCCAACTTTCAATTTATCTCATCATTCATGCAGTGCATCATAAGCTCTGTTCTTTCACCTGCATGTCACTGCATCTCAAGCCTTCTTCGCACCTCTTCTTCTCTCTGCATCCTCCGCAATCGCCTTCGCAGCATCAAACTTGAACTGTTGATCCCATCGACTCAACGCACTCCTGCCCTCAATAATATCGCCCACCGCCCACGCCATACGAGCCTGATCAAGAGCCTCATCGACATCCGTGTCCGGACAAATGATATAGAATTTCCCCGCGTTGATTTTCTTAACGCCATACTCAACGACCTGACTCGGTAACCAGGCGCCGCGGGGTTTTTTGTTCAAGGCCTGTTCATCCGGCACGGGTCCTTGATTCCCACTAAGACCCGTGAACGTCCATCCGGGTACGAGGAGGTGGACGGACACCTGTTGCTGTGATGTTGAGGTCTTGCTTCGTAAGTCGTGAGCAAGTTGCTCAGCGACGACTTTGACTGCTGCTTTACTGGCGTTGTAGGCTGGGTTTCCTGGTGGGTTGGTGATGCCCTGTTTACTTCCGGTAATCACAATGGCTGAAGGACCGGAACTGTCGGAATTTGATTTTGTGTCTGTGACTAGGGGCAACAGAGTGGCGAGACCATGGACAACGCCGAAAAAGTTGGTTGCGAGTGTTTTGTGGAAATATGCTGCGTCGTCCCATGGTGTTGAAGTGCTGGGTTTCATACTCATCCCGGCGTTGAGCATGAGGAAATTGATCGTCGAGAACCTTTTGTTGGTTGTTAGGTCGGACTTGACTTGTGTCCATGCTGATAAGTCGGATACGTCGAGGGTGTATGTTAGGATTTGGGGGGAAGTATTTGTGTTGGGAGTGTTGGGAGTGATTGCTTGTAATGCTGTTTTGGCCTTTTCGAGATTGTCGCTGTTGATGTCGGCTAGGGCGACGTGCATCCCTTGTCGACGGCAGTGTTGGGCGAATGCGAAGCCGACGCCGGATGCGGAGCCTGTGATGAATGCTAGTGTTCCGGGTCGGAATACTGATGTAGATGGAGATGCCATTGCTGTAGTGGTTGTTCCGTAGGTCGGGAATGTACTGTTCTGCCTGATAAGTATGGTCTCGACGACTCGGTAGGTGGTTGGGTCGAAGAACTGTGTGTATGGCTCTGGTGTCGCTGCTGGCCGGATGAGTACCTGTTTCTCGGACGATCTGAGATGAGAGTTGAATAGAAGACAAAGGATAGAATGGAAGAAGGACGCTTCACGCGGCGAGGCTCCGCGTACTCTACCTCGGGAGTTCCATGTCATGTCATGTCGTTGTGGGATGGCCAATGACGTCGAGCGGTGCCTCTTCTGCAACACCAGTACGGCGTGCGGAGTGACGCTACAAATACTCGGTAGGATTTGTGGTGAACATGCACCGTCCATAGCCTGCAATCCCATCATCAAGGGCAGTGTCTGTATCTAGTACGCGTGTGAAAAATGGTCTGCCGTTTCTGTTATTGCAACACCTGGGCTGTCTCTAATAGTGCAAATAGAACATAGTCTGGCTTTTGGGTACTTTTGGTACTTTTCCTAGGCCTTACGGTGTCCTCCCCTATCGCTCCTAACAATCACACTGAGAAAGGTCTGCCTGGCATGAAAGGCATGAAACTGACCAGGAAGAACAAGAAGCAAGCAAAAGCCAGCGAGCAGCCAGCCTAGTATCGCTCCTGTAGAATGCCTGGCATGACTGCTCGTATATCCGTGGTATAGCAATCCCGTCTATGCCGTGGCAACCTCCTCATTCTCCTTGTCTTCGATCTTGGTTTCCTTCAGCTCCTTAGCAACATCAGCAACTGCATCCTTTTCCTGTGCTTCCTCGGCCTCGACAGAAATAGTTCCATTGACACCAGAGTCTTTCAATGCAACCTTCTTCGCACGATCGGTTCGGCCGCCCTTGCCGGCGCCTCGAGAAGGTGGAGGAGAGGCATTGGACGCTTCAGTGGCTTCCTGCTCCAGCTTTTCGATTTCCTTCTTGGCTTTCTCGATGTTCTGTCACGAACGGTCAGTATCTCTCTAATATGCAAAGCACAAACATTTCTTACCTTCTTGGTCTGGCTCTCTTGGTCCTTCTTCCAGGCTTCAACCTTGGCCTTCAATTTCTCAACAACGGCAGGAACATCAGCTTGAGTGCTTGGTGGGTCGACACCGACCTTGGCCAGCTCTTCGATGATGCCAATGTTCAGGTTGATTTTTCCAGATTCGGCGGTAGAGGAAGCAGCAGCCTTCTTGCCACCTTTGCCCTTCTTCTTGCCTCCACTTCCCACAAAGAAGTCCTCGTCCTCTTTCTTCATGACCTTCATGCCCTTGAAGCCGGCATCGTCCACTTGTCGTTGCGCGGTCGCGGCGAGCTGGCTGGCTGACTCCTTGGCCTCTCCAGAATTAACCGAGGACGGGTCAAAATGGCGAATGAGACCTTCAGCAATACGAATCTCGTTCGAGAAAGCCGGTTCGCTGGCTTCTTCAAGTTTCTGCTCGGCGATACGGCGACGCTTTTCCTTCTCGTAGGCCTCACGCTCGGCCTTCTGTCGCTCCCGGCGTTGCTGGTAAAGTTGGTCTTCGTACTCCTTGTAAGCCTTCCTTTGCGCATAGTAGTCGTCCTTGATCTTCCGGATGTTAGCGTACGTGGCCTGCTGCTCCTGGTACAACTTCTCCCGCTCCGCTTTCAAGGCGTCCAAGTTCTTGTTGGTGTCCTCACGCGCGGCCTTGATCTGGTCGAGCTCTTTCTGGTTCTCTTCATATTTTTGCGCCAAAGCACGAGCCTCCGGGTTGTCGAAGGATTTCTTCAGCTCTGCGTTCTCGGCCTTCTTCTCGTCGATTTTCTTCTGCAGATCGTCCAGAGCCGTGAATCCCTTTCTTTGGCGACGCAGGGCCGAAACCTCAGCCAACGCCTTCTTCTCGTCCACCAGCTTCATGTTACCAGAGTCAACTTGCTTCATGATGCTAGCAATTTTGGCATCGATCTCCTCGGCGTTCTTGAATCCAGCACGGGTGCGGGCATCCTTCTGCTCGGCGATGAGCTTCTTGATCAAGGCATCATTCTGGTTGAACTTCTCCTGTTGGCCTGACTTCGCCGACTTGTGTTCCTGCTGCTTCTGACGGATCGCCTTTTGTTCTTCCACAAGCTCTTTGAAGCGGTCGTTGGCGGGCGTGGACTTTCCAGGACGGGCACTGTCGAGTTTGGCTCGGGCGGCGTTCTGAAACCCAATCAGTCAGTCACAAAGAGTCTTTACGTCGTGACAAGGGGGCATGATATCAGACATACAAATCTGGCCTGGGCGGCTTCGTGTTCCTTCTCCGCCTGTGCAAGGGCAGCCTTGAACTTCGCTTCATCAGGCTTCTCAGGTCGCGACTTTTGAGTGCCATCAGTGGCAGAGACAGTTTCCGTATCGGCCATGGTGATAGAATGAATGTTTTGTCGCGACGACCAAACTGGGAGTTACCGAAAGGACAGGTCGAGGTAGCGTGCGATATTGAGGATTATATGTTATGTATTTCTAGTCCATGCTAGGTCACGGTAGCGGTGAAGAGGGGTGACAGTAGATGTGCCAGCAGTGACAGACCACGGACACAACAGGCAGGGACTCGAGAAGACGATGAGGGACTCGGACAGAGGACAGACTTTCGAGAGCTAATAGTATGGATACTACTAGTAGTCCTGTTGTGCAATATTTAGTTTACTGAGAAATAATGCCAGTGTGATAGAGTCGGGTTCTTGCTTGTTGGTGCAGTGTGTGGAGAAAATAGGGCGTACACTAGTACACCTGCGGTGTGCGGCTGATTCCCCTCCACGGCCAAAGTACCTTATAAACGCCCTTGTTAAATCCGCAAGCGCAGCCACTAAAAAATAATTGCGGCTAACTTGTTCCCGACTATTTGTTCCGCATCCGCCAAGCCCAGAAACTTTTGCCTGCGTCGCGCTTCGAGAAGTTGAAGTTGGGTATTGAAGACCTAGAAGAGGTATAATCATACTCGCCGTCGCCGCTCCACCACTCTTACCAAGAGATAACCTAGTTCTCTGTTGCATCCTTTTTCTGTAACCCTTTTTGAATCGTCGCCCCAAGGGTTTTGCGGCAGAATGGACTACGACGACCGGCCAAAGCTGTCGGTGGAGGGCGAGAAGGAACTGACCAGACTTTGGAGGACATGGCGGACGGTACTCGAAATGCTGGTAGACAGGGTATGCGACCGACCGACCGACCTTGCCATCGCTTATAGGATGGAAGCAGTAGTGCTGACCATTTATTTCCACAGGGCTATGCGATCGCGCAGGACGAGCTCGCAATCACCCGCGATGATTTCCAGAGGAAGTTTGGCGATCCATCCACAGGCCACGTTGAGTGAGTTTTTTCGAAATGCGCCCGCGCGACCAAGTGACTGACTGTGGCATACCTTAGGCGGAGACTGATGAAACTGCAAGCGGTGCCGACGGAAGAGATGATCAAGCGCGACACACCGCGACCGACCAAGTCAAACCCGAACCCGCAGACGACGGCCGGCACCATCTGGGTGGAATTCAGCCCGGAGACCACCATTGGCATCAAGCACCTGCGCGCGTTTGCGCAACATCTGGACGCGAACAAGTTCACCACCGGAATCTTCATTACCATTTCACCCGTCACCGCGGCCGCACTTAGGGCGTTCGAGCCGCTGGCGGAGCGAGGTATCACGGCGGAATGGTTCCAGGAGTCAGACCTGCTGGTAAATATTACTAGACACGAGTTGGTGCCCAAACACGTTCTGTTGAGTGCCGAGGAGAAAAAGGTGTTGCTCGACAGATACCGTCTGAAGGAGACTCAGCTGCCTCGCATCCAGTTCAATGATCCCGTCGCTAAATACCTCGGTCTCAAGAGAGGGAATGTCGTCAAGATCATCCGCAAGAGTGAGACTGCTGGGAGGTACGCCAGTTATCGGTGGGTGTTTTAAAGGAAAACCAAACAATAAAGACAATCAACTGCTCTACTTTGCTTGCCATTATCCGGTTCGGGTTCATCAGCGAGGAGTTTCGGGTCAAACAAAAAAAAATGGAATGGCAAAGCTTGGTCCTGTATCGCATTTGAGTGGGTGTGAAGCCGGAGTTGGCGGGCAATTTGCAAACCGGACGGACGGGCGGGGCGAGTGTTCTTGTGTCGATACCAGACGAGACAGACATGATCATTATCAAATTATGAAGGACTTCACTGCTTCAGTATACTGAACCGCCAATGCACCCCGGCTACGACTACGGTAAATTTTGGCTGGCAGGTGCCCTGCCAGTGCTGATGTTCATTCATTTCCATTATCCTGTCCATTCCATCATTATCATGTCATCAATGGTCTACATATCCTCATAAGATCCAATCCCATTTGGTCTTCTTTTGTACCTCAGCCAGCAATTTGTCCGCTTCGCATCCCAGGGCTTTTGTGTGTGTCAGGCAAAAGAAGATGTCACCGGCATAGCCAGTCAGTCGGCTAACCAATCGCTCAAACATCAAGCCGCTTTTCATGCTCGATAGAGATGGACTTGGTCGGCGAGTCAGGCACCGATTGCATCTCATACAGCGTCTGCGGAGACTTGCTGCCAAAGCTAGATGCATGTTCCTGCATACTGTCTGTACGCTCGTACAAGGCCCGGTCCTCGGTGCACTGGCTGCGAGCCAACGTGGTCGAGACCTGTGTCGGTGACGACGACTTGTCGTCCGAGTGGTATCTGGCGCCGCTGTAGGATCTTCGGATTTTGTGCAATGCAGATAGGGTTTTCTGCTTGATGGCGCCGCCACAGGCGGCCCAGATGCCGATGTGGTTTTCCACGGCTGCCCAGAGATAGACCAAGGCGTAGTTTTCTGCAAACGTCCCCCAAAAAAGGTTAGCCACAACCTGTTTTTCCACGCAAAAAGGGCAGACCCTGGGTCATTCGGAGGGAATGTCGTACCTGAGACGCTGCCGCCCCTGTCGAGGTGGACGAGAGCAACGAGACGCAGGATGCTTGCAACGACAACACTGGAACAGATGTGTCAGTGACAGGCTGGTTGAGCTGGGGAGATGGAGAAATATCGTACAGTAGTCCCAAGGCGAACAAAGCATATAAGCCCAATCGGTGCGGCTTCACCATGTCGACGTTGCGGAGCAGTACCATTGGGATCAGGTACAGGATGACATCGTTGACAATCATGATGATGGAATTGCAATAGAAGAAGGTCATGATGTCGACGCACTTGGCGTCAGGACTTGCGAGTGGATTCCACATGTGGCTGAGAGGGATACACTGCAGCAATATGACGAACACAGAGCTGATGCCAAAGCCGGCGGCGACGAACTGCATGAAGTGGATGAAGTATCGTTGACATCGGCTCCGTGCGAGACCGTAATAGAACGTCAACCACGCATGCTTGACGAACATGTTGCAAAGAAAATATGGCGGGAAAACGGCGACAAGAAGCTAAGAAGAAGTCAGCTATGATTCCAGCACGCAAGGCTCACTTGCAAATCAATACCTTCTGCAGTAATGGTCGTGTCGCAAATTCGAGGGGTGTGATATCGGCTCCAAGGCCGTTCGCAGCCGCTGGAGGCATATCAGTCACACTGGAGTTTGGTACCAGGGATTGAGAAGAACATCCTTACCCGCACATACAATGCCTGTCATGACCAAGGCGAGGAACTGCACTTCAAGTTAGGAAAAAGTCCATACGAAGTCGGTGGTAGGTGCAACGTACAGCACTGATGACCAGGAACCCTATAGCGGGTCAGTATTTGCAGCCTTGCGGTGGTTGAGATCGTTTGTGGACTCACATTTACTTGCGTTCAGCCGACCAACGGTCGTGTACTGCCTGTCGAGCTGGATCGACACAAAAACGATGGTCCCGACCGCGAGCACGAGGCTCGTGCCCACCAAAGCAGCATCCGTAGACTCCAACATGTTCAAAGCTCACTGTAGATACTCGGTGCACAGATGATTTGGAAGAGATTGGAATCTGCCATCCCCAGAGGTGTCAACTCTGGCAATATAAAGTCGCAGCATGGCACGTTGTGCGGTACCCAGATATCGAACCATGGCGTGTCCATCTGTTCAAAAGTTCGGATCGGTGGTTGCCACTTCGGATGTGTCGTTCACTCTTGCACTGGAAGCGTTGGACGCGCGACTTGTCAAGTTCTAAGAGAATAGCCCCAAATCCAGAATGGTCCAATGGTCAGAGCATAAAATGTGGATGACAGGTGCCTTGCAGGGACTCGGCCAAGGTAAGGACGATTCAACAGCATCCCCGCTGTCAGCTAAGGAAGGGTGGAGAGTGGAGAGTCGACCCTGTCAAGCATGAACAGGAAGGGTGTGTGTCTCGCCCATTGTCAATAAGTTATCTTGAGGCGTTCCATCAGGTAGGATCATATTATGAACCTGAGTCTTTTGTGAGACCTAGAGAGATTGCCGGCTTCGCGCGCCGTTCCGCATGTTTCCTTATAACCGTAGCAGTAATATGCCGTCCAGAGTTTGGAGCCGTTGAAAAGAGCTTGTTATATCGGCAATGTGGGCTCGGGTCGGCATTCCGAGAAGGCGCCCGCATCGGTTGGCGCCGAACAGCTAACGTTATAACGGTGCGCACTCAATGCTCCACTGACCTTTCCCCGGCGTCTTGAAGAGGGTTAGGCAAGGTGGGCAGAATAGAGGGACACGGTCACACTGGGCCAGCTCCTCCAGTCTGCCCACTGTCATCGGCGGACATTCGGGTGCGTTCTGGCCGGGCTTCCTGGCCACGAAACTTCCAAGGTTGAAGTCCGTTGGAATAGCCAAGCACAAGGGCTGACGGCCCTACTAGTACAGGAAACGGGCAGATAGACGAGATCGTGCATATAGCGACAGATCTGACTGCACTACTATTGCTTTTGGTGCGCGGCCACTCCTGTCACTCGCCAGTCTGGACAACGAGAGGACTTTGCCGCACGTCGGTCGAGTCAGTTCTCGGTCGTCTCGCACCATGAGATGTCGACCTCCCATGTGCTGTGCGGCGCAATGGCAGGTGGATTGCCGGCAACACAACCGGTCATCTTCGAATCGATATGTGCAACCGTCTTGCGCACTAGCATCCAGCTGAAGTGTAAGCACCACCACTCCTTGCCTATCCGTCTCGGGGTGTAAGCGAGTGAGGGATATGGCCGACCAGCTAAAGTAAGGGGCCAAGCACTGCTCAGCTCCATGGGAGGCTTCTGGGGGCTAGACTGTACGCAAGACGAGGTGAGACATCGCAAGGGTGCAGGAGTGCGGGAGGTCGGATCAATCGACGGCCTCCCAAGGCAGGTCGACGGACGACCATTGTGCCCCTTCACCACAGTAGATCGCACCTATGACATTGTCGGCGGATCGTGTGTAAATGTAGACTGCGCAATGATAGTACGTGTCCTGCACAACGTTCGTAAGCAGTTTTTGTTGCAGAGCCAGCTCCCTAGGCCTTATGGAACAGGGTATTTGTTTTGTAGATGTATTTAATACATAGAAGTCAAGTTCATGGGCAGGCGTTCGAGGGTGTCTCTGCAGGATTGGACAAATCCCAATATTCCAAAGTAATGTGATACCAACATGCTTTTGGTGGGCCTCTCCCTTCGCTGTCTGCCCATTCTTCACACTGGTACAGTGATTGAGCAAATGAAGCCCACGAGCGGCCCTGCGAGAAGAATGTCGACACCTGGAGGTTGCTGTATCCTCGTGCTGCTCCACTCTTCAACCAACGTACCGTCCAGACATTTTCAAGAACAACGAGAAGGGACCATGGCTGTCGACTATCGTGATCCGCCAACACTAGTATTTCACGTACAGCTGCAGCTGCCCGGGGATGTTTGCGCTCCGTGCAGTGCCATGCAGTGCCAGTGTGCGCGGTCCTTCGCGCAGCCTGAGCTTTCAAGTTGAAGCCGGTGGCAGCCCCACAATAATGGCAACTGGCATAGGACAACTTCATGTTGAAAGCTTGCAGTGCACAAGCCCAAGCAAGCAGATCCTTCCTGTCATGACTTTCAAATGCATCCTCAGCTGCATTTGCATATGGAGATGCAAACGACGCATCGATCAATGCAAAAGAAGGTCTCGGCGAGATGACCTCGCTTCATTTGTACCTGGGACTTTGCCAAACAGAGAGAGGTACAGGATTTTTGCATGGACTGCTAACCCAGCAATGGGCCATCTCTCATCCTGCAGAGGATGACCGTGCGGCGTCATGCTCCAACTGCTTGCCAACGAGGGGTCTTCGCTTTGAGCCCGTCTTTCCAGCATCTTCATACGAGTGACAGACGTGCAGTGTACTAGTACTCTCTCAAAAGAAGTCTTGATGTTCCAGCCAGCCAGCCTTGCAGCCATCACTGTGATACTGCAGCCAGCACGCCACCGCAGTAATGACCCTCACAGCTCGCGACTGTGTGCGCCACCAAAGGGACGGCCGGAGATTGTGATGCGGTTCCATTGCAGGCCAACCGCTGCAGGAGGGTCGTCGCGGACAGTGAAAACAGTTAGCTACGGTATCAGTTCAGATCATGCGGGTTGGACTTCAGGCGCAGGCACGTCCGAAAGGTGTGGCTTTGCCCGGCTATAAGTATCTGAAAGATGCTCGGTCTCTGCAGAATTCTATTGCTCTCAGTTCAACCTATCCAGTCTCTTGATTAGTTCAGCCATGGCTGACAACCCTGCACCGCCTTCAGCCATCGCCGCTGCAAGGGAGGCGTATGTGGACCGGTTCGAAGTAATGTTGGAGTTGTATGATCAGCTTGATTCTAAGTTGACGGACCTGGAAACCCAATCCACCGCAGCTGGCAAGAAACTGGATGAATTGTACAATACACTTGAAGCCCACCTCAATCGCACGAGGATAGCCTCGAGAGCCAGCTCCCTTGTATCCGTTATAGGCATTATCTTGTCTCTCACGCCGGCTGCACCCGTGGGTATCCCTTTGGCAATTGCCGGCGGAGCCAGCGGTATTGCGATGAGTGCTACGGAGCATTTCAAATTCGAGAAAGATGCAGCCGAGGGATTTAAGGAAGTCATGAAAAATTATGCTACTGCGTTCGAAGCTTTGGAAAAGCATTTTCAGGATATTCAGGATAACGAGTCGAATTTGCACGAATCCCTCACAAGCTTTCTAACTCTACTCGCTACGACCCCGACACCTCCTCGAGTGAAGCCAGAAGTTCCATCCGGTCCAGGTATCAGACCTCCCAGGGTTCCCTATGCTGCGAATGGGTTCAGTAAAATGGCTTTTCATGGGCTTGTCGTGGGCGCGGCTGGAGTGAAACCTCTGGCGACATTGGCCTTGAAAGGCGGCGCAGAGTTTGGTAAATTGCTAGGTGGGGATTTCCCCTTTGGACACGCAATGTGCTGACCCATACAGGCAAAGGTGGCGGCCTTCTGTTGAAAGCTTCACCGGTGTTCAAAGTGCTTGGTAAAGTCTTGCCAGTTGTGGGTAAGGTCTTGCCAGGTGTGAGTATCTTCGTTGAAGGGTATTCAATCTTTGAAACCTGGAAAGTGAACAATGAGACTTTGGAGCAAGACAAGAAACTCAAGGATGATATCTCTGGCCACGCCATGTCCGTCCGTGAGGCTGTTCGGAAGTACAAGTCATCTCTGGAGGAACAACTCGGAAACCAGCAGTTGCGAAAAACTCTTCGAAAGCTGTTGAGACTTCGAAGGCCTCCACCTGGTCCACCCCCAGGTGCTGATAAGCTTGCATGTGCGATGCTTGCCGCTATGGATCAGTTTAAGGGCCTGGGATTCTGGGTCTTTGGGCTATTAATGGGCGAAGAGCACGAAGATCCAACTCAGAACGACTACACAACTGATCTGGTCGGTGTACCGGATGTGGAACAACTCGGTCAGAAAGCGTTGTGCGCCCCAGTTGTCGATTCGGTGTTTGTCAGGTATTCTGAAATAGTGCCTCCTACTGACAAAGAGGTAAGCCGCGAGACAACTTGTGCCTTGATGAGACGAGACTAATATCTTAGGGCGCGGGAGATGACCAGAAGCCCCTTCAAAGTACTCTGGGAGCTTTCAGAGCTAATTGTGACTGGGTCGATATCGGCGATACCTATGTGTTCAATGTCAGCGGAACTCAAAAGGACAAACGGGCTGGCTCATGGATTAAGTATTGGAAGTCGTGGTTATACGACTGCGTGCGAGGCGGCTGCGTTCCTCAGCTTTGCAAAATTCTCGAGCCTGGGAGTCACTCTTGGCTTAAGCCTCTGCTGGGTGGGCATTTGCAATTGGCAGCTGATGGAGCAAGTCCGCGCCATTGGTATATTCTGCCGATATGTCCTGCCCATAATGCTCCCTCGGGAACATACGATCGGAAGTGGGGTGGAGGAGGAACGCCTATGCTAACCAAACAGACAGCTTGGGCAGTTAAGATACCTGCCATGAGGTTTTAGATTAGAATCGACTAAGTAGTCCATAGCTGTACCTTTGGTGTTGTGTAGAGCGAGAAAATATCCCGTTGGTTACAATTACATGTACCGTATTATATTAGTAGAAGTACTGTACAAAGCATGAAGTCCATTTTCTCTTCCGAGAAGATCTCTCGCTGTTTTCAACGCTGCCAAGGCTGACATAAGCCTGAGTCTGGCTCCGCAAGGACTCGAATCCGCGCTTCATACAAGAAATTTGGTGGTGAAATTTCCCCACGTCGCGACTGCATGCGCCCGACGCTCGTTACTAGTATCTCAGTTGATCCCACTCTCTACAAGAATGGGCAAACGGGGCGGTAAGAAAGTAGGGATATCTCTTTTTTCCACTACTGAGCAGTATTAACAACGAATCCAGGGTGGTCGAGGCGGAGGCCGAGGCGGCGGCGGCCATCGCCCGCGACAAGACAACCGAACAAATAAAGCAGAGATCAGTCGGTACAATGAAAAGTTCGAAGAATACTACAACCAACTTGGGATCATACCGGAGGAGGAGCGATCGGATTTCTGGGAGGCGATGCGGAGGGATTTGCCCAACAGTTTCAGGTTCACTGGTTCCAAAGCGTACGTCTGTCGTGTACACCACCTTTTTGGCAGTGATTTGGCCTGACCGTCCATAGGCATGCTCTAGCTGTCCAGCAACGACTGCGCGACTACTATATCCCCGAGATTACATCCATCACGTACGAAGGCCAATATGTCGAAGCCCCCCGACCGGTCGAATGGTATCCGGATCAACTGGCGTGGTATATGACCACTCCCAAGAACGTCATTCGTCGGTTCAAGCCCTTTGCGAACTTCCAAAAGTTCTTGGTGGCAGAAACAGATGTCGGCAATATCACTCGACAGGAAGTGGTCAGCATGATTCCACCGTTGCTGATGGACCTGAGACCGGGCATGACAGTCTTGGATCTATGTGCCGCACCGGGCAGTAAATCTGCGCAATTGATTGAAATGATTCATGCGGGTGAGGAGGAAAGGTGTAGACAAGTCGCTGCAAACCTTGCTAAAGGCTTGGACAGACCTGAAGGAGAAGATTATGAAGATGATGGCCGTGCCACTGGTCTGCTCATTGCCAACGATGTCGACTACAAGCGAGCACACATGCTGGTGCACCAAGTCAAGCGACTAAGCTCACCCAATATCCTTGTCAGCAATCACGACGCGACCATCTTCCCCTCCATCAAGGTCTCACCTAGCCGCACCGAGGATGGAAAGCTTATTCAGAATAGATATCTCAAATTCGATCGAATTCTAGCAGATGTGCCTTGTTCTGGCGACGGCACGGTGAGAAAGAACATGGAGATCTGGAAGAAGTGGGCGCCCAGCAACGGACTCGGTCTGCATGCCACGCAGGTTAGAATCTTGATTCGGGCGTTGCAGATGCTGAAAGTGGGCGGTCGAGTGGTCTATTCCACGTGCAGCATGAATCCGGTGGAAGATGAAGCAGTTCTCGCCGAGGCAATCAACCGATGTGGAGGTTCAGACCTAGTTCAGTTACTCGAAACGAAGGATTATCTGCCTGGGCTCAAGCGAAGTCCAGGGTTGAAGAAGTGGAACATCATGGACAAAGCTGGTCGGGTTTGGAACGACTACGAGTCTGTGCTGAAACAGAAAGAAACAGTGGGTGAGGAGGGCCTCGGCCGTCTGGCTGAGAGCATGTTTCCGCCGAAGAACGACTTGCCTCTTGACAGAGCTATGCGCGTGTATCCCCATAAGCAAGACACGGGAGCATTCTTCATTGCCATTCTTGAGAAGCGGTCCGAAATTAAGGCCAGGCCAGAAGAGAAACCCGCTGTTGTCGCCCCGGAGCCCACCAAAGTGGAAGCTGCCGACTTCAATTCAAAGAGTGTCGAGCTGGAAACGGCCCCTGATGGCACGGTGGAAAAGGTCAATGGCACAACGCCCGTAGATGCAGACTCACCGGTCAAGAGAAAACGGTCACCTGCAGAGGACGAGGAAGAGGCCCATCCGATAAAGAGAGTCAAGAGTGAGGAGCAGCCGGCTGCAGGCACTGAAGCCGATAGTGAACCAGGTCCAGCACCAACAACAGCCACGAACGGCTCTGTGCAGAATGCAGCAGACTCTCAACCCAAGCAGGACCAGCCAAACAATGCCCAGAACCCATTCAGGAAGAGGAACCGTGACCAACCGTTCGAAGAACCGTTCAAATACCTCTCCCCATCAATCCCTGAACTGGCCGAAATCAAAGAGTTCTACAACCTGTCACCCCGGTTCCCGAACGACAGATACATGGTCCGCAACGCTCAAGGCACTGCGACCAAGAACATATACTACACCAACGCGCTTGCCAAGGAGATCCTTCAAGAAAACGAAGGCAAAGGTTTGAAGTTTGTGCACGCCGGGGTGAAGATGTACGTCAAGCAGGACGCACCAGCTCCGGACATTTGCCCCTGGCGAATTCAGACCGATGGTTTGCGCCTACTCGAAGCGTGGGTCGGCCCTGAGCGGATTGTCAAACTGCGCAAGAAGGAGACTTTGAGAAGGTTGTTGATTGAGATGTTTCCCCGATTCAATGGCGAAGAGTACAAAAAGCTCGGCGAGGTTGGCGAGCAGATCTTGCCCTTGAAGATGGGTTGCTGCGTGCTTGTCGTCGAGCCGAGTGATGCCGAAGATGGGCTAAGCGAAAGGATGGTCTTTCCGCTCTGGAAGTCGCTCCAAAGCGTCAACCTGATGCTGCCCAAGGAAGATCGGCGGGCCATGTTATTACGGCTTTTCAATGACGATACCCCGCTGGTGAATCTGAGTAAAGGCTGGGTTGGAAAGAAGGATGGAGCGGAGAAAAAGGCCGACGATTCGACGGAGAAGCCTGCAGCGGCTGACTCTATGGATGTTGACCCTAAGCCAGCCGATGATGAGCCAGAGGATGCACCAGCGGCTCGAGTTCGCAACAGCAGCTCTCCCGAATCCGAAGTCGGCACTGTGCTACCTAATCCTGAGGCAGCGTCTGCAGACGAAGAAGATGGCGGTGTTGAAATCTCTTGATATGCCGGGAAATACTCTCTTCGATTTGCTGCCGGCCTAGAACCTCTACAATACTAGTAGCTGATAATATGACCAAATGACACTACTGTATCTGGATGGTCTCTTGTATCTCTACCTTTGTGCGTAAATATCTATGTCCTGATTGTCTGGTCAATTCTCGACTGGGTGGTGCAAACCGAAGAAGAAAGAAACGACAGATAACCAATTCCGTGTCGTGATCTTTAAGATATGTAGTTGTTACACCAACTTTGATAAGTTGTTGGTCAAATGTTTATACACATTTCCAGTAGGACATGAAATGCTTTCATCCACGGCAAAGCCAGAATAATCTATCGGGTATCTATCTGCCCAGCAGCAATGACGACTGCTAGCTCAACTGAGGTGGACTCTCTTGTGTTGGAGCCAGCGCGCTGGGCATTTCACCCGGCGCCAGCTGCCAGGCCATGTCGACCGCACCCTGGGGATTCCCCTTGTTGAAGAGGAACAAGCCCTGCAAAGCAGCCATGCTGGTCTGGCTAGTGCGGGCCGAGGGATCAGGCAGCACGTGGTTCGCCACCAATTTGGACAAGAATTTCCGCTTCAGCTTGCCCTCTTGATCGATATCGCCGTAGAACCGTTCCCAGAGCTGCTCAATCTGATAGGTCGTGGCCGGACCAAGGTGGACCGTCATGTCGACTCTGCCAGGACGGACGAGAGCTTCATCAAGACGGTCGACGTGGTTGGTAGTCAGGAAGATGATGCGTTCCTCAGCACTGCCGACGCCATCCAAGGCATTCAGCAAGCCCGAGAAAGTGACATTGGCGCCCTGATAGCCATCGGAGTCGACCTGGCGACGGTTGGCGAATGCAGCGTCGACGTCTTCCAGCAGCACCAACGTGCGCTGCGGTATTACAGTCAACAAATGGTTAAGTCTGTCGTCCGTGAGCCCTCGCTCGCTGAGATTGAGCATGGCAATGTCGTAGTTCAGATGGCCCGCCAGGGCCTGGATGAAGGAGGATTTGCCGGTGCCTGGCGGGCCATAAAGCAAGTATCCTCGCCGATAGGGGATGCCTCGCTCATAGTACCATTTTGAAGAAGACAGGAAATCTTGCACATCGGCCACAATCCGTTCCTTGACGCCTTCGTCCAGAATGACCGACTCTAAAGGTCGCTTGCTTCGAGGGTGGCCGAATTTGTCCCATTTGGTGCCCCAGGCGGTATAGATGACGGTTTTCCCTTCGACAGATTGCGTGGCAATGTCGTGGGCTTCCTTGAAGAGCGACTCGAACACGTGGCGATGCGCGTACAGTGTCGTCAAGGTCACCGTTTCCCATGGCTTCCCGTCCATAGAGAATTGCTTCGATTCCCTCTGTCGGTTGACTGCGATCCAGGCATTCTTGTACCGTATCACATGTCTCCCCGGGCCCGGGATCAGCACAAAATCCGTGTGGATCGCCCCGTTGGGCAGTTCTCGTTTCTCCGTCTCGATCGCGAGATGGCGCATCCCCGGTGTCAATCGTTGGAGGATCGATTCAAACATTCCGGTCTTTGTTTCTGCGCCGCTCCCGCCCAGTTGTCTGGCACCATTTGTTGCCATCGCTCTCCCTCGCTCGTGTAGCGTCATCCAGTAGAGGAACCATGGGTAGGAATCGTCGCGGACGCTGATTTCGACGTCAACGAGCAGCCGGCGCCGCAGAAGGGCCGCTCCATGGCGTAGGCCTCGTTGTGCAAATGTCGCGAGCGCGCCCAGTCCTGCAAGACCGAAGCCCGCAGTGAAAAAAGGGTTGCTCGTCAACTGTGCCAATATACCTCCATCGCCAGACGCGGTGCTTGTGCCGGTTCCTGCGAACTGACGCAGCAGATCGGACTTTGATGCAGGGTGTTCATCTAGACCTGATGTTGGTGACGTGGGAGGAGCAGCAGTCGAGCTCGAGGCGACCGATTCCACGCCATTGTCGCTCTGCATTCCCTCTAGACCTTTGCTCTGGGACACATCTGACTACTAGTCGTCCGTTGGTGACTTGGTGCAGTGAGTGGTACTGGTACTAGTAGTCGGATCAACAGGGCTGCCGCGCGGGAAGTTTTTCGTCCGACCGCGTCCGGCCGTATTGCGGATTTAAGAAACAGCAGCATCACCGTCCCAGTCAATGCCATCAGCACCGTGCCCTGTACCTTCGCGGACGAAACCCAAGCCACCATTCATACCTCGCTCGCGCCGTGAGATTTTGACGCGCTGAACTACTAGAAGCTAGGCAGCAGGGAATCTTTTGCGCGCGAGGCATCCCGTCTTACACAGGCACACTACATACATTAATAGGAGACTTGTTCGGGTTGTTTCCTTTTCTTCCCTTCTTCTCCCTTCCTCATGCGGTCCTTCTTGCGCCAACTGTTGTTCAAAACCGGCGCATTTGGTACCACCCGGCCTCGAATCTCTGCTGCTTCTCCGTTACGAACAATGTCCACCTCCTCCACAGCTGCCCTATTATATGCGGCGACCATAGCGACCCCGTCACTGGCGGCGACAAGGCCCGAAGATGAGATCACAAAGGCGAAAGCATGGCACTCGAAGAACGGCGGGTTTGAGAACCCATGGCCGTCATGGCAGATGCTGTCGGTCTTCCAAATCATAACAGGCCTCCTAGGGAGAAGATTGTCAGGCAAGGGAAACACACCAGACACGACTCCGCCAACCGTGCCTGTGCATGCTCCCCAGTTTCTGTCGGAGCGGACAGGAAACGGCTCATTACGAGCCACTTGGCTAGGCCATGCATGCTATTACGCCGAGTTTCCCTCCGGGTTGAGGGTTCTGTTTGATCCCGTCTTCACGCCGCGGTGTTCGCCCTTCTCCTGGCTCGGTCCCAAGCGATACACCGAGATGCCCTGCCAGATCAAGGACATCCCAATCATTGACGCCGTCATCATCTCCCATAACCATTACGACCACCTCTCCCACCCGACCATCATGGAGATTGCCAGATTGCATCCGGAATGCCATTTCTTCGTGCCACTGGGCAACAAGAAGTGGTTCCAGGCCTGTGGAATCGAGAAGTGCACTGAGTTGGATTGGTGGGAAGAAGTGGATTTCACCTTGACCCCATCCTCATCTTCCTCTTCCTCCTCCAGCGGTCCAGAAAAGAAGGAGGTAGACAGTTCTTCTTCCGAACAAACAACCAGCACCAGCACGCGGGTCACTGAGCCCGTCGGTGAACATCCCAACAACTCTTCTTCTGCCGCGGGGTCCGAGTCTATAACTGCCCGCATCGCCTGCTTACCATGTCAACATATCTCCGCCCGTAGTATCCACGACCGCGCCAGGACCCTATGGGCATCGTGGTCCGTCAAATCCGGCGACAAATCACTCTACTTTGCCGGTGATACTGGCTATCGCACCGTTCCCAAGGAATCCGAAGGCAAAGACGACTGGGGTCAAGAATATGCTTCTCTCCCTTGCTGTCCCGCCTTCAAGGACATCGGACGTCTCCGCGGTCCCTTCGACCTAGGTCTCATCCCTATTGGTGCTTACATGCCTCGTTGGATTATGAGTCCAATGCATGCCAACCCTCGCGATGCCGTCGAGATCTTTCGCGATACAAAATGTAAACAGGCCCTCGGTATGCATTGGGGAACCTGGGTCTTGACCGAGGAGGACGTCCTGGAGCCGCCCAGGTTGCTGAGAAAAGCCCTTGCTCATCATGGGCTGCCAGAAACGGGCGTCTTTGATGTTTGTGACATTGGCGATAGTCGCGAGTTTTAATTCCTGTCTAAACGTGCGAAAATTCATTGGTAAAAAGGCAACGTGCTTATGGGGCTTTTGTATGGGCTGGTCTGGGTTGGATCTGATCGGGGCAAGGAGCAGGCACACGAGGAGTTACTCAAAATTCGAGCTACGGCCTTTGGAGTTGGGAATTGTACTACTATACAGCGTTGAGCCAGATTGTGGATGTTCGAAATGTGATGGACAACACTGTTATCACACGGCCAAACATCTTCAAATTCGATTGGGGCCACTGGACTACTCTTTCATCAAAACTGCAATTGACCGAGTTGTGAAATATCCTCACTAATAATACAGGGGGATCACATCCTTGTGTGAAAGCTCAACGCCACTCGCTGTCAACTTTTTGGGTATTGGTGCAGGTTGCTTTTCCTGCTCTCGGATACCGCTCCTCGGCTCGCTTCGCAAGCAAACCAGATCAGCATGTTTCAGACTCCAGTTCGAGCTGTCGGTAGCTCGTGACTTGAGACATCTTTTCCGGCATAAGCCACTCCGACAACCTAGGCTGCGTTTCTTTTTGCTCTGCCTTTGCCGGTGGCTCGCTTGACGACTTTCTTTGGCTTCTGTTGCGGCTCTTCCAGGTCGGCGTCGTCGAGATCCGCAGTGACCGAAGGTGGCTCCTGCGCAAGGACATCCTCTCCTTCATCCTCATGCTTAACCTTGACTTTCTTTGTCTTCTTCGACTTCGATGGCAAAGGTAGGTCGCCCTCGTCAGCGCTTTCTTGCTTCGCTTTAGTTGGTCTTCCTCTCTTCGCCTTGACTGCAGGTTTGACAATAGGAGCGTCACTCGGCCCATCAGTTTGCGCCTCAAGTCTGGGGGCGTCCTCTTCGCTGTCGCCAGCTGCTGGTGGGTTTGTCGTCTTTCTGCTAGACTTGGCCTTGGGTTCGTTCAATGCTTGGTCCGAGTCCTCCGCTGCCTCGTGCTCCTTTGCTTTGACCTTTTTGGCTCGGGACTTCTTCACTTTTGGAACCTCCGCCGCTTCGATGTTCTCGTCAGCAGCCTTCCGCTTCCGGGTCCCAGATGTCTTGGGAGGTGGGGCCGGCTCGGAATCTTCCTCGTCATCCTCGGTCTTCCCTTTGCGGCTTCTCTGTTTCTTCTTTGGTGGCGGTGAAAGTGCAAGGTCATCTTCGTCCTGCTCCGGTCCCGCCTTGGCTTTCTTTGTGCCAGTCCTCTTCGCTTTGGGCTTGCTGGGTGTTTCCTCTGCATCCGCGCCCGCCTCGCCGTCTCCTTCAGCATCGTTCTTTTTCTTCTTTGGAGTGCGTTTGCGGATGCCCTTCTGGCCTGGCCGATTTAGTTCGGGGTCCTGGAACAGCTACTGTTAGAAGGGGCTAGGGTGAAAGTCCGGAAATGCAAATCTTACGCCCTTCCAATCTTCATCGGCAACGTGACCGTGCTGTAATGCAAACTTGATCTTCTCCTGTGCTTCCGGGGGCAATTCATCATAGCCATCCAGAATTGCTGGCAAGTCCTCGTCAAGATCAAGGTCTTCTAACGGGCCGACTTGGTCTTGGAAGTTTTTGACCTGAGCAGGTGTAACACAGCCCCTAGACACTCGTAAATATGTGCCGTGGTAAGGGTCCGATCTGCAACATTACCAATGTTTCCATTTCCAGGTGAAGTGGTCCTGGATGTTCACCAGTGTGCCCAGTCTGAGCTCACCCTTCTCAATCTTAGGCCCGGCATCTTTGCAAGCCTGGCACTTTGCGCGGCCGGTTTTGGCCAACTCTGCCCTCCGTTAGCATGAGTGGATGCCCGAAACCATTGCGGGAGAGCAGCGGTGTTCCTCAAGCTGATGGCTGAGGAGTGCCACAGATTGTCTTAGATCGGAGGTGGGCAAATGTAGATTCACAGTGTAGGACTATGTTCATTTATGTCAAATAGGGCTGAGTCAGACTTACCGAACCGATACGTGGCATTCGACATGGTGGTTGAAAGAATTGAGATTAGGGCGTCTTGAGAGGGGGAGGTGGAACAACAAAGCAGAGCAGCGCAGTGCCTTGCTTGCGCCGATAGTCGCGTACTCTGAACTCTAAAGGTCACAGAGTGGAGTGGTAGAAAAGAAAAGTTGATAGCTTCTACAAACCGCAGGCTGCCACTGGCAGTGCATCTGAATGGCTGCGTTGGTTATTATCAGCAGGTGAGGCAGGGACGCGCTTTGTCAGATAAACGCGGCAGGCAGCTCCCTAAACGGTCGTGTCACACCAGCTTTTGCCAATAGACGCGTAAAGTGCCGCCAAGGCAAGGCTGCGTGTTTGTGATGTCACTTCAGCCTCACTGCCTTTGAGCTTCAAGTTCTCTCCTCGCCTCTCACTCCTCACCATGCCGGCGGCCTATGTACGTCGTAGGTACGATGGAGCTGCCCATTATGCAGTGTAATACATTGTGGAATTTCTCCTTGTGATACTTGGTAGCCTGAAAATCAGCAAAAAGGCCAGAACGCGCTTCAAACCTGCGGTACATGGAGAACCATCCACATTACTGACAACCTAATTGCAGCTGAAACATGCGATCCTAATACATTTGTTACCGAACAGTGACAGTCCCTTCGCAATCGGGAGTTTCAAGCCAGATCTGCAAACTTCCGATACAAACTTCGTCTACACCGCATTGCTGGACGTGCATAGTCTGACCATGCTCGGATATGTTATGCTTGTTTCGTTGGCTTTGATGCTGTTGCAGCATTTCCGCCGCCGAGTCCCTCTTCGCTGCTAACATCCCTTGTAATATGCTGTCCCTCAAGGACACCTCCTAGTTCCTCATCAGCGCGTTTGGCAGGCTGCCGGTAGGTCATAGAGAAATCATGTCGCCCGTCGTGGAAGAAGGCGTATGGCAGCTCGCCATGAACCTCACCATCGCCAATTAGCAACTGCTCCTCGTTGTATCGAAGTGGAATTCTCAAGACATATTTGATGAAGAGACAGATAGCGCTGGTCCAGAAGATATTCCAGCCGATAACGAAGAGGAAGCCAACAATCTGGAGCCAGACCTGACGACCATTCCCATCAATTGCACCACCGCTTGGGCTCAAAGCGAAAGCAGCCGTCCCTTCACTTGTTGCAAACAAGCCTGTCAGAAAGCCGCCGACAACGCCGCCAACCAGATGTGTGTGGAAGTCTCCGACTACATCGTCACTAAACTCAAGGAACCATCTCTGCTTTCCGAGAATGTTCATGCTTATCCAAGGTATGGTCCCCGAACAAAAGCCGATGATGATTGCACCCCACCCCGCAACGAACCCTGCAGCCGGCGTGATTGCAACCAGACCGGTGATTATGCCCTGAACGGCTCCGATCACAGCTGGTTTCTTGAAGAAGATCAAGTCGAGGGCGGTCCATGTCAGCATGCTCATAGCAGTACAGACGTTGGTGTTAAGCACGGCTGCACCAGCATCGGGTGAGGCTGTATATGGATCACCTCCGTTGAAACCGTTCCAACCTAGCCAAAGAAGTCCTACTCCAGCAAGTGCAAGAAGGACATTGTTGGGATAGAACTCGGTACGATCGCGCGGATGTCGTGGTCCGACCCAATACGCCATGACGAATCCTGCGGTCCCGGATGACACGTGGATGACATAGCCACCGGAATAGTCGAGAACGCCCATCTGGTACAGGAACCCGCCTCCCCAGATACTGAATGCTCCGACCGTGTAACTGAGGGTGACCCACAACGGCACGAAAACCATCCAGGCAAGGAAGTTCATCCTTGCCAGTCCGGCTCCAGCGATAATGACAACAGTGATTGCTGCGAAGACAAATTGAAAATATACCATTGTACTCATGGGGTACGCTGCCGTCAAGCCGGCCGCCGGTAGGCTGGCTTGGATCAACTCATAGTTCATCTCCACCGCAGGTCCGGGAACTCCGACGAAAGGCAGCATCTTCTTCCCGAACCCGGCCTTGTAAGCCCACACCACCCAGCAGATCAAGACCGCCGCGAAGGCATATAGGACCATAAAAGCAGAGTTGATGGCCCATTTCTTCTTCACCAAACCTGCGTACATGATCATGAGACCTGGCACAGACTGCAAGCCCACGAGAGTCGCAGCTGTCAATTGCCAGGCATTATCGCCATTGTTGAGCCAGTCGGGGGCCACTAGATCGTCGGCATTCCACGCCGGCATTGTTGCGTATGAGAGGATTTCAGGCAGCTACAGTTGCCTAGAGACGGTCGAGCACGGTGGGTTCAGGAGCAGGTGTTCTGCCTGGGTCGGCTCGCTGAGAAGACTTGAGACAACAGGAAGCATTGACGCTCGGTTGGGCATTCCATCTCTTAAGAACAAGGGATATGTGTGCGCTATAAGGGCTCTGCTACATCTCGCTTCAGAGCCTGGGACCATCCCGGGTTCCTCCCACAGACATGACTTGGAGAAGGACCCCAGTGATCTCGCGCCCTCGACTTTGTCAGGTTTGTACGGTCATCCCACCCTTCTGTCGCTGGAAGCTCGAGCATGCAAAGATACTGCGGCCGACAGCCTGTTCGAGGAGAACCAGGGGTTCTAGGCCAGCTTCGTTGTGAACGACAGGCCGAAGCGAACGCGCCTCCTTATCATGAGAGATGGAGCATCCACGACATCTGGTTTGCCAGCATCCATGTTCTCGATGACTTGAACCTGAAGTATGGCAACCTCCACAGCAGAATCCGGGGAAAAGCAGCCAATAGTGGAGAAGAAGCTTATCAGTACTTGGCATCCTGGGGGCGCAACTTTTAATGCTGGTAAACTCTGTCAAGCCTTCCTGGCTGGCCTCTGGAATCTTGCCAGTGCACTGCTAATAGCGTATGGTACAGTCGTGCTGCGGCTTGAATGCTCAAGCCGACTGAGTTGGTCGCGGTACCTATTTGGGGGCGAGGTTGGATGCTCCGCCATTGGGCCAGTCGACCTTATCCTCCTTCCAAGCGAGTACGAGCGTGCACGATCGGTGACACAACACGATCAGAAGAACTACGGTGTTCGGTGGTCTGATGAGCAGCCTACCCATCACCCACTGTCAACCGCTTACCATAGTCCACAAAATGAGGGCCTGCTTATGGACGGTAGCTGTGCCACTTTGACGGTCTCATGCACTCAAGTATTGAGGACAGAACAAAAAAGCAAAGAACAAGCGGCGAGCCTTGGGTGATTGCAAAGGCTTATCCTGGGGTGACAAGAAGGCCGAAGGGATACGCAACCGATTAGCTTTTTGGGGAACAGAATCAACAGCTCACAGGCTGCGTCTCGATGATGAACTTATGCTAACATGTGACATTGAGCATCCACGACAGGGCAAAAGCTGCCATTTTTTTGTCAGCATTGACCCGTAATGACGGTGTCCGCCGGTTGGAAGGACGACTTGGTACCACATACTAGCATACTGTTTTCTCACCTCCCTTCCACACTCTCAATTTCCTGACTTGAGCAGCATTCTAGCACACCTAGGCAAGGTACTTGTTGAACCACTCAATGCCTTGCTTTTCGGCATCATCCATGGCCTTCTTATCCTCGTCACTGCTCCAATCACTTCTCAACGCGAACCCATGCACCTGGCCCTTATAGATCTTGACTTCGAAAGGGACGCCGGTCTTCTCAAGGGCCTCTTTGATCTGATCCACTGATTTCAAGTCTAGCATGGAATCCTTTTCGCCAACAGCCAGACTTACGGGTTTTGCCACGGGCTCCAGATCGCTAGGGATCGACAGCAAAGACGGATGACAGGCATAGACAGCATCTACGCCGCCGCTTGGCTTCGGGCCCTGACCTGCGGCACCACGATCATCAATCTTGCGAGCATGGCCTTGAAGGATGGCGTAGCGGCCACCCCAGCAAAATCCGATGGCTCCTAATTTGCCGGTGCCCTCAATGCCGCGGACGGCATCGATGAATCCGGAGATCAAGGGCTCTGAAACACTCTCACGGTGTCGCATTAGCCAAGGGCCCAGCGTGGCCATGACGTCGACTGTCTCTTTCGCCTTGGCAAGTAGTTCTTCCTGCTCCTTGACCTTGAGTGGCGGCTCGACGCTCTGCAGGAACTCAATGGGCAACGAGTCCCCCTCGTGCACGTCCGGGATGTAGCAGTAGAATCCGGCTTTGGCGTACTGATCTGCCAGCAGACGGACATTCTTGAACTTCCACCCGAAGATATCCACGATGAAGACGACAGTCTTCGATTTCGACTTATCGCTGGGTTCGGCGATGTATGTCGGTAGTCCGCCGACTGTGGCTTCATGTCCACTGGGTGTGCCGTCGTGCACGGCTCCTGAGATGCAGCAGGCGCCCATGCCGATTTCTGTGGTAGCCATTGTGCGCTTTGTTTTTGTTCTCGAAGCAACCGTAAATCAAGACTGTGAGAGGAGCTGAGTACTACTGAGTCACCGGTTTCAACGCGCCGGCTGGATATGCACGGAATGGTATTTGAAGTTCCAGTCGCTCTTTCCCCACGCGATGACAAGAAGGAGAACGAGAAGTTCACCTTGTCGTCAATTGCGAAGCAGTGGTATCTATGCGATTTGCAGAGAACATGGAGGGGTGCTTGTAACGGTCTGTTAATAACTAATATAGTACTTGGATGAGGTCCGAGGCGTTGAGCGCACTCCGCAGTGCATGACATCACCTTTCCAATATGCTTACTAAGGGTTGATACAGCCTCGGACTACCTCTCTTCAGAGGTCTCTCTAAGTCTTGCTGTGGATGCGGCGCTCTTCAGTGCAGCGGGTGACTAGTGTCTCGTGGCATGGTAGGCTTGAAGAAAGTACGCCTCAAATGTAAAACGCGCGGTGGTGGGCACGAAATGGTAAGGAAACTCGGTGACGGTCCAGGGATACCCAGTTCTGCACATTAACGACGCTCTCTGCTCCTGCAAAGCCGGGCATCCGATCACGGGAATGCTTGCTCCTCGGCAGCAAGGTGGTTGAGATAGCCATCCATATGACATCGAGCGGTCCTGGTCAACCGGGCGCTTTGTATCTTGCCAGGCTCGATCGAGGCGCCAACCTCCAGCGTGCCGGAAGGATGGCCAATGACCGTGTTAGACCGATGTAAATGTCTGGACATTCTCGAAGGAATCGTGCCATCCATCTTGCAGGCGACACCCAGATTGAGTGCGAGGGTGACGGGAACGGCCTTGTGAGCCTGTTCCATTGACAGCGCCTGGCAGACAATGTCGACTCCTTCCCGGGCAGGGGGAAACAGAAGCACGATTTTAGGGATGCTGCTGATATTGGGATCAAGGCCCATCATTTCAGTCCCGCGTCGGCGAATCGTCTCCAGCTTGGCCAAGAGCTCGTGGTTCGCATTGAGATGTTCAGGGGAAGCATCAGCATTCCAACCTACGTCCCTGCCATCGATGAAGATGCCCGGATTGCTGACGTCGACCAGCGACGCCTGGATCACTCCATCGTCTCCATCAAGCTTGATCTCGTCGATTGCGTTGCCAGTCGGTAATGCAGTTCCAGTTTTGGAACCAGCAGGATCGAGGAACGAGAGAGTAATTGTTGACCCTGTGCCGGGAACGCCGTCAATCGAGCACGTTCCTAGTTCGTGATATTGCCAATTTCCATTGACATAACATGCTTCGAAGTCGCCCTGGATAACTTTCCCAGTATTGGTGTTGTGCATCCTCATGGTGATAGGCTGAGTTTCGCCCTCAGGAGGAGTTCGAGACCCCGTTTCCAGGGATCCCTGACATAGCCCAACATTCAGCGCGAAAGGCCCGACCCCAGAGGTCAGATTGCCACAGTTCCCGGCCATATCCAGTCGTCCATCCTTCACGCCAATTTGGAAGAATGTATAGTCCACATCGGCATCTGACCGGGTCGAGCGAGAAACCACCATGGCTTTACTGAGTGAAGAAATCCCTCCTCCCATGCCATTCAGCTGCCTACCGTAGGGATCGGGCGAGCCCATGACGGTTGCAAAAAATCCTTCCAGCTTCTTAGCTCCAGCATCATGGGCCGGCCTGCCCGATGTTAAGGATGTCTGCAGCCACTTAGGCAGGTCAGAGTGGTTAAGGAACACTCCTTTCGAAGTGCCGCCCCGCCAGAAGCATGCTCGCACGGCGCGCGGCAATGAAGACGACGCCACAGCCCGCTTTGCATGAAGAGTCCCAGATAGAGGTATGCTGCCCAGCCGGACACAGGGTGGTCGTGGCCAGCACCTCAGGATGGATGCATTGGCCCAGGAGGTTCGCTGCAGCATTGCCCAACTTGAACCCTGGACAACTGGCCATGCAGTGGACCACCCGCCAGACCAATACTACTGCTGGGCACAATGGCTATGGCTACAGCTGTTTCACAAACCAAGATTACGTTTGTAACCAGAACTTGTCCAGGCCACCCATAAACAAAACTCGGCGGGCGTGGCTGGTTGGTTGTGTACAACTTGAACTTGGACCGCTTGTGTTACCACGAGGTCAGCCAATAACAAGGCTGCCATTTCGGAGTTCGAGTTACCATGTTCGATAACTTGAACTGAATGAGCAGCCACATCGTTGTGACTTTTCCACAGCCCGCTGCATAGCCAGTAACTCGATCCTCCACGATGCCCTTCGCTCGTTTACATTCCTCACTCCTTGTATAAGGAGAGTCTTCAAGATGGGCTCTCTTGCACCGCCTCCCCATCCTCCGCAATTCCTTGTTATCGGCGCAGGATCTCGGGGTCATGCATATGCCCGCGCTGTCGAAGCCTCCACATCTGGGTCCATCGCCGCCATAGCAGAGATCAACCCCTTCAAACGGCAAGAGTTTGGCAAGCGATACATATGGGGCAGTGAAGGACAACCCCAGGAGCATCAGTCTTTTCCGGGCTGGCAAGAATGGGTCGAGTGGGAGACGCGGCGGAGGAACAGCGCGGACAAGGCTGGAGATATCCAGCCTGGCTATATCCCCATTACAGGCGTCTTCATCTGCACCCTTGACGAAACCCATGCTCCGATCATCCGGGCAATCGCGCCTCTCAACCTCCATATTCTCTGCGAGAAACCTATGGCCCTCTCGTTGTCCGATTGCCTATCCATATCAGCGGCCCTTTCAAGATATCCTCCCAAGGTGGTCTCCATCGGACACGTGCTGCGATATTCGCCACACAATATCCTGCTACGCAGACTGTTGACCATCGATAAGGCTATTGGTGAGATCGTTTCCATCGAGCATACCGAACCCGTGGGGTGGTGGCACTTTGCCCATTCCTATGTCCGCGGAAATTGGCGGCGAACAACGCCCGAGGGCGTCGGTTCATTGTTGACCAAGTCCTGCCACGATATTGATTTTATTCTCTGGTTGCTTTGCTCTCCCAGTCCTCTCACGGGAGAGACTCCACATCTGCCATCGACGGTCTCAAGTACTGGAGCCATCACACATTTCAGGCCGGCCAGAAAGCCGAAACTCGCAGGTCCTGCCACTACGAATTGTCTTTCATGTCCCGCGGAGCCAGAATGTATATACTCGGCGAAGAAGATCTACCGCGACCGGTGGCTACGAAAGGAGCGAGATACCGGCTGGCCGTTGAAGATAGTCGTCCCTGAAATCGAGGATATTGTCTCGTGCAAGGGCTGGGATGCCGCTGAAGCGAGACTCACGCAGAAGCTCGGCGAAGACTACGATAGAGGCATAACGCCGGATGAAACGATTGCCAGTAGGGCATGGTACGGACGATGTGTGTACGAAGCCGACAACGACGTGGTCGACGACCAGACTGTCACCATGGAATGGGACGAGGACCCTGTCGCCGGGCAAGATTTGGGTCGTGGGCCGAAAAGAGCGCTTTTCCACATGACTTATCCGACGCAATCACAATGTGAACGCCGAGGCAGGATATATGGTTCGCTGGGCGAAATCACTTACGATTCGCACACCATTACCGTGCACACTTTCGCGACCGGCGAGACGATAGTACATAATGTCCCGAAGCAAGCTCCAGAGGTCGAGAAAAGCCACGGCGGTGGTGACTGGGGTCTTGCTGGTGCTTTCGTCCGCGCCGTACAACATGTTGACGAAGGGACGATGAGCGTTGCGCAGGCGCAACGCGACATCGTGGGCTGTGATCTGGCCGAAATCATACTGAGTCATGCAGTGGTATTTGCCGCCGAGGAGGCGCGAAGGGGAAGGAAGGTCGTCCACTGGGCTGAGTGGTGGGCAAAGAACGGACAGGTGACAGATCAAGTCACTCTGTAAGATGGTATCCCTCAAGGAGCTGGGTATTCCAGCCTATTACAACTCCAGAATGCATGCTTGATGACCGTATACGACCTGATGATTAACGATTAACGACGAGGACAAGCGGCACTATATCTGGTTTCATACGGACCGCAAGCAATTCGAATCTAAAATCAAATATTATATTATTTCATCATCAGTCTACTTGTTTACTCTTGGAACACTACATGGAAGCTTTACCGGAATGCTGGCCATGGTCAATGTTGCCTAGGATGTCTGCCACATTCCAACTGAACAACACACTGCTCAAGCTGACCATGTCAACAAAACCGATCGTGGACATGTGCCGCTGTCGCCGGATATCAAGCAAACCATGGATACTGTTCTATCATCTCGAAGACCATATCTCATTCTTTGTCCGGGCCGTTTCTGATTTCTTTTCTTCCCGAGTTGGTCATGTTCCGTCGTTCTTTCTGGTCCCAAAGGTATCGCTTGACGTTTTCCAGACTTGAAGATCCCATCACTCCAGGAACACAGCCTCTCCAATAATCCAAACCACAGTCATGTCTCGCCGCCGATACCTACCCTCTGTGCTTTTCTTTCTCACAATATCCGGTACGTTCAGTTGCGCCTCTGCTCGAGATCTCTTTACGGCCAAACCTACCAATGGCACGTACAATAAGTCCTATCCCAAGCATCTCAAATCCCTCAGTCAACTTCATCTCGATTGATGTCAGAAACCACATAGCATTTCTGTGGGTCGCAAGCAAACTGTAGCTAACGATTTCAACGTCTTTATGCCACAGCTACTCTGGCTGTCGCCCATCCTCCATTCATCCCAACACCCTCCGACCCGGTAGGCTCGAGATGGTGGCACTCTAAAATATCGGCACCTGCATCAGCAGCGACGGCGACCGAGTCTGCACAGCTTGACTCGGGCAATGCAGGGATCGACTGGGCATCGTCGCTGAAAACCCCAGCCGACTTGCCGACCAACTTCAACAAAATTCGCATCGCACACGCTGTGTTGGCGTCGAGTGCGTTTCTGGTCTTCTTCCCTCTCGGAGGCATCCTGGTCCGCATCGGCAACTATCGAGCCCAAATCGTCTGGATTCACGCAGCGTTGCAGGGCTTTGCATATGTCGTCTTTGCGACTGCGGCCGGCTTGGGGATATGGATGGCAAGAAGAACAGATCATGTATGTGGACTGAAGTTCGAAGAGATCTGAACGTTTTGCACAGTAACCACGCTGCCATTGAGTCCTTCGTTTTGGCAGTTATCGATCCTCTCTTTTCTCCTAGCCTTGTCTCTGTTCGTGGCTCCACGAACAGCCCTCAGGCCGGTTCCCTTTCTTTCTCTTATTGTTCTCCTCGAACCATCCTCTATCTTGTCTCTTTCTCTATTTCATTGAAGAATATCCACAATACTAATCGCACGGCACATGCAAAACAGTTGACATCCTACCACCCCATCATCGGCCTAGTGCTGCTCTCCCTCCTCGGTCTACAACCTGTCTTCCAAGTCCTCAATCACCGACTATACCATTGGTTCCCCCGGCTCATCCACCTCGCCCACATCCACCTATGGCTAGGTCGGATTTTGTTGACTGTCGGCATCCTCAACGGCGACCTAGGCTTTCAATTCGCCTCTCATCGTCCACCACAGTGGTCCACGGCGCCCAAGATTGTCTACGGTGTCATCGCGACCTTGGTCTGGGTCGTTTATGTGGCCGTCTTGGTCGTGTGGCGAGAGCTGGGGAAGGGTCCCAGACTTGCGCGCGGCAGTCAAATTGATGCTGCTGGGAATTCAAGCCCTGTCAGGACTGGGACTGGTAGTGGCGCGGGATTGGAGATGGCAAGTGGGACCGTGACTGCTTCGGAGAAAGAAAAGCGAGGACGAGGACGACGACTCAATGATCAAGAAGAGGGGGATGTGCCGCTGTTGCGCTCTGGCACGGGAAAACAAGTGGTTGGAAATGGACAGGCGGGTACGAAAGAAAAGAGGACCAAGAACAGCAAGCAGAAAGATGGTCCGTCTGTAACGGCATCACCGGCATCGGAAACTCACCGGCAGAACAGAGGTGAAGGAAGGGCTTTTTGACTACTATTTGATGATGGAGATCTCGGAACGACCAGTTTAATTCGACCACTGGGTGTATCCTTCATGTTAGGACATTGAGCTGAAGAATTTTTGTGGCTTCCATTCTAACATCCGACATCCTTCTTGATTTCTGAGAAATACATATGCAATAGCAGCTGTGTCGAAAGTCCATTTGCTCGGCAGATCGTCCCTAGCAAGGGGTGCTCAGCCTCGTGAGCATGGAGACCTCCGACAAGCCGAGGTTCGACCGGGAACCCCAAAAATGACGGAAGACAACTCGTACATTTGCTCACAGCACAACCTACCTAGGTACTGAGGTATTGTAATAGTAATAGAATTGAGTTTATTTCTTGCTCAACCTCTCTTTGAACCCCGCGGCCGCCCTTTCCCAGTGGCTTTGACACGGTGCAGTTTGGCGCAGGAGAAGCCCGCAGCCGATACATGTACTGGTACTAGTAATATGATCCCTCAACGCGCCCTCCGGCATGCCAGCCAGACAATACCCGCGGCAGTAGCAGCAACAGCCTCGAGCTCGAACGCGTCGTCGTTGAGTGCGGGTCTGTGTTGTCAACCGGTGACGCTCCTTCCCCGTCGAACTCGTTGCCGCCAGTACACGTCCTCAGTTCGAGCGCCCGGGCACGCTGACACCAAAAGCGCGATATCGCCTCGATGGCTGAGTGAAACAAAAGCCCGGATTGGGAAATGCATTACGTTCGGAATGCCGAGCGAGCTGGTAAACGAGGCGGCGGAGATTCTGGGGATCCTCGGACGTGACTGGCGGGAACTGGTGGCCGGGAGCGAAGGATACCTGACCTCGCCTAAGAGAGCGGGCTTACACCGCCAGCGGATCGTTTGGGGCGAACAAGACTCCATGGGCCACGTCAACAACGTCATGTACGTACGATACGCGGAAAGTGGACGGTGTAATTGGATTCTGAACTACGGGGAACATCCGGTGCTGGACGAAAAGGAGGAAAAGAATGGTGGTGCTGTGGTGGATTTGGATCCGGCGCACAAGCGAGCCTGGAGAGAACTGTTGACGTCGCGAGGGATCGGCCTGATTCTCAAGAGCATTACCGTCGACTTCAAGTTCCCCATGACATGGCCTGATCGCATCTCCGTCTACCATAAGCTGCGGGCCCGGCCGGACGAGTCCAGCGAGTCGCTGGTGCTCGATGTCCTGATCATGTCGGAACTGCGTCAGAGGCCGGCCGCTCGCTGTCTCGAGGACGTGGTCGTCTACGATTACCGCGCGGCCAAAAAGACCACCCTTGAGCCGTTTATGCTGCAGCAGCTGAGGAGGACGTTTGATCTCCAGGAGAAGGCTAGACGTGAAAATCATGATCGTATCTGTCAGATTGATGGGCGTGTGAGACGGCTGGAACTTCAGACTTGGGATAGACCTGATGCAAAGGAGGACTTTGGAAGTGTGCGTTGAACGCCCTCCTATTGCTCTCAAGGAGCTCACGCACCCTCTCACACAGGTAGGGTCCTGTATATTGGCAGTAGCTGCACTAACTATTTGCACGAGCAACAATCGGTGCTGGTAGCATTGTCCATCCTGTGTTCTACTCTGCGACAACTTCATTTACTTTACTTCCTTTGAACACAAGACGCGCTCGTTGACAATAACCTCAGCTGGTCCAGCGAGTCTCAGGATTGGTCAGTGTATTGCTTGGCTACAAGAAAATGACTTCCGGGAGCCCTCCGGAGTCCCAGCAGTTCGGTAACGAGGCTGGAGAATCCTTCTGTTGTTCTATTGTCCCGATATTCACTTCAAGCTATTGTCCATCCACCTTGCGGTCTTATTGTGTCTCCCCGGCCAATGGCCTCAATCCAATCCCACATCAACACAGCTTTGCCATTGAGATATCCCACCACCAGTGTTCCCGCGGCATTGACTTCTATTCAATGGTTCCATGCGTACACAATACATCCCAATGCGGCCAATTCGCACAGGTAAGAAGTCATGGCCGTCTATATATACCTCCCCTTCTGTCCTCCCTCTCCTTCTCTCTCCTCTTCTCTTCCCTCGTCAACCTTTCACATCTCAAGAGCAGGCTCTTTACCTTCTCCTTCAAAATCTTTCGCAGTTCAATTCCCTTTGCAAGAACAAGTTGAGCAGGCTCATCTTGTGCTTCAGATCTCTTTTCCACTTCAAATCTCCTTTCAAACCCAAGAGCAGGCTCTTTTTCTGTGTCCTTTGCAGTCAAAATGGCCATCTACAACGCTGAATGTTCTGCCCTGCTAAACGCCACGGTTTCCGAATGGTGTCCGGCGATTCACGTGCTCCCATTGAATGAGAGTGACGTTTACGACTTTCTTGACGCGCACCCCGATGTGCTTGTTAAGTATTTGAAGGAGCGGGCCGGGCTGGCGGAGTCTCTTGTCAAGCCCTTGCTGCCGGGTCTTGTCAAGACCACACCGGCGCAGGACGCCGCTGGTGGGAGCGGAGTGGCCGCCCCATCAGCGGTGGCTGACGACTCTGTTGAGGAGGAGGTCCCTGGCTTTGTGTTTGCCGGGGAACTCTTCCTCGATGAGTCGGAAGCGGCTGAAGAATCGTCTTCGCCCGAGTTGATTCGGGAGACAATTGAGATCTCGGACGATGAGCCCGAGGAGGTTGACAATGGCAAGGGGGGCGCCAAAAAGCGTCCTCCACCACTGTCAATGCCAACCTCCCAGCAGTGGCCGCCCAGATCGCCAGTCCGGCCATCATGGTCGCCAATCACACCACCACCGGCGTCTCCTTCCCCAGCATCGCCAACGCCATCATCGTCGTCCTCGGAGTCGTCCTCGAAGCCATCTTCGAAATCGGCCGAGGAACCTGAATCAGAACGGGAGCAATCCGAAGATGAGAAATCGTCTTCTTCGGAGGAATCGTCGGCATCATCCTCGAAGTCAGCCAAGGAACCTGAATCAGAGCCGGAGCCATCCGAAGCTGAAAAGTCGTCTTCTTCAGAAGAATCGTCGTCTTCAGAAGACGACAGTGATGATGATCTCCTGCCTTTCCCTGCCCCTCCTAACCTTGTCGCTGCCTCCAGGGAGGAAAAGCCTGGCCGGAAGTGGCGGTTGTTCGAGCAAGAGTCGTGCATCCAACACATGGTCAACATCCGAGCAGAAGGCAAACTTCAGGGCGAAGCACGGTTCCGAGAAGCCCAGCGACGCATGGCACAGCAGGACGGGGTCGTCAAGACCGGCAAGACTGCAGTCAAGAACTTCTGGAACCGGTATGGCCGCGCCCGTTCCCTCTTCGACGAGCGCAAGAACAGAAAGGCGCCACTTTCGACCTCCAAACAGGGCAAGGCGGCCAGAGCAAAGGCAGCCAGACGCAAGGCTGCGGCCAAAAAGACCCAGCAAGCAGCGAGAAAACGTGCCAATGGCACTAAGAAAGCCGCTTCGACCTTGACCCAGAAGGCCAAGGGAAAGCGCAAGCGAACATACGAGACCGATTCCGAGTCTGAATCCGAAGAAGAAGAAGAAGAGGATTTCGACTCACCCTTCTTTGCCCCTTCTGACGAGTCCGGGCCCGACGAGACACCGCCTCGCAAGAGAAAGAGAGACGACGATGACGACGATGACGAGTGGCAGCCCGACAAGGAGCTGATCAATGCAGTGCAAAAGGGATTGAGAACGAGAAAAGCCCGCGTCGCTTATTAGACATACATGGCCATTTCATTCATTTTCGACTTTTCCAACAAGTCTCCACTTCAGTTCGTTCATTTGGCTATGCATCAAAATTTTTCGGATTTTCACCACTATTACATCCGTTGGAGATGCACAACATTTTCACCATTACAATCATTTAATCTGCAACAGATACTCCGACACACTGGAAAGATATTGAGGAGGACAGCACGAGATTGATGCAAGACACTACCTACATATGGGGAAGGAGTTGCGACACTTATTGAAGATATCTTACTCATGGATCCTAACCACTTTCGTTCATAGCACTTGGGAGTTTTGGGAGTCTGGGCGTTTGAGAAACAAAGGCATGCAGAAGACGGCTGGTCCGATCTTCAACTATCATGCACCTACAAGGCTAGCAGATGGAAATGGCATGCAGTGCGGCGTATCGGGGTTGACTTGTTTTTTTTATTTGTTTTTACGAGTCATGCATGATACCCCGGAGTTTTAGCTAGGAATTACTTCCTTCCAGAAGTGCAAATACCAGGAGTTTAAGAATTCAAATGGACGCATGGTTTTCTGAACAATCAAACATTTCATTAAATTACTATCTTGGCCTATCTCCAGCAAGCGTGATTCTCAACATACTGCGTCGATATCCATGGTAATCATTAATCGGATTATGCTGGACACATCGATTATCCCAGAACGCAATGCTGCCTATCTTCCAACGAAATCTGCAGGTAAACTCAGGTCTTATCTGATGATTGAAAAGAAACTGCAACAGTGGACTCGACTCAGCTTCCGTCCAACCCTCAAAATGAGAGGTATGCGCTACATTCACATAGAGGGCTTTGCGGCCTGTCTCTGGATGCGTCCGGACGACAGGGTGAACGGCCTCCATGACAGATGACTGAGCAGCGCTGTTGCCACTGTCCCGAACTCTGTCTTCGCGCGTCTTGCTCACATCTGCTTTCACAGAAGTGCTTACCGCCTTCAGGGAGCTCAGTGTTCGTTTCAGTCCCTCTGACAGAGACTCGTATGCCGCATATTGGTTGGCAAAGAGGGTGTCACCGCCAAAGGGGGGAACTTCTTTCGCCAACAGGATTGAGCCCATTGGTGGCTCTTCGAAATACGATGTGTCGCTGTACCAGATACCGCCGAAGTTGACGGTCTCGTGCTCCTGCTTTAACACCTGGATGATCTCGGGAAAGCCGTCGATGCCCCGTACGAAAGGATACTTGACGGACTTGCCGAATTGAGAGGCGAAATTGAGGAACGACTCTGGCTCAAGATGATTCTGATCCCGGAAGAAGATGACTTGGTGCTCGAGGAATGCTTCGCGGATCTCTCGCACAAGGCCGGGGTTCTCTGATATATGATTCAGGTCGATGTCCTCGACTTCAGCTCCCAAGGAGCCGGCTATGCGCTGGACAGAGAGGTGTCTCCTGGTACTCCGTCTTGGGAGAGAGGTATGTCGTGGCGAAGAACCATGCCTGCGAACATGCCTGAGTGATCTGGCCACGTTCATGGTCTGCCACCGTGCCAAAGGATGGAGAGGAAGGGCTCAACTTGGGCTTGATAAGGACCCTATCCGAGGCTACAAGAGGAGGTGTTATTGGTCTCGATAATGATTATGGCTTTTGGACCTCTATTAACATACTCCATTTCAGCTGGCACTGCATTGGAGACTTGGGCTTAATGCTCTCGAGGGATCGCTTGGACGGCAGACTTGGCCCCGGGGCCGCAACAAGGCCTCGGGAATAAAGGGGCACCTGGAGGGGGTTCGAGGAAGAGAGGAGGCGGGGACTGGGATGTAAAAGCAGCTCCGGATTGCTTCCTATCTTAGAAGCGTGAGAAATGCGTCAAACTCGCAGCCTCGAGACGTCGCCGAATGTCTCCAACTCGACAACTGCGGACGGACAATTGAACAATCAAGAAGACATCCGCGCCCATTGTCCCCTACTCTGGTTCTGCATTGTATTCTACAAGTGACTTGGCTTTTATCTTAGATTCACCCCCAATCATCACCAGTCACGTACGCGAACAACACGGTTTCACTGTCACTTCCACCTAAAATCGGCCCCAGCCCCAACCTAAGCCGTGCTTTTCCAACTCACTTCATCCGCGATTTCTTGCGCGTTCACGGCCTTGATTATGTATCAATAGTTATCTTCAAATATCCCTCATCACACGGTCGCTCACGCCGAGCTCACTCTTCCATATATTTCCGTATCTTCGACACACCCTCAAACTTCTGGCATCTCGACTAGGTGTTGCAGACCCCAATGGCGCTCGCCATGGAACCGTCAGCGGCTTCGGCGCAGGACGCCGATCTGATGGATATCGACATCGACATGGACCTTGATGACCACGATATCCCAATCGATGAAGAATACCAACTCGAAGTACGGTCAAGAACTCCCCAGCCTCGATCTATCGCGGACATGCATCCTCACACTTACGTTACAGGAAGGTGAAGAACCCTCGTTTGTACCAACTGGCGCGACGGCGACCCAAGACTCTACGAACATCATCCCGGCAATCTACACGGAAGACCCCGCTCTCGAGCCGCAATGGAACAAAGTGCACATCCGCGGCGTGGACGAGATGCATACGAACGACATTCTGGCATTTGTACACGACCACTTTAGTGAAGTTGGTGAAGATGTACATGTTCAATGGATCGACGACACCTCTGCCAACATCTGCTTCAGAGACAACGCGACGGCGAAGAAAGCACATCTCGCATTCCTTGCGAATCCAATTACAGTCGATCAACTGACGAACGAGCCCTTCGAGCTGCGGACCGCCAAACCTCTCGCCAGCAGACCGGCCAGTATGCTTGTGGTTCGAGTAGCGCAACAGGGTGACAGGAAGAGGAAAGGAGCAAGAGATGCAAGCAGATACTACCTGCTGCATCCTGATCAAGATCCTACAGAAAGAATGCGCCGCGAGTTCGCCAATAGCAGGACTTCAAGACCTGAAAATGGGGACTACAGGCGCAGACGGTTCGACGATCGCGAGCTCCACCGGCGGCGAAGAGACCACGACCGCAACGACGAAGGGACAGACTTCTCAGCAAACATGTATGACGATGCGCCGGCGACCGCCACCGAGAAAGAACAGACTGCCAGAGGCCGAGATTTATTCTCCCGAGTGTCAAAAGGCAGACGACGAAGTGCGAGTCCAGGTCGACCGCGAACACGCAACAGTGATGAAATCGACATTTCCGGCTCCGAAGACGAGGGTCGTGTCCGCCGACGTGGCAGCGCTTATCGCGATCGAAGCGACCGAGGTCCTCGCACGAACTCTGGAAAGGAGCTCTTCAGCAGTACGCCTGACCGCAAGGGCAGCAGTGGCTTGCATTCAGACAGGATCGAGCTCTTCCCCTCAAAGGCAGCTACAGTAGATGCATCTATGAACATTGATCAGACCGACAACGCGGCGCCAAAGGCCACTACCGACCCATCCAATGCTCGGGCGAATGTGGCCGCCGCTAAGCGATTGAAAGCTGATCTGCTGAGCGCGGCTCAGACGAGTCCTCGCTCCCACCGACGCAGTCACGCGATGGATGCCAAGAACGAGGAAGATCTCGCAGAGCGGTTTGCGCGCAAGTCAATATCCATCGACAGCACGAAGTCGTTCAAAAATGGAATGGCAAATAATGGTATCGAACTGTTTCCCTCTTCCGGCCACAGTTCTGGTGCGGGTTTGAATATCAAGGGCGCGGCCAAGGACAAGGACGGTGCTGGCTTCAGTATTAAGGGTTCTGGAGGATTCAGCATCAAGGGTCGCGCTGGTGTCAAAGAGCTGTTTCCGAACCAGTATGATAAGGGAGGCAGGAACGAAGGTAAAGAACTCTTTGACGAGCCTGTGCGGGAGAAGAGAATTCGACGGAGGGCCGGCGACTTGTTCGACTGAAACAAAACAACGGTGGCTTTCGGCGCATCACGAGATGCCCACCCCAACGTTGCCCTCAACTTCACGATTTATTGCACGTTAGGGGGGTGGAGACATCATGCCTCACGTCATCTTCGTATCTCGAGCTTCAGCGGCTCACTTGCACATTTGCTTGGCCTCATCCAAGTTCAGCTTTTGCAACACGGCACGCAGGTGCTGGACCGATCTCCGAATCAGAGACCTACGCTTTCAGATCCGAAGCGAGAACGCGATCAGACGGTGGCGGCTGAGGCTGCGACTACTGTACGATCACATGGAACGCACGATTGGGGGCTAGGCGCGCCATAGCTGGCCAGCACAGACACTTATCCGGCTTAACAACCCAACACATCCCAGCCTCTCTCTGACCGGCTAGATCGGCCAGAATACCAAGAGAAACCCGAGCACAACCAAACCATGCCGCGTTCAATTGCAATTTTGACCAGCGCTGAGTTTGAGCTTACTCTTACATCCGAAGTTGGACACCCACTCGGCCAATCGAAGTTCTGGAGTGCAGTGGTCTGCCAAAGCTAGGTAGCCATACTTTTATCTTACGGGACCTGACCCACAAAGTCATGCTATGTATGTATGTACAGTCACAAAATGCGCCTCAAGTTAGAGCAGGAAGCCATTTTCTCCAATGCAAGAAAGGAAAATGAATTGAGGGCTTGACGAGTGATTCATCACGAAGTGTACATGCTGGTCTTAAACTATGTGTTGTCGTTCGTGCTAGTAGACATGCATACATGCCATCGTAGACTATCCTATCGTTGTAGGCTGTGGGCGGGATATCGGGCATGATATGCACAATGCCACTAGTGCATCGCCTGCCGGTATGGAAGCCGTCGTGATATAAATGATCTGAAGGGCCCGGCATCAGAAGTTTTGGCGGGATCAACTCTGCGGCTGACTCGCCAGTCACACACAGACTCAGTTTAAGATAGCCATGCGACGTATTGCTTCGGTCCCGCTACCCGAAGTCGAATTGTAACAACGATGAGGAATGGAAACCGGGGGGATTGAGGACCATCTTGGCTGCGACCAATACTTGTCTCAAGATGGCTCCGTTGACATGTCGCGCATCATCTCAACCTCGAGGAAACCCGCCAAGGGGGATAGTCCATCGAAGAATACTTTGTCATTTTGTCCAAATTCGACAGTAGCCCTTCATTCCACATAGATAGTGGCCGAGCGGACGGAGACCCTACGGACAGAGCCACATTGCAGAAGGCCGAAAGGTGATGAAGCTCGATGTGAACAGAAATAGACGGCTTCGGCGTTCGGGGATGAAAAGGGATCGACGGCCTTGCCTGATTCAGTCTTAACTGATGGATGACTCCGTTGTTCTTGCAAAGCTTTAACGTCGGTTGACATGACAGGACCATTGTCGTCATCGTTGGCCTGCTTCTGTCCATAACCCCGTGAGTGCAAGCTTCGATAGTATTGCTTGAATTCAGAGGTCTGCTTGGTGAGACGTTAAGAAGAGCGGCCGATAGCAGACCACGAGCTGCGAGCTGCCCTTGTAGTTTGGTGGTCATGGAGAACAATGCTTGTTTCAGAAAGAATTCGAAGCAGATCCTGGGTTATGATGTGTCACCTGGCGCCCAACAGGGCCAAAGCGCCTTGCAACTCCCGAATGGCAGTAGGGACATCTTCAAAATTCAAGGCCGAGATGGCCCATCGGGCGTGTTTCTGAGCCTTCATTATGGCTTCTTCATCAACAACAACATTCGCTGACTGTGTAGGCTGTTGAGGCTGGTGAACTGGAGGTGCTGATCCGTGAGCCTGTCGAAGCTGCGGAGGGTTTTGAGGAATCTGAGGCGGCGGGACTTGAGGCTGTAGGTTTGGTGGAATCTGTGGCGGTTGACCTGGGGCGGATGGTGGCAAGAACTGGCCATGCCGGTGCGGCGGAGGAGAAGGCGACCCAGCACCGAGAGAGTTGGGGCCTGACGTGGATGATGGGTCAGGGTGAACTGGAGGTGTTCCACTAAAATCTGTTGGAGCAGACGGTAAAAACGGAGCAGCATCCATGGCTACGGGTGCTGATGGAAGCTCCGGTGCGACAGCGGACGGGACTGTAGGAAAGTAATTGCCGCCAATTGACGGCTTCCTGGCTGAGGAGGCCTCCGGTAGCGAGATATCGGATGGGCCGGGTTGAGTCTTGTAGAATGATGCCGCATCCTCTGGCACTATTGGAGAGACATTATTTGTCGGCGTCCGAGGTGCAGATGGTTCTCGGGAGGGATGAAGAGATTCATCAATTATCGACTGAGGAGCGATATAGCTCTGTACTCGGTCCGCCTCGTCTGGAATCTCGACAACAGATGGTTGACGCTCCTGCTTTGGTACTGGTGGAGGATTCGACGTGTCTCGCGAGGGGTGAAGAGACTCATCAAGCGACGACCGTTGCGCAAGGCTCCTCTGCGTCTGGTCCGCTTCGTCGGGGACCTCGACCACGGATGGCTGCCTCGACTTCCTGCTGTCGCCTTCGAGAGCTTGTACTTCAGGGTCGTCGGGGTTCAAGGGAGGAAGAGCTTCTCCGGCCGGCTGCTCTGGCTTCGGGTTGGACAGATTGGGATCTTCTCCAGCTTGGATGGCCTTGACTATCCTTACAGCATGGTACTTTGCGTACTTTATCTTGCTGCTAATTTCTCCATCAAGAGGACCCCAAATCTGTAGAAGCTCCAAGAAAGTGGCCGCCGCTCGAAATGTGTCTGCTGTTTGCTTGGTAGCTTTGTTTGCTCTCACTGCATTGTCCGCTCTTTCTAGTGTTTCCAATGCAAATTGTTCCACGTAGGCTTTCCCAACAACATCATCAGAGACAGCGGCTTCCTCGGCGTTTTCGGCTTTGAACTGAAGTCATATGTCAGGCTTTGACCAGGTGTAGTCTCATCCAGGACTTACTCGTTCCAGTTTGTCCATCAACGTGGTGGTGTAGGTAAGGCTTTCTTGATCGGCATTGTGTAAACCTTTGGACAGGATCTGATTCACAATCCAATAGTTACCTGCCGACAGTTAATCCGCTGGATCTCCTTCGAGCGTTGAAGCGACCTAGACTTACACCAATAAGCTATTATAGGTTTCACTTTCTCCAGCTGCGCCGCTCGATGAGCAAATGCGGTGATGTCGGCCGTTTTAAGGGCGGCCGGGACTTGCGCAGCCATTGCGCGGGGATGTTTTCTGGTCCAGACCTGGTCAAAGAATGAAACAGCAGGGCTCTAGATACCTGGTAGGCTCTGAACTAGAGGGATAGAAGAGTATGGCAGTCGACATGGCCACATGCAATAAGTAGCGGATGGAGTTGGACATGCGCTGCCTGCGGGAAGCTCCGCCCCCGTCTCCGATGGAAATACGGCTGAGCATTTCCGTTACAACTGGTGCTACTACTGCACACTGTACGGTAGCCCGCTAAAAATTTAAATATTCCACATGCGGTGTCACTTTCTCATCTGGGTGGAAAAGAGGGCAATACGAATAAGCTTGCATTCAGCTCGGAGGAGACTATAATGATCAAGCAAAGGTAAACGTTGGAAGGGGCATTACAGCAGGGTATGTTGCTCAGTACGCCTACAGTATAAACAAGGCACCCTGCCGGCGTCTCCCACTACCTTCCATCTTTGTTATCAATGCTCAAACAGTATCTCCTGACTGAGGGAGTTTTCCTTCCAAACAATTGTACAGTCACTGTCTCTGCTACAACGCTGCAACCGCCTACGCAGCGAGCATTCACTGCCAGTTGAGTGCTTGGGTTTCTTCAATGAACTGAAAACTACCCTGGTGTCCAATGTCTATCCCTGAAGCGTGTGCCTCCCTTCCTGTTTACTTATTGCCCTGTGGAACGCACCATTGATCCCCAGAAGACTAGCCTGAGGCACAGTCCAGGACCAGAGTTTGACGAACGGTTACCCGGTATGCCATAGAGGACAGCATGTTGTGAGACGAGGTGTGCCTAACCTAATACCCTGTCCAGGTAATCTCTTTGCCGATTGTTTGCGGCTACCTGCCTGTGCCTGTGTCGTGGAGTGGCGCTATCAACGCAGCCAAGCAATCCTCCTCCTCTCCACGTCTCCTTTCCTTGGCCCCGAGTGAGCTACTTAGAGTTATCTTGTCTCATTGATCAAGATGACACGGGAGAATGAGCTCTATATCAATGAGGCCGCGGGACTCTACAAATGCCTGGCCTGCAATCGATTTTTCTCAAATGCGGATGGCGCCCTATCCCATTGCCGGAATGCTGCCGTCCATTCTGGAGAATGGTGTAACCGATGCCAGTGGTTGTTCGTTTCGCGCGAAGCTTGCGGTGCTCACAAGGCCAACTCTCGCCATCACAATGTTTGCAACCGCTGCGATCTCGATTACCACACGGCTTCTGACCTTGAGGAACACAAAATCGAAGATCATCACGAGTGCACCGTGTGCGGCGAAGAATTCATCAATGACAATAATCTTCAACAGGTACGTACTACCGCACGGCGCTGATCCGCGCCGTAGGTTCGGTGGATTCTAACCTTTACCCTTGTCCTTAGCACAAGCGTGCCCATCTTCCACGAGAAATCCAGTGTTTTGGCTGCTACGAGATGTTTTCGGAGTTCCCGGCCATGGTGCTACATTTGGAATCCGGATACTGCACAAGCGGGGTGGATCTGGATAAAATTGACAATGCCGTCTTCGATGATACACACTGCGCTGAGTACGTGAACCACTGGATGGATGAATACCGGTTCCGATGTCCGAACTGCGAGAAGGACTTTAGGTTCGTCAGTGGTCTGTTGCAGCATGTTGACAGCCGTGCCTGCAATCCACGGGTTGAGTACATAATGCAGGACTTCTGGCTCTGCATCAGGAACTGCGTCAAGTTTATGTAGGCAGCATAAGACCGCGAGTCAGTATGCAACTGATTCCTCCCACCGAAGGTTGTACTCCAGACACAGGACCGACGTCAGGCTGCATGAATCAATTGAGAACTCTGCTCAACGGTGACACCTCAATAGTATGGTGTGGCCGACGTGTAAATAAGTCCAGGAAGCAGACCGGCAAGGCTACATTCCCCTGTTCTGCCTCTTCTGCCATAAATACTCTACCGTATCACTCACCCAGATCTTTACGGTGGATTTGTTGGCAGCCAATGGAAGGTTCCGACGTCAGTTGCTGCGCTGATAAAGAAAAAAGTTATGTCCGAGATGCCAGACACGGTACACGCTCAGACTTTCTCGTCCGTCTTGTACTTTGCGTTACCGCTTTCTCAACAGACAGAATGCCTTGACCCCGAAGCCGTCGTCGCAAGTGCTTCTATGTGTATTCCTCCACGTTCCCTAATCTGAGGCGCAGGAATCGCTTCTTTCGCCGTTCTCATCATGTCCACAGCTGGTGCCATACGGGGGCCAGCATTTCTCACTCGTTCTCTGGCTTTCACCCATCCTCAGATCAACCACCGTGCGGGCAAATCCTCCCTTCCAGATACAGCCTTTGCTTACCATTCTGTCCCAGAACTTCACCAAAATATACGGCGAAGCCTCGATCCGTACCAAGTCCACATGCGAAAAATGCATTCTTCGCCTCGAACTGGCGCCACCGCCGCAGGAGGCAAAGCTGCGACGTCCGCGATCCCACATATTTCGTTGCATATCGCCGCGTCTTCGAGCGGCAAGGGGCAAAGATACAAGCCCGAACAGAACACATTCGATTTCGATCCCGGCAATACCGACGGGCTAGGTCTTCAACGCGGCCGCACGCGCGAAGAGGTGAGGTCCAACCGTCCGGACAGCGGTCAGGACGCGTACTTTGCGGTGCGCGTGGGAAAAGACTCGGACACCACGGCTTTTGCAATAGCAGACGGTGTAGGAGGGTGGGGCGAACATGGGATAGACCCTGCAGACTTCTCGCACGGGTTGTGCAGTTACATGGCGGAAACGGCGCTGTCATGGCCGAAAGGTGAACGACTGACACCGCAACGACTGCTGGAAATCGGATACGAGAAGACCATCAATGACCCGACGATCCGGGCCGGTGGTACCACCGCATGTGTCGCGGTGACACAAGGTGACGGACGCACGCGGATAGCGAATCTCGGCGACTCGGGGTTTTTACAACTTCGGTTGGGCAAGGTCCATCACTACTCGATCCCACAAACCCATGCTTTCAATACACCATACCAGTTGAGCCTCACCCCGCCGGAGATTCTTGCTCAAGCCATGATCTTTGGCGGTGTACCCTTGAACGACAAACCCGACCGTGCCGATTTGGCAGATCACATGCTACGGCATGGCGATGTGCTGGTCCTTGCGACCGATGGCGTCTGGGACAACCTGAATTCGCACGATGTGCTGTCAATCGTGTCCAGGACAATGCGCGCGACTGGCGCGTGGCTGAGGACGCCTGATCAAGGGTACACTATCTCGCCCGTCCTCGGTGAACTGGTGGACAAGACCACTGCTATGCAGAAACATAAGCTCCCTGCGACGTTGCAGAGTGTCCTAGCGGCCACCATCGTTGGTGAAGCCAAGGCCGCCAGCGAGAATTCGAAACGAGACGGCCCGTTCGCGAAGGAGATGCAGAAGAATTTTCCGTTCGATCCTTGGCACGGCGGCAAAGTCGATGACATTGCTGTACTGGTCGCCATTCCGGTGGACGAGACCAAGTCTCAGCAGGATGCAAAACTCAAGGCCAAGTTATGATTTTACAACATGAAGAAGCCGCTGGCCACGAGAAATGAACCTTCAGAAGACAATTCCACCGTCGGGACTCTTCTGCTGTTTGCTCCAGGCCCAAGTAAGCCTTTGTGAAGCTATACAAATAAACCCCGCCTACGAGTCCGGGGCACCGTTATGACGAACATATCGTTTTATCACTTCATAAACAACTCGATCGGATCACGCAGCAGAGACACAGCATGCTTGGTGGTATACATCGCGACCTGTTTTTATTGTTGCATTTACTGTTAAGCATAGCACAACCCAGCGCATGGCACAGGCGTTTTTGGATCTTATTGCAGTTATTTGGATCGCGGAACAAGGGGGTTGCACTGGTTTTAAAAAAGATAGAGCGGCAGATTGACACTGGGAAAAGAGGAAAATTGTTGTCTGATCAAAACATTGTTTACAAAATAGAAAGGTTAGATGTGGTGTTCGCGCACGAGGATTTTTGGACATCTGTCCATAGGCTCATGGGTACCCAGCTTACGTTACCCTTGTTATCGGGACAGCAGCGCCTCGCGGAAGGGCGGCTGCTTATAAGGATCAGCTAGATGGCTGGGAATATACTCCTGTTGATTTTCAAATCATTTCAAGTCATGATACCTTGTACACTATGTAAGACATAATCACATATATCAATAAGTTCCACGGACTCGGAATCAGTCACCGAGCCACGGAGTTGTTCAAATCCATGGTTTGTTCGAACCAAAAAGCAAGCCTGAACGAATCTTCGTACCCATCCAACCCCCCTCTTTTTTGGAAATCCATCGCACTACTTGCCCACACCGCGTGGCCCGCGTCTGAGTCTCAACAAACTCCATCACCATCGTCAACCTAATTCCCATCACGCAGTCCCATCTCTCAAGCGAATGCCAACATGGTACCCCAGCGGTTTCCTGAGAAACCCTTCCCTCGTCTCCATTTCACCCTGATGTTCATCTCTGAACTCAAAGTTGCGAAACACCGTGCCAACCATACACTTGAGCTCCATCTCCGCGACATTGCGACCGACGCAGGCTCGGGGGCCGACCGAGAATGGAATAAAGGCCTCCTTCTGGCGGGAGGTAAGACGCGATTCAGACCAACGCTCGGGAACGAACTCGTCGGCATCGGGACCCCAGATCTCTTTTGAATGATGGATTGTGTAGCTGGGCACACTGAGGACTGTTCCTGGAGGGAAGTGATAACCCAAAATATCGACGCCTGCACCGGTGGCGGGCGTCGGATTACCGCCATTGCCACCATTGCTTTTGGTATCGGCTCCAGGAACGACACGAGGCAAACCCAGGGAACTTGTGCTGTGGATGCGCATGGTCTCGTTGATAACGGCCTGGACGTACGGCAAGTCACGGACTTGTTCGTATTTCGGCACTCCGGGCGGAATGGCGGCGTCGAGTTCCTTTTGGAGTTTTTCGAGGACTCCAGGCGTGCGTACCACGTAATATAAAATCGCACAGGCCGTGTTGGAGGTAGTGTCACTTCCGGCAATGAGCTGTGTCAGTGCTTCGGCCGTCAATTCTTCGCGACCGAGTTTGTTGCCCTTTGCGTCCTTGCCTTCCATTAGACGTGCTAGCAGGTCGACGCGGTCCGTGTTGGGATTCTCTAGTCGTTGCTTGACGCGCGCAATGGCGATGCCCGCGAGGTTTTCGACTGCTTCTACTCCTTGACTGAAAAATGGGTCGGGGAGATGCTTCGCATATGGCTTCAATTGTGGCAGACACCCGAGGGTGCCTGACACTTCGCCACGGCGGTTCAACACTTCGATGGCTGGCGCCGTGGTCGGCGGCGCGTCGGGGGATTTGCGGATCTCGGCAAAGTCCCTTTCATGCTCGAGCATGCCGAAGGGCTGTCCGAATGCCAGGTCGCCGATGATGTCAAAGGCCAGGTAGTTGAACCAGTGCAATGCGTCGATGGACGCGTAGCCCGTCGACAGGTTCTTTCGCGTTTTCGCCAGGTTCGTCCATTTCTGCACGAACAGGTCCAGATTGGCGTGGATGTATTGCTCGAACTGGCCGATCGATTTGGCTGAAAACGTGTGCGACACGACCTTGCGTTTGCGAGTGTGCTCGGCTCGGTCGCGGGTGTTGAACAGTCCTCGCTGAATTGACACGAACGCGTCATAGTATTCACTTGAAGAGCACAGCGGTGAGCACAAGAGAACCACCCACAAAAAGAACATACACAAAAAGGTGGGGTTACCTTTTCAAGAACCCGTTGCCGTGCCCGTAGATCGTGTTGATGTACCGGTCATCCGCGATGGAGACATGGTTCGGCTGGATCCGCACCACCTTGCCGTACTTCTTGTGCGCCTCGTCCACGGCCTTATACCGCCGTCCTCGTCGACATTGATACAACAGCCAGAGATTGGAGAGAGCAGCTGGCAGTGGACCGGGGACTTTGAGCAGACTCCAGTTCCGGAGATATGGCAGGAGGTAGTAGAGAACAGGGAGAAGGAGCAAGGCCCACGGCGAGATGAAACTTGCAACAAACATGCTGTCGAGGAAATGTGCAGAGGGGAAAAGAGAGTTGACGCTGTTCTGTTCTCGGATACAAAAATCCCAGGTAGAAGGACTCAAGACAAATCGCACACGAGGACCATGACCCTCGAGCTTCTGTTGATGTTGGAAGAGAGTTAGACGTCTCTTTAATATTTCAAAATGAGGAGCGAGGCAAGCTGGCGGTGGCCCTGGAGTTGAAGGAATGACAAGGGTTTGTCTTGAGCGGTCGGTATTGGTGCCCACAAAATCAGGGCTGATGGCAGACGAGGCAGTGGGCGGAGGAGGTCGACGGATTCGAGGAGGGAGACCGGGAACAGATCTCGGGAGGTGAAAATGGACAATGGCAACGCGTTGATTGGCGCACGGCCCGCGGCAGCGACGACGACGACGCGAGTAAGATTCTGAGATTTGCCCCAGATCCACATCCGTGGCGCCTCAAATGCTGCTTTAATGCGGAGTCTCGTTCCTCTAGCTTCTCCCCCGCATTTCGGCTCCCAACGACGCGGGTTTCGCGTGCCGGCTTCACGCCGCTCTTGGCCCTCCAATGAGACTACAGTACGTTGAGACCACAGTTGTTCGCCCGAGGTTCAGCGCCCGTGCCCGATGGCAGAGACCCCCCTGTTCACACTGTAGCATTTGAAAGACTGTGTTGGCTGCCTGCGGCCCGGTAAAGAATTCAAAATTTGCAGTGTACAATACGCTCTTGGAGCAACTTCATGTCATTGACTATCCTCGTCGTCTGTTTTTCTCGTTCCACATTGATAGAGTGTGCCTAAGGGAGTCGGCGAGGCCCTTTGAGCAGGTGCCTCCTCCACCGAGTTATCTCCCTAGCTCCACTGCAGGGTGTCTTTTTCCCACGACCGGATATCCGCTCGGAGCAGTGACACGGCCCTCATCCGTAAGGGGTGCTTTGCATTTCTCATTTCACCATAGAATATCGTCTTTCATGTCGTCATGGTGCCCAGTTCTGTCCGTCAGAACTTGGTGCTGGCGGCATGAGACAGCCGTGAGACAGCCCGAGATTCCTCGACATGTTACATGCTTATCAGAGGTGCTATCACAATTCTCGCGGCGCGCAGACATTGTCCCTGATGCTCGCCACTTTAGTCGGTACACCAGGATTCGCGTGACCTGGAAATCATAGAGACACCGTTTGGCCCACGCCTATTATGGACTGAGGCCCGGTGATAATGCTGGCAGTGTGTCAAAATCGCCAATCATGCAGTGTCTTCAATGAACTATTTGTCGCTCCGCAAACTCCTGTGTGCAACAGTCAGCCTTGGCTATATTCATTCAAATCAAGGGCAACTTACTGTAAAGCTCTCGCTGAGACTGGCAGCACACCGTTCCACATCTTCCATCAACCCCTGCACGGCGTGATCCCATGCCCGGAGGTCACGAACAGGGCCACTCAACTCGACGTCTGGAATAGTCTCAAACATGATCACTCCATCAATCTGGTCGATCTCGCCGCGCAGCCGACCCTGTTCCACCATTCTCGCGGCATAATCCTCGGCCTTTTCAGCGGCCGTTTCGTCCTCACTATCGGTGAGACCGAGGATCCGAGCCAAAGCATCAGTCTTGATGTTCCCATAGAGACGGCTGGTGGCTAGCAGGTTGTGTTCGATAACCGCCTTGCTGAGCACGGTACTGCCATCTGCTGTTTTGGCAAGTTGGTGGGGAGCCAATGTAGAAGCAAACGCTTCCACTTCCGCGGGAGACAACAGCCGGTCCAGAAACATATTCTCGAGAATTCCATATTCTTCCGTCTCGGGAGACCTCTCATCTTTGTACAACTTGGCCAGCATGCGGCTTCGCTGGGGCCCGGCCGGAGCGAGAATGGCTGTCTTGATGGCGGCAGATAGAGCCCGCCGACGCTCTTCCTCGTCAATCATGGAGTTGAAAGACACATTAAGATATTCCGCCGATGCCGTCAGAAAATCCCTCCTAGAATCCAGTATCCGTGCTTGGGATAATTGATAATGTAACCGTAGGTCAGGAGCCTCCTTCAAGACTTGCGCCGCGGCGGCCGAATTTTTGATCTTGTTCAACGCCGTCTCCGCTGATACAGTATCGTCGTCTTCCAGGTAATATCGCACGATCCGGATCCACGTCTCGACTTTAGACCGGTCTGACACCTGGCGTTGTGTGGTATCTAGATGAATGCCTTGTAGCGCCTTTGCGGCTGCACTGTACTCCTCCTCCGCTTCGTAGCCGTCTGCCAGTATCTCTCGGACCGCTGCATCCTGCTCTTCATATGAAGCCAACTGAGACTGTAAGGCCTCGGCGATATACGAGCCGACCTTGACCTTGACTTCCGACGGCGCAGAACGTAGCGATTTGATGACACTAGCCAGAAGTGGCCGGATGGCAATGATTCCTAGGGAAGACGAAAGAATGGCATCGACGTAGGCGATCAAATCCGCAGCATATTCTTCGGGAGATTCGGGTGGATGGTTGGTGAGTTGCGAAAGTAGGTCATTGTAGGTTCGCGTCTTGACACTAGACGCACTGTCTGCGACCGACTCCAGAGCTGCTACGAGTTCTGGAGAGGCCATTTCGGCCGAACAGCAGCGGAACTAATGAATCAATTGAGATAATTCAGGGCGACAATGTTTCGTTTTTTACTATCACAGACGGACGAACGAAAAGGAAGGAGTATTTGAACAACTTGGATATGATGAAGTTCAGTTCACTATTTCCCGCGGAGTGACCTGCGGCAGACAGACACAAACTGTCATTTGCTCCGCCGGTGAATATACGGGGAAGTGCTATCCGCCAATAGCAGCCTCCGCCTGGCGCAAGCCCCTTTCTGCCTCCTCCAGTGCCCGCCGCAACCGGGAAAAGGCCAATGGACTCTTTAAAAGACTGCATCCTTCTTTCCTGCATGAGCAGACGACGAACTTTGTATTTTCCCACTGATGCCAGTGAATATTGTCGGTTTTTGTTATTAATCACATCTACAAAGAGAAGGTAGCATTGGTACCAAACTCTATACGGCCAGCTGAAGAAGGTTATTCAGCAGTTTGATGGTCTAGGTTGAGAAGAACCGAGCTGACACTTCCAGAATGGCTCCCTACGCATGCTCGGGCCGTGCTAGTACGACCCTCCTATTACTATTGTCCCCTCCTCACCACCACCACCACCACCACCACCACCACCGCAGCCGCAGTCGCCGATGAAGCTATGGTGCGTGTATGATGCAACCAAGGTGCGCTGTGGTGCCAGCTACTCTCTCACCTCTGCCGAAGAATGTCGAGAAGCGCCCTTTCCCAAATTAAGGGCAATGTGTTGGGCAGCGCCGGAGAATATTCCCTCACCATGACGGCGTCGTCCTCCAAGCTGAGTGCTGGTTTAGGATATTGGGCGAGTTTTCGGACGCTGTCTGAGCCATGTCTGCCAGGCAAAAGTGTGGAGTCTGGTGCAGCTCCGAAGCTATCTTTCGGCCCAGGAACGGAGACACCTTCATGAATGGAGAATAATATGTAAGCCGATATGGCTTCCCTGCATATTAACAAATATGGCTGCACTCAGCGGTAAGTCGTTGACAAGATCCTTCGGGAAGCAAAGCGATGCTGTCAGCAACAGAGCGGTGCGCTGCAACATAGCAACATGCGCCAAATGGATTTTGTGCTGTCCTGAGCTGCTCAATGCAGGATTTCTCGAGCTGGAGATTGCACATGCCCTGCCCGCAGCTGGGGTAGCACCACCTTGCTCGTTGCACCTGGCACAGGTGTACGTCCAGCAAGTTCTCAGTCTTGCACGTGGAATCGAACGCTTTGTGTCCACTCGAACCACCTGCGGTGGTATAGCAAGAAGCTGGCAGATATTCTGTACTTATTTTCTGCATCTTCATAGATAAAGATGCATCCCAAGTCCAGGCGCTGTACACTCAGGCAATGATCCGGCCAGCACTGCAGCGGCCAGCTGAACTGTCACGCATTGCCCATCTGCATGTCACCTGGCTGGTCAGCACCTGCTAAGGAGCTCTCAAGGAAAGTTGACATCTCCCTCGCATTTTCAGCACCAAGACCAAAATCCCAATCATCGAACATGTCGTTCCAGTCCTGCTGAGAGAAGGGAATGTCCTGGAGACCCGTGGCCCCGAAGGATGTTTCAGGTTGAAGAGCGTAGGTCGGCGTTGGGCCTACGTTATGTCCAGGCTGGGCTGACTCTCCTGTTTGATATGAGGTGTGATTTGTCGGGTCAGCATGCCCCTGTCCTTTACCTAGGTAGACGGTGGCAACATGACTAAAGACCGTACAAGCGCGATAAAGCTTGCTCACGCCATCACTCGCCTGAGCGGCGCCCTGCAAGGTGCAGACGACTTGTTCCAATAATCGCAGATCGTCAACATCGTGGTCCGCAATCACATTTCCAAACACCACTAGGAATGGAATGAACGGGACCCATACAAGGGTCCAGTATATGAAAAGTCGCCATTTCTCGCCCGCCCGGTGCTTCATGATTTCCCAAGTTCTGTTGTGCTTGATCAGCGCCATGCGAGCGCTTTGAAGGGCCTCGTCGCAGAACTTGAGAGGATGTGGTGTTCTACTGGGAGTCAGAGGAGCAGGTGGAATAACCCGGTAAATGAGAGTAAGGGTTGCGTCCAAGACAATATCAACCGAGAGCATCAATTCGCTTAGGGCTTCGGGGAAGGGAGTCTTCTCCGAGTTGACGAGAACCGTGTCTCTGAGGGCAAGCAGACGCCCAGCAAGATCACGCGCCTGTTGAACTCTCATTTCAATCGGTTGCTTTTGTGCGCGAGGGCAGTACAGCTTCTCATAGATTTGTCCTTGAAGTTCAGCAAAGTCGATCCAATTAACATACAGAGCACCCCATGTGCCGGTGACCTCCTCAGGAAACTTGGGTCTATCAACCGTGATGTCGCAGTCTTGCAGACTGGGTGAGCGGCCCAGGTTGAGGGCCATGCCCCGATCCAGGGCGTAGACAATCCAGAAAAGAAGCCTCTTCTTTGCCGCTTCGGGAGCTACTGAATATGGTGGGAGGCGGTGATAACCGGCATCTTGAACCATTCGAGCAGCATTGGTAATCAGGGTCCAAGCGAACGCGTTGCGGGATTGCTCCATGGCTAGCATGGCCTGATTGAAAAATAAATAAGCATCGAGATATAGCTGAGACGGACGCAATATTCTTACCGCAAGGAAGAGAGCCTCAGCGTTTTCATAACTCACATCCATAAAGAGTCGAACATTTCGCATGGCTACTTCGGCATTCTTCTTACACATCGCTGTAATCTGGTCTATCCCCTGAGGCGTGAAGCGTAAGTCGCGAGCTGCTTCTGGAGTGAGATCGCGGAACAAGTAGTAAAGCGACGTGTGAACTGTAAGGAAGGTTGCAATCGTATACTCTTCGGTTGGGAAGTACACTTTCTGACATAGCTCAATGATATATGGGCCGTCAAGGATTGGCACATCGCAAAATAACCTCTGGGGGTGTGCTAGTCATAATTAGCCAAGCGGCATCGGCAGAGAATGGGAAGCTGTACTTTTGGTGTATCTTAGCATGGTCAGAACTGGTGCCTGGGGAGGAAGAGCCAGTCTTGATAGCTCAGGATAATGGACGAAAACTTCCAGCAGCTGGTCTACAGGCACCGTCCCGTCAGTAGCGGCGGGCTTTTCATTCAGGGTATTCCTCAACGTTGCCACTGCGTCGGAAACATCTCGCACAAAGGCCGCATGTGACGAGCTGTCCAAGCTGTGCTCAAGGGCTTGAGTAAAATGCTTGGAAGTGGCATCGAACGATGAGTCGCCGGTGAAGGCTAGTTCGCTTCCCACACGTTGGCTATCCTGAGGCGTTGAAAGTCCCTCAGGAATGGCCGGCTGTGCAGGGCATGGGGAATTTTGTTTCTGATGGTTGGCCAGCGTCTGGAGAATGCCTTCAAGATTGGCCAGCCGACCATTGACATGTTCGATTTCTCGCTCGCTGATAACAGGTAGACTTAGAATTTTGTGCCTGCAGGCAGATGGCCATGAAGTAACTTACTATCGCCCGGAGACCAAGATTCGCTGCCTCTTCTCGGGCGTTCTCTTTGTGGTCCGGCATGAGATCCCAGAAGCCCGACAGCTGGAACAGGGATTCTTTCGATCGCACCGGATCTGCCGACGAACTTTAGTATGAGTTAGGCTTGACCAAGTCTCCTCTCGGGCGTACCTTGCGAGCTCGACAACTGTCACACTAATTTATTTACATAACATGTCAGCAAGCGGTCGAACAAAGCAGACGCGTGGAGCACACAGGAAAGGAGAGGAAGGGTGTTCGTACAGCAGGGACTCTGAGTGCATTACTTTGGTCCTGATCAGACAGATTATGCTCGGACATGAATCCGGAGCCGGATATACGGCGGAAGGGACAGATCTGATTCGTATAGCGATTGGCAAAGGGGAGGAAGCTGGGATTCAGGTAGGACAAGTGACAATGATTGCAAACTGACCGCCGTCGGGCGCCGCGGGACCCGGGGAGGTGCCAAGACCAATGTCTGGGTGCAGGCAGACAACAAGACAAACAAAATTTGAATACTACTACATACCCAGGTAGTAGTACCGTGCCTGGTAGGTACCGGGTAGGTAGGTACTCACCCTACCAATCAATCAAGAGCATCACCAAAATTTGCACCTGATGAAACAACCAACACCATCAACAGCATCGCTCGCATCTCTCGCGTCTGCCCGCGTGGCATCGCACGCCCCGGCTTCCGGGCCGAGGCTTGGGCCCACCTCATCGCATTCTTTTTTTGTCCGTTTGTATCACTATATCGTCTTACTAGCAGAGCGTCTCTACAGCCGCTCCTATCGATCTTATCCTTCGGACTGTGTTCGCATCCATGTTACTGTACGGTAGATCCCAGGCTTGGCCACGTCTTCATGCAATTCTCCATATCCCGGCCGCATTCGGCCGCTTGCTCCGAGACAGAGGTGCCCTTTTCGGATGCGTTCATCGTGAATATAAACGATGATGCTTCCTGCTCCTGATAGGCGTTGGGCAAGAACGTATCATCAGAGTTCGTGCATATTCTCCTTGACCTGAAAAAGCCTGCTTTCTTCTCTGTACAGCTACCAAGAATCAAGAAACTGTGTTCGGCGCAGGTGAAGATCCCAGTATATCTGTTTACCACCCTTCGCATGGACGCCAATCTGGAAAAGACCAAGTCTGGTCAGGATAATTCCGGTTCCGGCTCGCATAGAGGAGCAAAAGAGGTGGAAGGTGCCTTGAAATACTATGTCCGAATATTCCGATACGCCGACAGATACGACTGGCTTCTAAATGTTGTGGCCACCATCTGTGCCATCACATCGGGGGCGTCCCTCCCTCTGATGAGTTTGATCTTTGGAGATTTCACCAACAAATTCAATAATTATGCGGCTGGCCGGACCACGCCAGCACAGTTCAGGAGTGATGTCGACCATTATGTGCTATGGTTTGTATATTTGTTCGTGGGCAAGTTTGTGGTTACATACGTTGCTACTGCGGCAATCACCATATCGGCAACCCGAACAACACGCAATCTTCGACAAGCATTTCTCGAATGTACCCTTCGGCAAGAGATCTGGCACTTTGACAAGCAGGGCAATGGCGCAACGGCGACCCAAGTCACCACCAATGGGAGCCGGATTCAAATGGGGATCGCTGAGAAGTTGGTGCTCAGCATCCAGTCCCTGGCCATGTTCTTCGCTGCTTTCATCGTGGCACTGGCCACACAATGGAAATTGGCGTTGATCACAATGTCTATCATCCCTGCCATTTTTATAATCACCAGTGTATGTCTGATCATCGATGCGGTCCAGGAAGCAAGGATTACCCGGATATACTCTCGAGCTGCAGCCCTAGCCGAAGAAGTTCTATCGTCGATCAGGACTGTGCATGCCTTTTACGCGCAAAACAAAATGGTGGAAAAGTACGAGGTCTTTCTCCAGCAGGCGCACAAAGAAGGTAACAAGAAGTCTCCCAACTGGGGTGTCCTCTTTTCCACCGAGTACTTCTGCGTATATTCTGCAATCGCGCTTTCCTTTTGGCAAGGCTTCAGGATGTATCAACGTGATGAAGTGAGTGATGTGGGCAAAGTGTTCACGGTGGTCCTTTCAGTCCTTATTGCGGCCACATCAATATCCACCTTGGTGCCACAACTCCAGTCGCTCACCAATGCGGCGTCAGCTGCTTCAGAGCTGTTCAACATTATCGACAAGCCATCTCTTCTGGATCCCCTAGCCACGTCAGGAAGGCAACCTTCAAGCTGCGAGGGTCATATTGAACTCAAAAATATCGATTTTGCATATCCCTCGCGCCCCTCGGCTCGAATCTTGCATGAATTCAGCCTAAACATACCGGCTGGAAAGACGACAGCATTAGTGGGAGCATCAGGCTCGGGCAAGAGTACGCTTGTGGGTCTCCTGGAACGATGGTACCTCCCAGCCGCCGGCGAAATTTACTTAGATGGCGTTGAACTAGCCGAATTCAACGTCAGATGGCTGAGAAACCGTATCCGTCTGGTGCAGCAGGAGCCTACCTTGTTCCGAGGGACGGTCTTCCAGAACATCGCCAACGGTTTTGGAGACGCGCAAAGGCAGTTGGCAATGGAAAACCAAAAGGAGCTTGTGGTTGAAGCATGCCGAGCTAGCAACGCGCACGATTTCATCATGGAGCTTCCCGAAGGCTATGAGACGGAGCTGGGCGAACGGGCCGGTACTTTGAGTGGCGGACAGCGTCAACGTATCGCCATTGCACGCAGTATCGTGTCAGACCCAAAAATCCTTCTCCTCGATGAAGCTACCAGTGCCCTAGACCCAAAAGCTGAGAAAGTGGTACAAGATGCGCTGGACCGGGTATCTGCTAAGCGCACCACATTGGTCATTGCGCACAAATTAGCAACAATCAAGAATGCTGACAGCATTGCTGTCATATCAAACGGCAAGGTTGTCGAACAGGGCACCCATGAAGAACTTATGGAGCTCAATGGTCACTATGCTAGTCTTGTGCATGCGCAAGATCTCGGTTCCAGCGACAGAGAAGGTGCCTTGGAGGCGTTCAGTGAGAAGGACTTGGAAGAGCCTACAACGCAACCGCTTGCCCTCCAACGAACCGCAACGACCACTGCAACGTCCATAGCCGGAAACCCGGAGGGGCAGCAGCAACAGCCTGTTGGAACCGTTGGCTACTCTCTCTTACGGTGCATCTTAGTCATGTTCAAAGAACAGAAATCATTGTACTGGTGCTTCGTTCTTTCCACGGTTGCTTGCTTGATTGGAGGAGCAACCTTTCCGGCGCAGGCGCTTCTTTTTTCGAGACTCTTGGGTGTCTTTCTAAAGAGCGGGCACGAAGCCCGCGATCGTGCCGACTTCTACTCTCTGATGTTCTTCGTCGTGGCCCTGGGAAATTGGGTGGCATACTTCACAATTGGATGGGTTTGCAACATCATTGGACAGACAATCACACATCGATACCGGTCGGAGATGTTTCAACAAATCTTGAACCAAGACATTGAGTTTTTTGACATCCCGGAAAATACTTCAGGGGCATTGACATCGAAACTCTCGGCTCTCCCTACACAGTTGCAAGAATTAATCTCTGCTAATGTTCTACTGATCTTCATTGTCCTGGTCAATATCGTATCGAGCAGTGCGTTAGCTATTGCGTATGGATGGAAACTCGGGCTTGTCGTCGTGTTCGGGGCCCTTCCACCGTTGGTGGTATCCGGGTACGTCCGTATTCGCATGGAACTTAAACTCGAGGAGAAGAATTCGGCAAGCTTTTCGGAAAGTGCTGGTCTTGCAAGCGAGGCTGTCATTGCGATACGGACTGTTGCATCCCTTACTCTCGAAGCCAAGATACTCCAAGACTACTCCCAAATGCTAAACCACGTCGTTCTCAGGTCAATCAAGGCCCTGACCTGGACTATGTTCTGGTACTCCCTGTCCCAGTCTCTGGAGTTTCTCGCAATGGCTTTGGGCTTCTGGTATGGCAGTCGATTACTGGCGTCGGGTGAATACAGTACAAGCCAATTCTACATCATTTTCTTGGGTGTCCTCTTCGCTGGACAGGCAGCTGGGCAGTTTTTCAGCTTCACGTCGAGTCTCACGAAAGCTACTGGTGCTGCGAACTACATTCTGTGGTTACGGACACTGAAGGCAACCATTCGGGAAACAGATGACAACAAAGACATTGGCCCCGAGGGGGACGGCCCCATCGATCTCGAGGACGTTGAGTTCCGCTACCAGCAGCGGCAGACGTCTCGAGTCATCCGCGGGGTCTCCATGGCTATCCAACCGGGCCAGTTCGTGGCGTTTGTCGGTGCATCGGGCTGTGGTAAGTCGACGCTCATCTCCCTCCTCGAGCGATTCTACGATCCTACCTCCGGACGGATTTGCTTGGCGCACAAAGATATTTCAACCATGTCACCCCGACTATACCGCGGCCATATTTCGCTCGTGCAGCAGGAACCGACGTTGTACCAAGGCTCTGTGCGAGAAAATATATCCCTTGGTCTTGACTATGTTCCTTCGGATGACAAGATCAAGGAAGCCTGTCGCAAAGCCAACGTCCTCGATTTTATCACGTCGCTACCGCAGGGCTTAGACACCCCTTGCGGCTCGCGCGGCATGCAGTTCTCGGGAGGTCAGAGGCAACGCATAGCCATTGCCAGGGCCCTCATCCGTGACCCGCGGATTCTATTGCTCGATGAAGCTACCTCAGCGCTAGACACACAGTCGGAACGGCTCGTTCAGGCCGCTTTGGAAGACGCGTCCGCCACGCGCACCACGGTGGCCGTCGCACACCGCTTGTCCACAATACGCGATGCCGATGTTATCTATGTCTTTGCTAACGGGAAAATCGCCGAGATGGGAACACATGCCGAGTTGCAGCGGCTCAGAGGGAGATATTACGAAATGTGTATGGCGCAGTCGCTGGACCGAGCATAGCTGACTGACGGGCCAGCCGCTTTGCAGCGCTAATGGGTTCATCGATTGTGAGCGGTGCCTATATGCGATGTTTAGATGTAGAGGGATACCGTAGATTAGTCTCTCCTCCTTTTACATTACAGAACGGTGGACAATTTTTAGTGACTGATAAAAAAATTGAAGCAGAAAGGGTCTAGTACAGATGACTTCTTCAGTTATTCAAGGCGTCCGACAGAATTGCACTGTTTTCGGTTTGCACCAAAGCACAATAGGAACGAGGGAATCAATCTCAGGCTCACCCCCCCCCCCCCCCCCCCCCCTCGCCAAACTCCAAGAACTCCCCCCCGCGGAGGAATTGGAGGGCCGGGCTGCGTTAGTCCCGAGTCAGTGACTGCCACGAGGCTGAAACGCATGACTCGAAATCCGGGGTTGCGCCAAGAATGTTTTGGCTGCTGAGAAGGGACCGCGTCTGCCCGGTCTAGTAGATGTGGACAGTTCACCGTGCGGTGAGCCACACGCTAGGAACCCTATAGGCCTGTGCGAGACGTGTATGGGACAGAATTCTGAACCAGATGAGCCAGCAATGTCCGTCAGCAAGAAGTACGCCGGCTTACCCGACCTCGTAAGTCGCCGCGCCATTGGACACAATTCAATGCCTAAGGTATCGAGCGCCGCATTTTGTACTGACCAGGACTGACAGGATGCCGCACCAGAGGTATATGAGACTCCCGACCTAGCGGATGACGTATCGACGGCACAGGTACACAGATAAGCGGTTTTACCTCGCATTAAAACGTCCTAACTGTCCCTCACAGACCGGTACACTCCGCACCCTATCCCCAGACCCGTCTGATGAGGGAGACAATGAAAATCTTGATCGCCATCACCTCGATCGCGACGGCGCTAGACGACGCTTTGAGCCGTCTGTGGTGGATGCCAGGGGCGTCGACTTCTCCGACTCGATAGGCGGTCCTCACCGCTCATACCGAACACGCAGCTCACGTCGACGCCGACGGATCCAGGAGAATGGCGCAGAAGAACTGGGTGATCTCAGCGACAGCGAGGACGAAACCCTAAGCAGAAAATTGGCCCGGCTAAAGAGAGAAGCGGAAGAAGTGCGGCTCGAGCTGGAGCGTAGGGAGCATGAGAAGGACGCCGAAGGGGACAGCGATGACAAGCGAACACACCGGCAGCACGGCGCAGCTGATGACGATGAAGCCGTTGCAGATCTGGACGATGTTGAGCAACTGAGCAAGCTTCTTGACACGTTGAGCACAAAAACCAAATCAAACATGAATGCTACAGCCGAAACAGAATTTCTGTCAAGACTAGAATCGCAGTCGCGGCTAAGACACCGGCCGGGACAGCAACACGTCGACACTTCAGACCAAAATGCTTCTGACGAACGACAACAGCAGGATAACCAGCGGACGGATCCATCATCAATATCAGCCCTCCCAGCCGTGGCAGCATTCTCAGACCGACTGAGTGCCCTAGAAGCGGCACTCGGAGTCTCCTCCACGAGCCTAGATTCGCAACAGAAGACGTCGATCTTGCCGACTCTGCAAAATCTCTCGAGCCAGATCAGCACGTTATCCAGCGTCTTGGGCCAGCAAGATCCGCAGTCTGGGAGGACAACTACGACGATGACGACCTCCGCACCTCTTCTCGACAGCGTGTCTTCGAAGCTGAGGACTCTGATCGCCGAAGCCGACCGACTAACCAGGGCGCGGAAGGAAGCAATGCAATCGCTGATCGAGTTGCACGAAAAACGCATGGGTCAACTCGTCTCCGCTTCGGTGCACACCAACACCAGGCCCCGGCGTGGGCTGTCTAATGCCTCGGCTGCCATTAATCTAGGAGGTGCAGGAGGCGCGGCAGAATCAGGAGCAGCCGCCGACTTGACTCCTGCTTCCGGCCCTGGCGACGAATCATTGCAGATCCAATCGCGACTATTTCTCGAGGAACAATCGGCCAAGATCACCGCGCTGTACCAGCTCCTTCCGTCCATCCAAAACCTGCAGCCGCTGTTACCCGTCGTTCTGGAGCGATTGCGTACACTCAGTGTGGTTCATGCCGGTGCAGCCGACGCGAAGAATAATCTGGATGCCGTGGAGAAGAGACAGGCCGAGATGCGTGACGAAATCAGGCAGTGGAGAGATGCCGTCGAAAGCGTGGAGAAGGGCATGGCTGATCTGGAAGATGCGATGAAAGGGAATGTCCAGCTTGTGGGAGACATGGTGTCTAGTCTGGAACGGAGGGTGGAGAGTCTACAACATTCGAATTCATAAGCTACATGACCAGCTGGCAAAAGACTTTCCTTGTATACAGGTCTAAAGGGTACGTGGAAGATGTCCTCATGATGAAGAAAAGGAATATTGGGATTTTGGGCCTGCATCGTCCTGGTCTGCACCCATAAGCCTCGACCTGCACCACCTTTGGAAAAGACCTCCTAGCCTTCTGTTGTAAATCGGTCTAACCTCTCGCCTTTTTGAGAATATACAATTTCGGCTCCAATCCCCAATGCAGCCACCAACCCTTGGTCCAGCTCCAGCCTGAGTCGAACACGAATTCGGCGCCAAATCCTTCTCGTATCAGATCATGCAGTACGCCATACACCCACTTGCCCACGTTTCCGTACATTGCCTCCGCGAGACGGGACAGGCCATCATCCTCCCTCCTTTTCTGTGGCGGACCCAAGACCAGTAAGCCACGTCCCGTGGAGGGATTCAAGAGTTTAGGTCTCCCGAGAGCGGGCACTTTGTCGACCACATCCCACACACCGCCGACAGGGACCTCGGGATCCTCGACGACGACATAGTCAAATTGAGACCAGAAATCCGGCGAGAGAAACTCCGAGCTGCTGTTATCGGACTTGTCGTAGATCCACGCCGTCGGCCGTGTCGAGGTGATGGTCGGCTTACGCCCGTCAGCGGAGCCTGGGAGTGTGAAGACGGGACGATTGGCGATATGTGGGGGCGGCGATTCCAAGAATCGCGTCACTCCGGTCTGTAGAGCCAGATTGGTGAGATGGACACGGATGACGGGCTGTGGGCCATAGTTGAGAGTTAGAGAGTGTAGTGACTTCAGGGCATGGGCGGCCGGGTACGTTTGCGCAGACAGCGGCAGAAGCACACCGTGGGAGAAGATGGCTGCCATGGCCGTGCTGAGCACTAGTAGATAGGTGCTGAGGCGGAAGAAAAGAGACCGCCCTCTCCGCACGAACATGTAATTCGCGCAGAGAGCAGCGGCCGCCGCAATGGGTGGAACGACGGGGAACAAGAACCTCGTCTCTTTGTGCGGTAGAAATGAATAGAGACAGATATATCCCAGGGACGGGATTATCAGGTCGGCCAGTTGAGGACGTAGTGCGGTTGGGGCAATCATAAAAAGGGGCAGAATCAACAGCAATACTGGGTTGGACAGAAGTCGTGGTAGAGCAGACGTGAAGTACCAGTGCCACGGGGCCGTGCCCCAGGCTGATGCGCCCAGACTGTCTTGCGAAGGGAACACATTGGACAAAAATGCAGCGAGTTCAGGCCACAATAGACGCGGGGATTGCCAGAAGTAGGTGTCGATGGCGACGGTCAGAAGCAGACCTGCAATGGTGGCGGCCACAATGGCCGGGAGGAAGACTCTTCGAATCAAAGCCATGGCCGAGGCTACGCTGCGCGTCTTCCACAGCATGTACAGACACTGCGAGCCAAGCAACAACGCAAGTTCGGAGCGGAAAATCACCGTCGCCAGCGTCAGGAGATATAATGCCAATCGGGCGTGCTTGGCCTGCAGTTCCGGAGTTGAGTGGCTTGGTAGGAGGAATCGTAGAGCAAATGTACCTGTTCGCCATAGACATTCGCTGGTCAGATAAAACCCGCCAGCTGATCAGGCATTCAGGGTAGGAGGAAAGCCGTACTGATACCAAAAGCGAACATGTTCGGAAGAGTCCGAGATGAGTAATATAGCAGATGGAATTGACTGGCCTGTAGCGCCGTGTACCATGCTGCAGTGAGCTTGCCGTATGCTCTCCTCACACCAGAGGCATAACTGATGAGGGCTGCCGCGTTGAATAGACCCAAGAGAGCTCGCACTGAGCATGGTGTTAGTATCATGTCGGCTCCATGGCATTGGGGACTGTCAATCAAGGCCATCGCGTATGCATACCCAGCATTTGCTGTTGCTCTCCATCGAGTTGGCCAGGCCACATCCAGACGATCGGCTGCGCTGCTGTGGCGACGACAAGGGCACCGATGAAAGTTCTGGGCACTGCCCCGCGGAAGGTCATATGGTCATACTGTGCTTTGAGTTTGAGGTAGACATTGTGTGTTGGAACACCATATTTGAGGATGTCATGGATGGCTTGGATATTGAACGACTCTTCCACTTTCGTATATGGAGAGATGTAGAGGTGCACAAGCACTAGCGCTGGAAACAAAATATATGAGAGCTGCCATGCTTCACGACTAGACATGGCGGACAGCTTTTATGGCCAGTGACAACATTAGTATTGATTGGCGTTTTGAGTGGTAGGTAGATTGCTAGAGGTGCCAGGGCTGATGGACGGAGGTCGGAGAAAAGGGGTCAGCCTGATGCAAAGGGAGATCACGTGCAGTTACGCAGCCTTACGCAGCCTTACGCAGCCTTGCGTAGCCATAAGCTCTCTCAGGCCTGTGTTAGTTCTAAGACTTAGGGAGTACTGTCGATCGACACTTAAGAGTAAAAGGCACATAGATTGGAATTTCTAGAAAGCCGCCCTTCGAGGGAAATATTTTGATACGAATGGTGATGCCAGCCTCGAAAATGCACTCATGTCCAGGAGCGTGCTCTGCGGTATAGCTGCCTCACCTCTCCAGTGATCGCCCGTAATCTGCTCTACATCTGGAAATATAGCCGAAGTGTCCTCCTGTTCAAGTTGGAGACAAGTTGAACGACACAATGTCCTTGCAATCACATCGCGCGTCTACCTTCTCCCAGCTGCGCAATACTTCTACAGTAGTCTAATCTGTAGTGGTTGTTGACAACTTTAGAAGCGATCCGCCAGCCCGTCCGCGCTCTGTTCCGATCCCACCACCACAGCAGCAACGAAATCGAGTGTTGTTCGAGAATACGTCTATACATGATGCTGGGTTTCTTCGGCTTCGGGCCGCTTATTTATGGTAGGCGAGGATCAAGCTGCGTCTCAGCAGAGCATCCGGACTCCACTGCATTTCGCTTGCCACAGGAGGATCTTTTGGAACAGCAGGGCTAATCTCTTGCGTCTTTGCCAGCGACCTGCCTGCTTCTCAACGCAGTAGCCATTCTCTCCGAAGACCGATTCCTCGCACGAAGTATGTCCAAGAGCGCGTACTCCTGAAGTTAACACGAGTGTCTTAAGGGGTTCGAAACGAGGACAATGTCAAGGCTAACAAACATATCTGGCAGTTGGCTGGGGCAAGTCGCAACTCCACGACCCTTCCACCGGTGTCGCATTCGGTGCGCCTGTTCAGGATCCAGAAAGCTTCCGGAGCAAAGCCATCAATCTGATATCAAGTATCAGGACAATATGTCGAGGTTCGTACAGACCACACATGTAACATGCTGCACTGCAGTCCCCTTGTTTATGCGGCGCCATTGGATTTCATCACAGCTCAAAGACGTCACGTATGAATCAAAGCTGACCTCGGGGACCGAAAACGTACAACAGTGCCGTTAATTCTGGTCAATTCGATCATCATTGTCTATGAGTTAATGCTCGGATAACATCCTCTCAGAGTGAGAATACGAAAGTTAAAACAACTCAAACCATTACGAGACTTGCAAACCCTTCGCCTTGTCTTCCATTTCACCCATGCATACTGGCTCACAACCTGTGTGCCCTGGAGAGCTATTTACACTGTCCACGCAACTACTGCTCCCGCCTCTGCCCGTCCAATGATAGAATCTGTGATGGACAACGATTCACCTATGCTCATGACGGAGAATCGGAACCAAAATGCCCTTGCTTCCAGCAAACCCGTGAAATATAAGCGTCTGTCTCCCTCGGTCTTCCCACCACCCCCGGCAAAGTCAAGGCCAGACGTACTCCGGTTACGAGCTGGCGACTAAATAATCTATGCCGGTGTTCGTGGATTGCAGGGCGGTGGTGCCTCCTCCGCTCAGCATCTGTTCGTTTTCCAATTCCAGTACCAAAGAACCTTCAGTCGGAGCGAATCCAGCGACGGGCACAACGTAAACCGATACTGACGAACCATACGGGCAAGTCGCAGCCTCAGCTCCAGCCCCTTTTCCACGTCCAACACGCTCCAAACCGGCGCCGATGCTCCAAAATGGCCCCGCACGGCTGGCTGTCACTCACGGGCGAGGTCGACATGATTTCAACCGTTATATCAGCTACCAGGTTGTGCTGTTCCTGTTGCTGTCGGTTGCATTGTCGCATCATTCAGACCTCGAGGGCCCCAGGGACCTCCGTCATGGGTTGATTCTTGGAGATCCAAGGCAGCACATGGTGCTCGGTCTGGAAGCCGTGCAATTGATATGGAGAGCGCGACGGCGTGGGTGGTGAGACTGGAGACTAATGAAATAAAGTGTGCCTGCCCAATCATCATTCCTGCTCGCTGAGGGCTTTGTCCTGCGCACGGTACGCTGCTATGGACCGACCGAGCCCATCGTTTGGTCAATATGTTGGGGCATCCGCTACAAAGTAGACAATGCACGGGCAGCCAAACCCGAGGATTGCGACGTCTGTTTTGGATCGACAATCGCCACCGACGGTACTCGCCAGAAGAAAGAAGTTCACAGGTCCTGGACACGATACAGGAGGTAGTTAGAGACGAACAGGGACTACAACCATGGACTCGGTATTCGAGGCTCATAATACTGTTTCTATTTGCTCCTGCGCATGGTAGAGAAAGATACTGATGTCTAGCCCACCTTGCTAATATTGCAGTGCACTGTGTGACTTTTTTCGCGTTTCAAATAGCAGGCGTTTTTGGTTCGTTTCATTTCATTCAAGCCACAAGTTCCATGCTATGCTGTAACCTGTATTTTTATTCCCTTGCAGAGATCCTAACCATTCGCTTCCGACGAGATTCCGTGAATCCGGCATACAATCGTGTTGGTAACATAGCGCCCAATCCCACCACAGGCGTTTGACCGAGAGGATGATCGAGAGAAAGCGTGTGTCCCTACCGTTTTCTATGACTCTTGATGGTTGATTTGCCTTTATACGTTTGCACTGCGAACCCCGTCACGCAGGCACTGCATAGACTTTGGAGTCTGGCATCTCAAGAGCGTAGTTAGATTCTATTCCCGCCTTCCTGCAGATCAGATCAGGCGCGGCGCAATCCTGTGGGGTGGTATCGAGTGACTGACGACCTGAGTCTCTAGTGGTCATCCGCAGTCGCAGGGCGGAGTAGCCGGGGGGGCGAGGGCAGAACGGAGATCCACTGCTGCCTAGGCCAATCAACCTTTAACCCAGGACGATGCTGTCTCTGTTGCACGTTACCGGACGGCAATCCTGCGACGTTCGCATCTTGTTGACATAATGAGGCCATTTGATGGTAGTATCGTGGACATAATTGTATATGCCGCTTCGCATCATGATGATTATCGTAACCATGCTATACAGGTACCCTGGACAAACGGATAAATGGTGTAGCTGACAAAGCGCAACATCGAACCGGTAAGACCCGGCGGCAACAGACATTCAACTTTCTTTCATGTGTATGCACGACCAGAAAATGTATATGTACCAGAATCGAAGAAGGTGTATCGCTTCGTTGGCTTCATCATGAAAAGGTGGTTGAAAGGACGTATGTGCAAAATGTCGAAAACCAACTTCCTCGTGCCCCTTTTGTCCTCAGGACAACATGCCGAAGGACTTTTTCCGAATGCTGAACCGATTTCTCTTCTCTTTTTCCGGGGTTGACGCATCAGCTGGAGGAGAATGAACGTTTTCGTCGGACAAATCGGGGTGCTGCCTGTCCTTTTTGTTCAAGGATCCAAAGCGCAAACTCTTTGTACGCTTGAATCGATCGAAACCCGATGAACTGCTGCCGCTCCCGTTGGCGTGTGTTTGGCTTCTTTCCAAAGCATGCTTTTTATCTTCTTCTGCTTTGGATATCTTGCTCGCCTCCAACGCTGCCTTCAATTCGGCTTCCTGCCTTTTGTGAGCACCCGATAATTTAGCTGCCAACTCTTTTCGCCTTTGCTTCTCTGCCTCCTGTCTCTCCTTTTCGGCTTGCTTTTCTGCAGTTTTGCGTGCTTTTTCTTGTGCCTTTTCTTCCCTAGCTCTTTCCTTCTTGCTTTGAAGGCCAGGGCTCGTGGGCCGGATCGACGAGAGTGGAGGAGACCGCGGTGATTCAACATGGCCGTTGGTTTTGAGTTGAGGAGGTGCGGTCATAGCGTGGTCCAGAGCCGCATAGTGTGCATCGTCCGACGGTGAACCCGAAAAGCCCGTGGGGTCCACGGTTTGAACTTGGTGTAGTTCTGCCGACCGCCTATGATCGATGTTCATGCCGGACGCAAGGTCTTGCGAAGCCCTTCGTTTGCCTTCCATTCTTTGTTCCCTCCGCACGGCTTCGATTGTTGTCTCCTGGTAGAAGAGCACGTAAGCACAAGCAAGCCCCGGCTTGTCGCCGAAGAAGTTGCGGACAAAATTCTTGTCCACGGGCTCAACCATTTCATCGTCGAATAGCAGCCATCCGCGATCCTGGGTCTTTATCACAGCGACATAGTGGCCGTGATATGGACCCCCTCCAATATGGACGACTACGGCATATAGCTCGTAGAGCCGATCGGGGTCCTCTGCGTCGTCTGTGGTGTTGAAGAGTCTCAAGTGGTAAGGATACACGACCTTGTGGAAAAGCTTCTGTAATCGTTGCAGATCTTCGGTGTACTTGAATCTTTTCAGATGCAGGGCCAGTATCCGTGGCAGTCTCTTAATCTTCATACGTTTCTCAGCCTCCTGGAGACCGCCACAATTGTCACAGTGGAACTTGTTTCGTTCACACAGCATTTCTTCCTCAGAAAACCTGCGTAAACATGCAGTGACGGACGAGTGCTGCTCCAAATCAACCGATAAATCAAGGAAAGGTTCATCACGTTGTGAAACGTTCTCGCAGGTTAAACATCGGGTTTCGGATGTAAGAGTCCCTTCGAACAATTCGTGTAGCCAGCCAGTGGGGGATGTCGTTGTGGGTGTAGGCAGGACGGACGGAAATGAAACAGTGTTAGATTCTGTCCTTGATATGTCTGCGGCGCCGTCCGTCGTCGATGATGGGCCTTCAGCCTTTTTCCGGGCAACCAGTTTCCTGTCGTGATCCTCAATGTTCTCCACTACGGTGTTTAAAAGGAGGTTCAGAAACTCATGCGCGTCTTGATGCATGGCTGATCTGAACATCTCGTTCTCCTTCCGTAGAGTCTCGAGGAATCTACTCGGACTGATAACACCCATCCTGGACTGGTTAACAACCACAGCCTCAAACAGGTCTTTAAGCGAGGTGAAGAGAGTCTCGGGCATTTCGTATTCCTGCGAGTTCTCATAACTCATGTTCAATATTGGTCCCGCCAACAAAGCCTGCTTCTTTTTGTATTCAGGCGAGTCCTTGTCCTCTGGTTTCTGTTGTTGGGGAGGAGTGCCAGCGTTCCGCGCAGAAGAGGGGCCAGGAGGCTTCTTTGCGGCGCCATTCTGCTGGGCCGGCGGTACGCGAGGCGGAGCATTTGCTTGAGCATGGGCGACGGACTCGGGGGTTGACCGCTTCGGGTAGGAAAGGACATGGTCTCGGAAGGGCACAGAATAGTAAAGGCACTGTAAGATTGAATTACAATAACTGCAGCCCCGTCAGTCTTGGAGGTCAGTACATCGAGCGGGATTGGCACTGACCAAGTATTACCGAACTGCACATTGTCTCAGTTAGTCCAAATTGACAAGCCTGGAACAGGAACCGGTCTTACATTTTCCATGCCAAAGAACTTATCGCTGCCATCATTGCGAATTGGGCCAGCGTTCATGAGCATGCGCTCCAGTGGGGTGGGTATAGGCGCATTTGGGTCTTTCTTGGTGGGAGTTGTGCCCACAGCCGGACTGGTAGCATTCTGCCATAAAGAGTCAGTACCACCATCGTCCAACGGGTGAACAGTGTGCGGCTGAGGCCCAGACCAGGGTCGATCAAGTCGGACACAGAATCTCTCAGGTGCAATCCGTACCTGGCTTTTCAGTTTCCCAAAGAAGGAAGTCATGGTCAAAGGCCTTCATCTGCAACAACCCGGGTACAAGGGGTTTGCGACGCTCACGACTCGGACCGCGCAGGGCGCATTGGTGCAGGCACGACAGAGACCGAGCAGTTTCGCAAACGAAGGAAGGAGAGGTAGCGACGCAGAAGAGGAGAAGGTCGTGTCTGCGGCAGCGGTACGGTAGTTGTGGTCATCAACGGCACGGAAGCGGCAGGCCTCAGGTGGTATTCAAACTCGCAGCAGTGCCAGTGGTCTATCAGAAGTAGCAGACGAGTAGTACTGCGGTAGTAGTAGCAGAAGGCAAGTAGTAGGTAGCAGTGGTAGCAGTGGTTTGGTAGGAAGATACTGAGAGTGCCGCAGTGCTCTTGTTGCCTCTTGCAGTAGTGAGATACCCTGCAGTACCTGGTAACCTTGGACCTGCTGCTCCCTCTGCTACTGGACGAGCTGGAGCAAACGGCCGCTGGCTAAACTACTTTATTACCAATGTACAGGCTGCGGCGGGGTGCAGCGTGCAGTGGCAGGTGGCAGCGCAGGCGATGCAGCCAGAAGCGAGGCACGCCGCATGTAGTGCGTCTGGGGGCTTAAAGGCCACAGATAATAATGACAGGTGGAGGCCGCCTGCGCCTGGGCTCCAAGTGGCTTCTCTCGCGCGCACCACACACACCACCCAGCCGATATCACACATACAACGTCGTACATCCTAGTGGCGCCTCTCAGGCTCTTTGCTGTGTACGCCCGTTGGAACACTCCTGGAAGCTCTCCAAACAAGAGCCGAATCCTGTGCGCAATGCTGCCCGGGCGGTGCCCACCACTATCACCCATTGTGTACAATCTTGTGAGCCTTAACAGCTGAGGCCGTAGCTATTACAACCCACCGGCACCTGCTCACAGTGTTGGCGTCGAATGTTGGGGCTTGTTCCTTTTAGCATTGCCGATCGGGCGATTGTCTGGCGAGACGGACAAACCGCCACATCATTACTGACGCATCAGCAGTCGACCTTGCCCGCTCCTATCGTGGTGGACCACCATCTGCCCCAAACTGATTCCGGACCGAAGATCCTCCATGGGCAAGCCTGAGCTGTACACACTATCCATCTCAAAAGGCAGGCAGTCAGCCTCAAAAGCCCCTGAGAAGTCGCGAGCTACAGCAGCAAGTTCGCTTACGTTCGGCAGCAGACGGGAATTTTCCTAGACGAGCTCGGAGCCATGTTGATCACCACTACATCGACTTTAGATCAAGTGCCGCGTATGCCTGGACACAGGCAGCCTGGTAAACAGCAACAGCTATAAGATGTCCGTTGCGTGGCTTTATTCTGGCCCTCACAGTAGCTGTTTGATGGCCGCAGTGTCGAACATGTTGAGATAATGATTATGGAGTTCTGTAGCTCTCCAGCTCAGACTGTGGTGGAAAGAAAGCCATCAGCGTCTGGGGCACTGCACCAAACCTGGGGGCTTTACACCGGGCTCTCTCGGCGTCCTGATGGAGCCATCAGGGGAGGTTGAGGCCCCCTCGGCCTGCCCGCTGGTTGGTTACCGGCGCTATCCCTGACCACGTTCCCGCCATCGTGCACCAGGGATTAGCAACACCTTATTATGACCATGCACGCCGTTTGGCTGCGAAAAGCAACGGAGGTTAGAAGCACAGATCACCATCCCGGCGAGTGACGCTCCCCAGTGTCTGGGCAGCGTTGACCGTCGGTTGTGGCTTGAGGTTGGGTCATTATTCTGCCTAAAACAAGGATGATCCGGAACTTTCTAGGGCCCAAATGTGGTTGGATGCAAGCACATGTAGGGAGTGCGTTTTCTCTCCGATCGAGCTTGGCTTGATGTGCTCAACTTCAGTTTAGGTCATGAGCTGATATTCTGAGAAATGTTTTAGAACGTTCCAAGAGTCCTTCTCTCGATCTCCCACGTGGCCGCACTTGTCCAGAGCGAGGCTTGCAGATGAGTGCAGTGGGCGCGCTGTTAGTTCACAGGCAATTTGTTGAGTCAGATGAGCCATCCAGAGCAAGGATGGTCATTTCTCCAGGACCGATCTCCTCCCCATCCAGTAGTAGCCCAGCTGCACCAGACCAAAGCTGACAGGGCGCTAAAAGCTCACCTATCGCCGAACTCCGGGACTGCCTTTTTATTATTAGCCAGGCTAGGGCTGGCGTTCGTGCCCATCGGTCATCGGTCATCGGTCAGCCCCCGTCCATTTCAACTTGTAGGCCGATTCACTGTCCGTGCCATGGCGCGTAGTAGTAGATATCTGTGCGAAGTATAACCATAGCAGAGCTCTGGGATCATTTCCGCCTGGTGATTGACGGAAGTACCTGGCTGGTAAACCCGTAGCTGACGGATAAAAGGGACTCTGGCCAAAGTACACCTTGTGGAAGATACTCTAAGCCGGATCAACTGGAAACTCGCCGGCTCTCTCATCTACATAATGTCAGTATGCGGAGAGGACCATTCGAGTGTCAAGGGGTAGTATCCAGGGCATAAAGTCGTCGGTCCCTTTCCGATGCCGAAAGGAACTCCATGGACAGATTAGAAGATATATAAAAGGTGCGCAGGTTAGCATCTTCTGTCAAGGCTGGTCAGTCGCGTAACCGAAGAATTTCCGTGAGGAATTCCTCAAAACTCAAGGTCACATATCCGTCCCGGTCGTCGTCGTATTTCTTAAACACATCTGTCATCCTCCTCAAACTGATACAAGCCTGTACAAATAGATCGAAGCTCATCCCCTGCTTCGAAACCGGACTCCGGTCGTTGAAGGTGCTGTATAACACGCCGACAAAAGGTTGCGATAATCGGTAGCCAAAAGCCGTCAGAGCCTTTGAAAACTCCCCTAAAGAAATGCGGCCGCTCCTGTCTTCGTCGAAACGTTCGAATAGCGTGCGCCACGCGGCGAGAAACCGCCAGAGGCTTTCGAATTCCGTGAAAGTGATGGTGAGACCCTGAGGCTGATTAGGGGGTGAGGTAGTGAACATGCGCATCAGAGACGATATGGTCAAGCTGTGAAATGGTGTGAAATCGGCATTGACCAAGGCAGACCCTAATTCTGCCGTGGTAAGCGATCCTGTGCCAGACACGTTCGCCGCTCGAAAGAGAGGGAGGAGATCGACAGAGTCTGGATCAGGCGGCGCCGGTGTACGCGCCGGATATTGATGTGCTTCATTGGATGGTCTGCGGAAGTTCGAAGGGTCTGTTTGAGGGCGAGGTCCAGGTGGGTAACCGTGGTTCATTTGCGATGAAGGAGAATGGAGGCGACCAGGCTGGTTATCGCCATATGGTTGATTGCTCGGGGGTCGATGCGGAAGGTGTGTTTGAACGGGCGAGGGCCGACCTGGATTTTGGGCTGGTATGCCTGCTGGTGAGGTTCGTCGCGCGCCTGGTGTTGAAGATCGAGGGTCATGCGGACTCAGCGGCTGTGGATTTGGATACCGGCTGTTGGGAGAGGGTCTGCGATTTCCTTGCAGTTGACTGAGGGCTTGAGCAGCCTGCTCTGGCTCTGCATGACTGTGGGTTCGGACATGGTACGTTAGCAGACAGTCTTTTGCGCGGGAATCGTGTGCGCAAGGTCAGGCTTACGCAGGCAATGCATCAGGATTGAATGCTTTGTTGTAGGCCATTTGGTGGTGGCCGTAGCCGTGGTCGCGTCAATTGACAACTGGACAGTGCTGATGGTAGGTGCCTATAGATGAGGCAGGAATTCTTCCGGCGAACGAGGTTCAGGCCATTTCTTAGCTTGGACAACTCAGAGGATGGTATATGATATCTCTTCAATCGGTCTTCATAGGAACTATTCGAGGGCGTCGCACTGTGCACCGTGTATAGTGGCAGTTCAAGTTCCGGCGCAGGCGCAGGGCGGGCGCAGTCCGACACAAGCCCGCGGGTGCCAGTGACAGTGTGATTTGCACAGGCGAACAGATCACAACAATAATGGCGTCAAACACGCCCGGAAGGGTTTAGCAGGGCAGGCCGGCCGGTTGGAACTTGCGCTACTACTGCTACAGTACCAAAGTACCACCTGCAGGTACAGCGCTAATAATTTAGGTAGGTGCTATCGATTAAAACAATGCGATGGGCTGTACATGTACGTTGCCAGTGAGGCTGCGCTGCCCGCGGCCTCCATCACTGTTGATGATCACTTACAGCGTTGAGTAACAAGCCACGGTCATGAGTTCAACTGACTCACTGTCATCAGGCTGACAAACAACCTGACCCAGCTGGATTCATCTGACAGCCACTGCGTGACGAAGCCGTGCTTATCAACATAGCCTACATCGACCGGTAGCTGCTTGCTATCTTGCAGAGATCCATGCTCTATTTCCGTCCTTCATACTGGGATCGAGATGGATAATACCTACCTAGGTAGAGTACCCTCATCATAATCATCGATTTCTGCTGGCAATGCATACGACTGAATCGGTATCCATCGCCCGGTTCTCTACCTACCTTGTGACACAATGCTGCGGCGTTCTGTTGGACAAGGCACAGTTGAAATAGTACATGTACCTAAGATCGCGAGATAGTGACTATTGGGCATTGGTTTGGTTCCAGGTTGCTGTAAAATGACTTCCAAGCTCTATACGATGATGATGATCATGACTCTAGATGTACACACTGGTCATTGAACCCATGGAAGTCCTAAGCATTTCAAGTTCAGAGCTCTGCCAATCTCGATCAAAGCGTCCCGCCGTTCCTGGGCCTGGGAGGCTCGTCAAGGCCCGGAAGTCTCCATTGCAGATTCCGAGCAGCCGGCCGGCTCTATCTCAAACTTAGGTACCTGTCAGGTGCCTGTGGTTGGTCGCGGCACCTTCGAGTACCCAGGTACCACCTAAACAGCTTGAACTAGTGGCTACGCTTTCAGATAATTTGGCCACGTCTGTAGGTAGTTGTAGTACAGCTCATACATCATCCATTTTGCGAAAGATCGCAATCTAATTGTTTCCTCCCAACCTCCTCGTTTCTCAATTCTATCGTAGATCCAGCACCTGGTCCCCTTGCATCAGATCTAACGTGTACTAAGGTTGTCAGAGTTTCATCTCTGACCGAAAATTATGGGTTCCGTTGAAAATGAAGACTTTTGGTTATTTGGCTATGGGTGGGTTTCTCTCTGCGAACAAGTCAAACTCCGGCGCTCGTTCGAGGATTGACAAACTTGGATGCAGGAGTTTGATATGGAAGCCTCCGCCACATTACGGTACGGCACAGAGATTTGGTTGCTAGGTTGATAGTCAGTCAGCTGATGTCCTGTCAAAAAAGATCAACGCATTCCGGGCTACATTCGAGGCTATGTTCGTCGGTTCTGGCAGGTAGGATATCTATGACGATTGTGAGATATCAAGTCGGCACTGACACTCGATTTCTCAGGCAAGGTATGTCATTGATTGTAATGGCACGCGGAGTTATTGTTGAACATAATTAGCGAGGACCATCGTGGAACTCCTGAAGCTCCCGGAAGAGTTGTCACGTTGATTCAAAGGTCTTTCTGGGAAACGCTCGATGATCCTGTACGACACCCCCGGGCTTCAAGTCCTCGATGATGCCACTGCTTAGGCGCTCTTGCTGACCGTGAATAGCAACGTGATACTGAGGGAGACCGCGTCTGGGGTGTTGCTTACCATATTGTGCCATCCAAAGTCAAAGAGGTGAAAGAGTACCTCGATCTCCGCGAAATGTGGGAGTGCCACCTCGAGCCTCTTGATGGGAGTACTGACTTTGATCAGAAACGGATACAGTATTCAATACACCCCTTTCCACCCGGCGGATCCTTCACTTCCCGACCTACAATGTCTTGTGTACATCGGAATGCCGGACAACCCACAATTTCTTGGGGCGCTTCCACCTCAGGAGATCGCCGAGACCATCAATGCGAGTATTGGTCCGAGTGGGGAGAACAGGGATTACCTTCTGCATCTTGAACAGGCCTTGAATGAGCTGAGTTCGGACAGTGGCGACGAACATGTTACTGATCTGGCTCGCCGTGTTCGCGCACTGCCTCCGCCGGTTCGAGCTTCGTCCATGCCTACCCCTGAGCACGCTTTGAAAATTGTGAACAGCACCGAAGAGCAGGAAGAGGTTGAAAAAGAACAATGATTGTCGATGGCATCAATCTGGTCTGACAAATTTTCGAGCTCGCCTCTCAATTGTTCCCTGACTGGGCTTGCACATTACCACCTGCCGATTACCGATTTTCCCTGGCGATGGACAAACTTGATGGGTATCATTGCACAATCAGCGTGTCTTACACATCATCCTCGACCTATCGGCGATATGGTCCTTGTGACCCGTAGGGGTCGTTGCCTCCTGGAGGCTGGTTTTGGCCATACTGGCCCCCTTGCGGTGCCCCTTGTTGTCCTCCGGACGCTCCTCCCTGTTGTTGATATTGTGGATTGTATTGACCCCAGGAAGACGCATATGGGCCGCCGCGGCCGTATCCCCCGGTGTTCAGATCCCGTGGTTGAGATCCAGGCTGTGCGTACGCGCCTTGCGTCCCCATTGACACGGGATATCCACCTCTTCCAGCGAAACTACCTCCTCTGCCGCCACCGCCGGGTCTGCTGTCTTGTGCATGATCAACTCGAATCAAGCGACCGTCGAACCTATGAGAACAGCCGTCAATACGTAGTCAGCGCAGTCATTGTGGCAATCTTCTCACTGCGTGTTGTTCATCCGTTGCATGGCCTCGTCCGCCTCGGCCTTGGTGGCAAAGCGCACGAACCCGAAGCCGCGGCTGCGGTTGGTATCACGATCTTTGACCACGACCTGCATATGATGAGCAATGTTTCCACTTAATGGGTACAGGGAGCTCTACCGCTTCCTCGATATTGCCAAATTGGCTGAAACCTTCGTATAGCGTCTCATCTGTGGTATGCCAGGCGAGGCCTCTGTTGAGTCTAGGTGAATATCCTGCATTTGCAATCGTAAGGGAGGTCGCCTACCCGATAAAGAGCTTTGCCATGGTGTGTTCCGGAGTGTCAGAGCAGAGATGTCTTTGCCAAAGCGTTTTCCTTCCCCAGAATTAGACCACGAGAGCAGTTCTGATCTCCAGATTCACCGCTCAGTGTTGAGGGAGCCCTTGAAAAGCAATAGTCCGGCGGCGATGGCGATACAAATTCTATTGGCCGAGCGCAACAGAGAGATCATCCAATCTATCTTTTAGGTCACAAAGATGACAAGCCGATCAGCGAAGAGGCATTGACGCCGGCTTACTTTTGCGCTCAGGTGTCTGTTGTGACAATGGCATGAAAAGAGAAGCAGATGGGTGCAGCAAGTCAGGCAGGAACTCAAGATCAAGTTCCTAGGAGAATCACCGCTTCCACGTGCAGGACCAGTATCAAGGCAACAGGTGCGGCCCAAAGCATACAAGCGCAGATCAAATCTTGTGCAACTTTGCGCAATGCCAAAGGTCGAGTCAGGATACTATGGGACAAGCGAACGAGTCATCTGTAACGATTTGGATGGCATTAACTGCGTTGGAAATGTCCAGTCAGGCAGCCGCAAGACGATATTTCCTTCGGTCTATCCTACCGGAGGCTCAAGAAACAAGGCCTATTGCGACTACTGTCCCTGCAAGCGTGAGCGCTCGTGGTCTTGTGATGTCAGTGGGGGTTTGGTCGATGAGACCGGATGGTGTCAACGTGTCCGAGTCGTGAATGCGGGCAAGCTGGAGGCAATGCCAGTCAGGGTATCCGTGAAGAAATGTGTGGGCCGAGCCGCAACGCAGTCCCAGATAAGAACCGGTGGGCGCGACAATTCGGTCCGGATACAGCACCTGCTTGTGCTCCGCAATCCGGTCCCGGGCACGTCAGGTTCAGGATTGGGCACAAGCAGCTGTCACATCCAGTATTCGGGGAACATCTCCAGAAGCGCGCGAACAACAGGTTGACACAGAGCGTCGGCGAGAACTGACACATACAGCCATGCCTGCTGTTACGGAGTACACGCAGTAGTGTTCGATGAGACATCACTACTACTACAGCCTGACTCGCGAAGCAACGTCGGCTGAGAGCAAAGGTCAGCAGGAAAAAGGGTCCAGAAGGACATCCGGGTGCCGGCTGACAGAATCTGCCAACCGGGAGATGTTCTCCATGAGCCGCATAGTTGAACGCTCAGGACAGAGTTCACCGGGCTTGCTCCTCAATCGAACACAGCAAATAAAATCGACCGTGAGAGGTATCCTTCATCGATTGAGGCTCTAGCATAAGGGTACTGGAGACTAGGGTGATCTCAGGCACTTTTACTGGCACAGCTACGGGCAGAGGCACGCCCCGCTTGGGAGGGTTGACCCATATTCGGAACATGAGTCAGATGAGCATCTTGACGAGATGGATATTGAGAGCAGTTCGGACAATAAACTCTGGAAAGTCGGATTCCTTGACCAAATGAAAAAGGGAAAGTATCCACGCCAAGTTTGACGTGAAGGAGGAGGATATGCTGATGTCGAGGGAACCGATAGGATTGGAGATCGAGGAGCGGCCGAGCAGAAAAGGTCGTCGACGGTACAGGAGCAGGATGGAGAGGAGGGTTCGTGATGGTGTAATGGCGGTGATGGTGGTGGGAAGAAATGCTGGTGGTGGTGAAGGTTGAAAGATGGTTGGCTGCGAACTGCAAATGGATAGAGTTAGACGTCTGCTTAGTGCCCCGGTTGCAGCAGCTGCGCATTCAAAGCGTCCAGATACAGAGCAGAAGCCGGCACTAAACTGTGATGTACTGCAAGTCACGGTGTGGAAGAGCACAGGTCTGTACATTGTACTGTAACCACGCGTGTGCAGTTGGTGGCTGTCGGGGGAACTGTTCGAGTCGAACTGCTACTACTACGACGTTGTATTTCTTGCCTGCGGATGGCGAAAGACGCAGCGCAGTCCACGTTCTACAACTTCAACTTGACTCCCACCGCACTGCCATTTCGGCTGGACAAGTGTCCACACCTATGTACTACTAGTAGTATACATAGCTGAGTACCACTAGTACCTTAGGTAGTAGTCCTACTACTCAGGCTTTACACGGTCACATCTTTATTACTGCTCCTCCTCCTCCCCATATCTCATGTTACTGTAGGTGCCCTCTCCGCTACGACGAACGGTCCAGGGGCGGGTTCCTCATCCATTTCGTCTGGCTCGAGATCGATCCGCAGCCTATCAATACTCCTTCCAGACCTGTGCGTGGCCTTTCGCCTAGCATCACCACCGACCTTGTTACCTCCCTGATCGACTCGTCGATCCACTGCCTCTGTCGCTATTATGCACCGTCGCAGCCACTTCTTTGTGCCTCCTCAGCTAATCTCCTCGCCGTCGTCCATCACCTCCGAAAAGCCGCTCCCACTACTACCTACAACGTGCTCTGCCGCGGTCATCTGACTCCGTTGTTACTTAGGAGTTGGACAAAGTGAACTTTAGCCACCTTGCTATGAAGCCAGAACTGTTCCCCTCGTCTCGGCCGCTTGGTCAACGCTTGCTGCGGAGCTCTTGTTTGACCTCTCAATGCTCCACGTGGCCTTCTAACCACCGTGAGAGACTGTCTCTCCGTGCAAGGACAGTAACCCACGCTTTGACACGCAAAGCGTGTATCTCGGAGGTGTGTTCCATGGTAAGCCTCACTCCAGCTAGACATGGATTGCCGGTCACTTTCATGACGCTCAATGACTGGACTCAATCAGCAGTTACAGGAGAAGGGCGCGGTGGGCTTTCACACGCAATGCTTGATCGGGTGTTCTAGCATGCGGGGTGATCTTGCCGAATGTCTTGCATTCATCCCTGTAAATTGCCAATCCAATCCGCATTACTGCAACGTGCGATCTTCCGCCCTAAGATCAGGTCTTTAGAGCCAGCTGGGGACAAGAATACAATCTGAACATGAAAATGATCAGGCACATGGCAAGCTGACCGGCGCCGTGCACACACTGCACACACTCGTAGCCAACGCGAAAAATTTGTGCTGAAAGCCTGTCGTGCCTGCCCGTGAAGGTAGTTGTGTTTATTATAATACTGCGCATACTCGACCCTTTGGTAGTGGCATCTCCCGACACTGCATGTATCTCTGTTAGTGCCCCTCCGTCTCTCCAAACCGACGTGAATGCGTCTGTCCCAGTGGAAGCACCTAATGGACGATGGAACCGGGTTTGGAGACGACGAGCGTGTGACCAGATGGCTGTCCACTCTTCGAGAACAGCCATCCGATAACGATAAAGATGCCGTAGGCAGAGATCGTTCGAACACCTCTCGAGGTCCGAGAAAAAGATCTTCCCAATGGTAGGTCCGTCGCTTTTGAGCGCACGAGTCAGCACTGAGGAAATGGCTAGGAATAATGACTACCAGGATGAGGCCGTCAGGCCGTCAAGAAGCAAGTATGCGCGCCCTGGAGAGATCTTCAGCTCTAACCATTCTGAAAACAGAACACGCAGCTGCAGATCCAGTTGTTTCTTCTCGCTCTGGCCAATGTCTCGACGGGAAAGATGACGAACGTTCGAGGCGGAGAAATAAGAGGCAACGTGAACACACCCCCGGGGAAGACGACAATGGTCACAATACTCGAAAGAGAAAGCATGATCAGCGACGCCGGGACGAGAATGTACAGAGCCGACACTGCATGAGCACCCACCTGGAGGGAAGTGAGGTAAACCCAGAAAGCAATGTCAACGATACAAGCGGAAAATATGCTCGAAGACCACGCCACAAGACGAAGCCGGAGAGGTACGAGTTTAAAGCAGATACAAAAGAACAGAAGCGACCCGAGCGACGAGGAGCAGGGAAGGGCAGCATACCAGTAAAGGAAAAGTTTCAAGCGCCCAATGTTGACACCAAGAGACTGACCTTGAGGCCTCATACCGGACCTGGACTGTTTGCCAAGGGAAGGAGTTCGACTTCTTTCCCTCGCGAAGGAGTTCCCGATCTGACGTTTTCAAACATGTCCTTTCTTGAAAAGCGAGTTCGTGGGACTGCACAAACTCCAAAACACATAGAAAATACCAGGAAGTGGACTCACCGTGCCCCAAATGACGGGAGAGCTGAGTTCTTCTCTCAGCCGATCTTGTACGAGGCTGGAGACCAATCCCAGGCCTGGAGACACCATCAGCATACAAGCAGTGTGTCTTCCGCCGCAGAAGCTCGTTTTCCTGGACAACATTCGCGAGAGTCCCATAACCAGCACTGGCGACCCGACAGTAGGCTATCCAAGGTCCAGCATTACCGACAACCTTCCTACGAAGATACTCTCACCTCAAGCAGGACGACCAACGGCACCTACATCTCTTGGTCCATGTCTCCTCCGCGACACCTGGCTCGATCAAGGGGCCAGCAAGAGTGGTTGTTGGGCCGCCCAGCAGAGCCTAATATCTTCACCCCCATGAGAAAGGAGCATGGACAGAATGATTCTCCCCAACTTCCCAGTTCCAGCATAGCCAAGGAGCAATTCTTGCAAGATCTGACCACAGAAGCGCTGCTAGGAGGTGTCGAGGCTTTTTCACACAAAGAGAAGAAGCGGTACTCTTTGGATGAATTGAAGAAAATGGCGTCAGGAAGACAATCGTACCAAGACTCAAATCTTCCATACAAAAAGCAAGACCCTGCGTCAAGCGAAGGGGTAGCACATGAGCCAGGCATGCGAAACTTGTACCCAGTATCGAGCCGCCAGGATACCGAAGTCAAGGCCAGTGATGATGCGGGAAGGAGGGCCCAACTCCAATCCCCGATCAATATTGAAGATCGATCAGGGGAAGACCCCGTGGGACATGACAATGGTCGGCCACAAAAGCAAGACAAGAAGCCGACAGAGACACACCTGCGAACATCTCGTGTGCATACTTTGGCTGACTTTTGCCCGTCCCCGGCAGAAGACGCTAAGCAGTATCTCGGAGACATTACTAGAGGGCCCACATGTATACGGCAAGTCGGGCAAGAAAATGGTCAAGAAATGATCAGTGATAAGGGTTCGTGCAACGATGATGGACGGGATCCCATTCTTGATACACCGTTCCACCACCAATCTTCTCTGCCATGGCACAGCGTACCGACGTTAATTGACAAGTTCAACGTGGCCTCTAACGTTATTGCTGACTCACCCACTGCGCCTGACGAACTGGATGCATTCGATGCGCAGTTGCTGCAGATGGCCGTTGATGACGCCGGATCTCCGGAAGTGTGGAACATGGACGACACGAGCCTCGAGCAAATAGCAGTAGATCCGGAGAAAGTATGGGATCAGCCCCAAGTCTGGACGACAACTCAGCCAGATCGCCGTCTCTGGGACGGTTCGCATCAAACATCGAGCATGCTGCAGGAGCATGACCAGGAGCTTCCAGCGAATAGCAGAGCAATGGAGTACGATAGAAACGGGGTTGGTCATGCAGCACGATATTCTGTGGAGATGACCCCGGAGCCTTTCAAGGGATTTTCTCGGCCACGCCTTCTGTATTGAGTCGAGGCCGGTGGAAGGGCGAACAAAGGATGGAAAGAAAAGCGATCGACAGCTGATGATTTCTTCAGCCCATGGCACTCGACCGGAGACTTTTTGCAGCTCGCACAGGCAAGCAGTCGTCGTCCTATCATTTCAACAACAAATGTGTCATGGATTACACCCTGTTGGGGAGCCGCCTCCCATTGCACAGATTGTCCTCGTATCAGCTGCGGCATTTACTCGGCAACACGACTCCGGCACGGGGGTTTGCTTCAACTTCGACCGGTGATCCAAAGCATCTCCTAGGAGCAGAGAGGGATCACCTTGAAGATGACTGAGTTCCGCTCAGACACCAGACTTGATAAATCATGCTTGACCCACGCCGTGGCTGATGGTCCATTCCCCTTTACTAATCACTTTTCTCAAGAAAGCCGAAAACAGGTATATCCTGCAGGGGGTGGAAGCTGACATATGACCTTCATATCAGCCTGAGAGCCCTGTCATGATACACTCCGACCATATCCACGCATGGTCCATCTCCCGCCATTGCCACTCTTTCCGCTTCATACCTATCTGTAGCTTGCGTTCGCGATCGCTGTTGCTGTCGTTTCTTATGCGAACCATTCAGTCAAACAGTCGATCAAGCAGGTGATCCAATCACTTCCGAGTTGGGCGAACAGTTGGCCACCATCGTTGGCATCCAAAAGCCGCTGATCCGGAGTCATTGAGGAAACTTTGGGACCGAGTATTATATAAGTCTCTGGAATCAACACTCTCCTCTGCGGATTACTGCTCAGACTCTACACCAGTGACACAAGGCTTCAATCGCAGCCAACACAACAGAGTTAATACGCCTGGCAACTTGGTGACATCGAATCACTGGGGGCTCTTCAAGAGAGAAGAGGGTAGGCAGGCTAAGGCTGGGAAGCACAAAGCAATATCAGCCTCAAAGCGGACGGAGACGAATCAACCGTGTTTCGCAGCGCAGGACGAAAGCTACAGAACCCGCGTCCGGAGCGTCGAGGCCTACTGGGCCTTCACCATCACAGACCACAGCATAGGTGTCGCCGGCCAGTACATTTCAAGCCCTGCTTTACAGTGCTAGAAGGAAAGAAAGGAACTCAAGATGAGGAAATTCATCAGGTATCTCCAGGACCAGGGTAAGTCATCTATTATGAGCTGGGCGTTAATGTTGCTTTATCATGATCTTCGCTCGGTACCAGCGTCAATATTCCACGGACTGGGACAGGTACAGGCGCTGGGTACCATATTAACATGTGTTCTTGGGTCAGCCTGGCACAAGTCTCTCCTCTGTTCACTCGTGTATAAAATATCCCCCTATTCATCCATTTCTCAAAACATTACATCTTACTCCATTGACCACAATCTAATCTGTTCAATTCTACTTAAAGCCGTCCAAGCCAGCGAGCAAAGGCACTCGGGCGCCGCTTATTTGTCGCCCGCGACGAAAGAGCCTCAGCAACGGGAGCACCACCACACACCGTCACAGTTCAAAGCGCAACATACCGCACACCATCAAACGCGAGCGGGACATCCCAGCACCGCCGCTCACAGTTTTCCTGCCCACACGTCTGCAGGAGGGCCGCCGTCTCCACCGCAACCGCGGAACTCAAACGGTCAACGAGAGACACCATCTCCAGATATTCCGGACCCTTTACATCGCAACATCACCCGTCATCAATATGCTATGGACAACATACTGCAATCGTACGAGATTTACATTCCGGAAGCCGACACGAGCCACCACGGCCGAAGACATTCAAACGCCCCCAAGCAAAAGTACTGGGTTGTGTACATCCATGGAGGATATTTCCGCGACCCGAGCGTAACCTCGGCATCGTTCTATCCTGCCCTGTCGCAATTGGTGTATTCTTCTGACCACCATCATCTTCATCTTCCTCATATACATAATCCATTCGAGCATCAGCGCCACCATGAGGACGAAGACGGACAAGAACACGTTACCAATCCTTTTTCGGATCCGAGACACAGATACGGAGAGCTGCATGACAGCCACGATAGTGATATCGAGGACGGCCATGACGACGAAGACATAAGGCCTTACATTGCAGGTTACGCATCCATCAATTACCGCCTCTCACCGCACCATCAAAAAGCACCGCAGGACCCAACCAAAACCCCAAAATATGAGCTCCGCGACGCCCGTTGGCCGGACCACATCCATGACGTGGTCCAGGCAATCGCTCATTTACAGCAGAAATATGGATTTGGGGAGAATTACTTGCTTGTCGGACACAGCGTGGGTGCCACTATGGCTGTGTTGAGTACGCTTTCTAGAGGGAAGACATTCACCAGCGGGACAAAAGCTGCTTCTGCCACGCCTGCACAGGGTGGAAAGAGCAGTAAAGGCCGACGAAAAATCCGATTCGGAAAGGCGAAAAAGGGAAACACAGAATCGAAGAATGACGACAAGGGCAGCAATGGCACCAGCGATAGCGACAGAAGCAGCAACTCCAGTGGCGACGAGCACCCCGCGTCTACCTCGTCCAGCTTTGCTGACATCGACCCTCCGCTAGCCGTCCTCGGCGTCTCGGGCATCTACGATTTCGAATACCTCCACAAGACATTCCCTTCGTATATCGAATTGACGAGGAACGCGATTCCCAATTCCGAGGATTTTGCCCTTGCCAGTCCTGCGTGGTACAGTGCTGATGAATATGCTGAACTCTGGGCCGGCGGCGGCGCTGGAACTGGAACAAAACTACCATCCGAGGCAGGAAGTGGAAATGGACCGCAAACAGATCGACGACAAGGAAGACGAACTCAAGCCCAAAGCCGAGCCCTGATTCTCGCCCACTCGCACGACGACGGCCTCGTCGACTGGTCGCAAGTCGAAGCTATGGAGAGGGTATTTACCCCTAGGGGCAATACCGTCACCGACGATGGCAACGACAACAAGATATCCGTTGAGACTCTCGAGATCAAAGGTCAACACAATGATATCTGGGAACAAGGCACCGAACTCGCCCGGGCGATCCGTCATGGTGTGCGAGTCATGCGTCGTCTCGATTCGCAACATGATGATGACAATGACAACAACGCACAGTGATCAAAATAGGTGCGATTCGAATCTATCTGTCTGTCTGTTCGGGGGGCTTTTCTTTCCCGAGCTTTTATGCAGGCCATTAATGTGCAACTTCTATTCAATTGTTCGTAATTGTTACAATTTTCCTTTGCTTCTTTCTTCGCCTTCTCCCTCCTGAACTATCTGGGCAATATTGGAATCACTGTATGATGGAGTCAACGCTAATGAGGAGCATGGAAACAATTCAATATACCGTAACTTAGTCCCGACCCCCAGAGAGCGATTACTAGAGACAGATTACCAGACATCGCAAGTGTCGCCTAGGCGTCTGAGACGTATATAGGGGTTGGAAAAGTGTGTGACAGCAGTAAGAAGAATCAGATTTCAAAATGACCTTTTTGAAAAGTCGTAACGTATCCAGAGAGAGAGAGAGAGAGAGAGAGAGGTGCCGCACCTACTCTCAACCTGGCAGTGTTGGGCAGGTTACTTCACTTCGGTGCCCTGCCCATCGCATCCCATCCCGAGAACGAATGAATCCAAATGTACGAGTCAAATTAAGGCCAAATATAAATTAGCCTCGTCAAATCCGTTGCAAAACCAATCCGACCTCCAAAAACCCAACCCATGCCTCCCACGCTATGCAGCAAATATCTTTTTCAAATCAAAAATCAAAAACACAAGTTCCTGGAACAGCCTCGACACAAACTCTCATCTCAGGTCAAATAAGGGGTTGTCCTGCTTTCACGGCCGTTACTTTTTCATCACATTGTGGAATTGGAATCTATCACGTTTTGACCTTCTTCGCGTCTCCCTCTTTCTCTGACAGATCCACGCTTCCCTTTCGTTTCTCGCCATTTGCTTCATTTCCCCCTCCATCACGCCCACCGAACCCGATTCCCTTAGAATCCTGTGGAGTCGGAAACACAAGCGGGCTGGGTAAAACGGCCGAATTAAGACCGCCGTTTCTACCGGACTCGTACCACTCGCTGAAGAAATTGCTCGGACTGGGCAACAGATCGTTATTCATGTACCGACTGGGCAACGCGGATATCGGGGTTTCAATGTTGTTGCGATTGTCGTTATACGCATCGCGGTTTTGGTTCGAGGTCGGAGGAGGAGGACGAGCAAAGGGATTGGGAGGTCCACTTGTACCAGCCGACATGACCGCGGACGCACTAGGTGAAGGCGGTGGTAGGACGATATGGTCGGCATTGGCCCTGGCTGGATTTGCTGATGGTCCAGCCGATTGCGAAGGAGACCCTCCTGCCGCTGACTCGTTGTCCTCCGCCTCAGAGGGAATCTGTAGGTTTAGTTTGGGTCGTCCTCCCGACCTGGACCCTGATGTATCTGTCCGCGGTGGAGGAGCAAATTCGGGAACAGCGGTTTGGGGTCTGCTGGGTTGAGAGGTTGGCCGGGGGACAGAAGGCACAGTAACACTGCGCGGTGGCGGCTTGATATCGGGCGGCGACTCGACTTCTTTCTTTGGGAAAGTCCTTGGAGGATCTGGTGCGCCAAAGAAATGCTGTGCCAGCACCGATCCCCCCTCATCTATTGGGGTGAAGATGCTTCTGGATTTCGACTGACCGTGTTTAGGTTGGGGTGGACTAGATTGTTCTGGGGGCCGCAAACTTTGTGCATCAGGTTGGGGTGAAGCTCGTGGTTGCGGCTGGGGTGGAGGTTGAAGACCGGGTTGTGCGACTGGCGGAGGTTGAGATGACCGTCTTTGTTCCTGCAAGTACTGTTGATGGGCTTGCTGCATTTGCTGATGTGATTGCGGCGGCGGCGGAGGAGGTGTGGGATGAGGGTGCTGCTGCTGCTGTTGGTGGTGTTGTTGCTGATGTTGCGCATGTTGGTGGTGGTGCGGTTGAGGAGGATATTGTTGAAAGGGAGGCTGTGGCGACGGTTGAGGAGCCACTGAAGGAGCCGCTTGGGGATTGTAGACGGACGGATTTGGTACATAAGCAAACCCGTTTTGAGGCGGAGGGGGAGTTGGGTGAGGATGTTGCACGGGAATAAGATTGGAACTACTGCGACGGATCATATTCTGAGATGCCGGTCTAGATATCATATGCGGAGGCTGAGGAGTGGCGTGTCGAGGTTGAAACATGCCATTAGGCATTGGAGGTGAGGCGGTAGCCATGGGTGGTTGAATATGCGCAAACGAGTTATGGGGCTGCATATGAGGCACCGCGTGTTGTTGAGGAGGGAGAGATTCTTCCCGGCCCTGGGTAAGGTGTTCTTCCTCCTCGTCCTCATCGTCGTCATCATCACCACCTTTGTTCTTGAAGTCGGCCGGCCCCTTGTGTTCGTGAGGTTGTCCATACTGGGACTAACGTTAGCAGCAGATTCGCCGCAGATAGGCTAACAGCAGAACTCACATATTGGTATCGCCGTATTGTTTCATTGATATCTCCCGAAGAGAACTCGTAGAGCTTCTTGTTGTGGCCGAAAATGATCACTGCGACGTCGACAGAACATAGGACCGACAGCTCGTAAGCCTTCTTGAAGAGGCCGCCTTTTCGCTTGAGGAATGTCCTAGGTCCACAGTCAGCATTCAACAAGTCGCAGCACAACCGTGCGGCCCCAGGATAACATACACCGAACGATTGCGATCATCCTTTATAGCTCTGATTTCGATTTTTCTGCGGCCCATGATTGTTCAAGGTATTTGCATCTGAGTATATTCCCAATGACTTCCTTCGGCTAACGACACGCTGCCAAAACAGTTTCGTGTCAAGGATACCGGTGGCTGGCCAAGAATGAGACCCGGAAGATGAGACAAAGGTTGACTCGCGGACAATGAAGGTGGTCGAGTTACTTTGTCGCAGATCCAGGACAGTAGGCCCAGGTCGGACGATGAGACGAGAATTGGCTTTGTCGCGGGACGGGAACGGCGACGGGGCGGGGAGGATATACACAAAGACGCCGCGGCAATCCAACCACACGACAAGCTTGTAGCCGGCTAGAGACGTAGATGAATGGCAGAGCAGTCGCTTGAGGCTCTGCTCTATACGGATTGGGATTGGGATTAGACTGGATTGGATCGGGCGGGTATGTTTGCATGCGAGTGCGATGCGATTGAAGGGTGTGGTGTGGGTATAGAAGATGCTAAAGATAGAAAAGAAGGAAGAGAGGGAGAGAAGGGACTGCTCTGGCGGTGATGATTGAGGCGTGCGGCAGCGGCAAGGGCAGCAGCAACAGCCACAGCAGCACTGCAGCTAGCAGCCTGACGTCCTAGTACTAGCCTCCGCGCCCCTACCAAGTACTGTGAAAGTGGGCTAAGGAGGCTGCCAGTGTGGAAAACCGGAAAATTCAGTGGCGGGCACCGCTGGCCATTGGCATTGAAGCTGGCAGTGCTACTCACTACTCCTACTGCCAGGCTGCAGTACCTAGGTAGACGACCGACCGACCGTCGTCACTATAAGGCCCGCGGGGAACTCCAGGGATCCCTAGGACTTATTATGACCACTACACTGGCCGGAATACTTCCCCAGCACGCCTATAGGCGCCTCAAGGGCACTTGAGCCAGATGCGCTTTTGTCCCTTAAAGACAGGCCGTAAACATACCACTTCAGTTCCAGGTACTTTTCGACAGCTTGACACTTTATTGTTCAGGTACTTCGTCAGAAAACCTCCATAACCATCCTGGTTACAGCGCGTACACGTTACCGACCGTCGAGGTGCATACCTGGTACTTCAAGCCCATGATAAAACAAGACAGCGCGTAATGTAGGTGCCTACCTTAGGTACCTATCTGAGCGTCTGTACTTCCCAGCCATACACCTCGGCCACCACGCGCTTTTTGTTCTACAAATGGCCTCGCAACCGATTCAGAATAGTACAGTATATAAAGTAATTGCAGTCAATTTGAACCGAACCCCATTTCTGAAGCGCTATGGGTGCATTGGACATCAAGCTTAACTCGGTACGACATTCACATATGCGGCCAACGTGTCAGCGGATTTCGGCATCTAGCAAAGCATCTCTCATCAGATCTCTGACATGCACTATAATCCACTGTTGCTTCACTACTATTGGCGAACCACACTGCAGGAGTTGACGTGATGCCAGTGAGCCTAACGTAGGCCAGCCGCCTCGGCCCCCAAGTTACTATCTATAGACCGGGCCTAACCAGACGTGTCGGTATCTTCCTACTCACTCTGGCCCATCGTCAAATACTTCTACAACAGAACACACACTGTACACTGCAGAAGCATTCATAGCCCATATGCGCTGCAAGAGTGGAGGCTAGATAGATCATCTGCATTATTACCTTATGTACGGACCACACCATTTGACGCATTAAGGTAGGCCTCCTCGTTTTCTGAGCCTTGCCATACTAGTCCCCTTACCATCCTCTGCTTCGCCTTGTTGTCCGTACCGTTCTCTGCGTAGGTATTCCCCTGACCTGAGCCTGACAGACCGAAGCCTCGCGCTTGCATTGCCGTTTCTATATATTTCAATTCGATACTACCATGGCCAGGGTCGATGTGGTGACCATTTGACCAGGATACACAGACCCTTGGACCCCTTGCTTTCTGCATTCTCGGATCAATTTCAAGCGAATGTTGGAAAAAAGACAAAACCCAACACAAATTGCCTCAACCCGGAATTAAAGTGATGTGCGGCGGCTGTGTTTTGATTGCCGCCCAGAAGCTCGAACGAACGAAGGAAAAACTGGTAGTGTTATGCTGCTAGAACGCTCATTCGATCAAGGAAGACGGTGACATAAAAGGAATGGAAAAAGACTTTGTCCAGCAAACGCTCAGGTGCTCAGAGGGTATCTCGCACACAGATACGACTCGAAAACTCCAGATCCCCAAGAGATAACGCCTTGCTTTGCTCCCCATACGTCGTGTTGTGAATGGAAATCCAGCAAAGTCGCAGGTCGAAAGTCCCAAACGACTTGTGTTTGAAATGATTGTTGGTAACCACGTGTGCAGTCAACGTCTTGCAATCGTGGAACTGTTTGGGCGGAAGGAACTGTGAACCCAGCTCTATCGTCGGGCGCCATCCATGTTGCCGGTTAGCTCGGCCACCCGTGCCTTGATCCGGGCCACTCGTGATTCAATGGCTGTTGACATGGTCAGCTTTCTTCCTATCATTACACTGCTTACGTTGTCAAACTTACTCTCTTCACCACTTGTTTCACCATCGTCAGTTCGAGTTTCGGTGCGGCTTCGAGACGTCTGCTCCTCGGATTGCCTTGCTGCCCTCTCGGCAGCATTCCTTCGAATTTGTGCCCATCGATCGGTTGGGCTCACTTGGTGTGTCAACGCTACTTCGTCCTCGTCTTCTTCATCCACCGAAGTCATGCTTTCCACTCCCTGAAATGACCGGCCCGAATGTAGGCTTGCCGGCTCGTATTCCATCTCTTCGCCAGGGGTCAAAAATGCACTCCGCGGCGGTGTGTCTGCCGGCGCAAAAGCAGGTTGGTCCAGCAGTGGGCCTTGATCAAACGTGGAGAATGCTCGGTCGGCATGCTCTCGCTCGTTTGTGTCCACACGCGATAATTGATCGTATTCTTCATCTCGCCGTATCATAGGGGGTGCCGGGACTTCCTCAGAATCAGTGTCGGGGTCAGCAGGGAGCTCTGTAGGTGGGGGGAACGCTTGAGGAGCGCTCATCTCCACTTGAGACGCTTCATTCCCACTAGGAGCCGCTGGTGCTGCGGCTTGAGGATTAATAGTCGCAAGACGATGGAAATGACCCGGACTCAAGGGCGGCGACGTGGGACCATCTCCAGGCAAAGCAGGCTTCCCCTCCAGTGCGCGTCTTGCGGCAGCAACAGCAGGGTCATCAGCATCCTGTGGAGCAGAAGATTCTACCGCAGCAGGCTCCTGCACTCGGGCTTCTTTGGATCTGGATCTCTTATTTCCAAAAAGCCTACGAAATCCCGTCTTGTTCTGTACCGGAGGTGGTCCCGCTGGATTCTTACTCCTCGACTTTCTCTGTTCGGGTGACTTTCGCTGTACATCGACCGACTTACGTAGCTTGGCAGGGTGATGTTTTGGTGCCTTTGTCTCTGATATCTCCTGACGTTGCGACGTCTGCGTCTCCGGGATATCTGGTGTTGCTGAAGGGAGGGGAACGTCAACTGCGCCCGGAACAGCAGTCTCCTCGACATCAACTTTAGGCTCGACTGGAATTGGGGCTGGCTCGACGACAACCTCCACAGGCGGCGTGGCGACGGCCTCGACCGGTGGCTCAGCCGCGGTAGGAGTCGCTGCCATTGAAGGAATCTGTTCGGCCGATCGACTCCTTTCTAGCTTTGCAGGACGTTGTTGTCCAGTTTCTCCTGGTGGGAGTGGCAGGTCCTTATTCTTGCTCACCACCGAGAGGGTAGAAGTAGACCTACTGATTCCAAGACCCTCTGCAGGCAGGGATAACATCTCGCGCGAGCCTTTACCAGCCAGAGTGTCACCCAGGTACTTAGCCCGAATGGTCTTCTTGTCGTACTGGTTGGCCCACTGAAGTGCTGGAGACGCCTCATCCTTAATGAATGGACCAAGAGTAAAGATGCTGTTTGTTTTCGACGGGGCCATGAAATCCTGCGTTCGTCCTCGTCTCGTGGCCACGGCAGCTTGCTCCGCTCTCTCTTCAACCTGTCGTTTCCTGGACAGCTCCGCTGCTGCCTGTTGGATCTTCGCTTGCTGATCTGGAGCCAAAGTTGGCCTGTGGCTTGTGTCGAACTGCGGCTCTGGAGTGAGAAGACTCTTCTTACTTCCAGAGCGTCTCCGACCGAGACGACCTCGCTTGGTGGTAAACCCCAGGAACGTCTTCTTCTCTGCGATGTATGCGCCAACAGCGGGTTCGGGTGCCGCACCTTTGACCTGTTCCTCCATTACCATCCATTGCCCATCAGGTAACACAGTTTCGATGAGAGCACATCGACCGAACACAGCTTTTCTGGAGGTTGGCTCCTCGGACGCCAAACTACTGATCCAAACCCACCAGAAAGAGTCGTCCACATTTATTCTGGTAATGCTCGCCAATTCTCCAGGGTCGAGACTTGGGTGAGCGTCTAGATTCCTTCGATGGGACTGCGAGCTTTGACCACGTATCATAGTCGACTGAATAGGTGGAAGAATTTTGTCAGGGGGTAGGAGAATGGGAGCGGGGGCTTTGCTGCCATTTTCATCCGCAAATCCTGAAGATAGAAAATCCGCCCACGATGGCGTGGTTGGCCGAGCTAGATCTGCGTAACCTCGGGGCCGCACTGAAGGATGGATCGGTCTTGTGGCACGAGGTCTACGGACGAGTACTCCGTCGTCTTCCTCATCTTCATCTTCGTCTTCAAGGGAACTTCCAAAACCAATGTCTTCAAATCTTGACCAGGAGGGATCCGCCAAACTGGTTGATGTCTTCGCGTTGGAGACGTGAGATTGGTTCGTAGAAGAGATCGCTTTCAAAACCCGGCGGCACTCATCGGTGAGCGCCTCGACGGGGTCCTCATAACTCGCGAATCGTTGCAGAGCTCGATCGTCGTCTCGGTATTCGAAGTTTTTCGCTCGTCGCAATAATGCGTACGGAGTGGGTGAGACTATGTCAACAATCATGACCACCTTAGTGACCTCATTTGAAAGCAACGCGTGCTTTGGGGGATACTCCGTCGAGTTGAGAAGTTGCTGGAGAGACCGAGGTAGGCCCAGGATACCGCTTGTCTTGCCTGAATCGGGAGATAACGAACGCAAGTAGGCGAAGAAAAGGTGTGATGTCGCATCGGCGGCACTATCGAAAGTCAGCGGCATAACTTACAGACAGTTCAATGACGGGCATCGTGTACTTTGCCCAGGACTCATATCCTGATTCGAACCCTTTCCCAGTGTCGTAATGTTCGAAAGCCCACCAGCCAGCATACCGCGAGAGTTTGTGCCCTCCTAATCCGTTCGCTTTACCGTGTGCTGCCACGGCGGCTAGCAGGTCGAAAAAGTCTTGGATGATCTGTAACCGAGCAGGGGAATCCACGCCCAGTGGAACGAACGTGCTGAAGGCGTCACGCGCGAAGCCAGAATCTGAAGAGGTCAGCAGCTGAGACATGATCTTGGGTGGTTCACGCTGGCACCTTTTTCCCCTACGCGGAAGCCTTCATACACCTCCCAACTGACGACTCCACCAGGCAAACGAGCCCAGCACCATTTCATTACGCTGATTAGCACCTGTAGCCGCGGTCAGCGCATCATAAGCTTTGTGAGACATCTACATACCATCGCCTCAGTCATCCGTAGTTCTCTTTCCAAGACATCCCCTCGTAATGGATCTCGATCGTGGGGCGGAAGGAAAAAGTTGCGCACAAAGGATCTGGCCGCAGAGGGATCCGAGGAAGGTCGGAAAGGGAGGAGAAGGAACGGTACATTCAGGTCTAAGAGTGTGTAAGACGCACGGCCATCTGCCACTGTCGGCTGCGAACACTTACCTCTCGACTTCAACTCCGCTGTGCACATGTGCAGTAACTCAGACACCTCTTCTGGATCGACTCTTGTTCGAAGCCAGGCGTCGGACCATTGTACCTTCTTGTGTGCATCTCCATTCGCCACGGGCGCAGGGGCCTTCTTCGATGCAGCATCCTTGCTTTTGAATACTTTTGAAAAGAACGGCATGCTCGAATGTGAGGTCGAGACTGGAGGGACGGCTCCCGAGACCTCTTCTCATCGACTCGGTGACCAGGTCGGTCAATGGGGGAGGAACGGTGTGAGGGTTGACTCTCGGCGAGCCAAGCAAGGGCCCTGAGATGGTAGTGGGCGCAATGCGAGATGTATGCAAACCGGGTGACGGTCCTGACAGTCAAAAAAGTTGCATATGCCAGTCGTAGGTTCAGGGGTCTATCGGTTCGGGACGAATATGAGAGCGGAGAACGGCCACGGACCACAATTGGCAGGGTGGGTTTGAGAGGGTGGGATCAACAAGAAAGCGATAATGCAAAGGAGCAAAAGGGGATGGGTGCATTCACTTTTGCAGTACTGTAGGTAACTACAGCCTGCTGAAGTCGCTGGAGGGCAAATGAGTATTGATGAAGGGCATGAAACAAATGATAGAAAAGACCATCCGCCCAGGCCGACCGCTTTGGACAGGGACAGCCACTTTTTCTTGCAGTAGCAATAATTAGAATTGGAAACAGGAAATCAACGATGATGAGGTGCGGACTAGACGCGACGTGTCGAGCCGTGAGTTGAAGGACGAGCCTGATCCTCTAGCGTGGTTTGCACTGTGGTTGCTAGCAGTAGTACGTTTGTAGTGGGAAAAGTGGGCGGCAGATGCCAGCTGAGGCCTGGAATTGTGTGCAGTTTGCAGCCTATAACGCTTGCGAGACGGAGGTTCTGCTGGCGGTAAGGGACCTACCACGACACTGACAGCTCGGGGTGACAGGGCTCGGGACCAGGGTGATACCCGTGGTGGAGGCTGCCTGTGTCTCTTTGAGCCTTCCAGCGAACTCTGAGAGCCCGAGGACTCCTAAAGGACCTGCCCTAAGCCTGGGGTTTGGGGCTCTTCCGGCCCAGCGCTTTCCTTAGGGCGCAACTCAGCTCTCCACTCAACTGCCTCGTTTCCGTTGGGCGTGTCTCTTGTTTCATCCCGGCAACACCTGGTCGCTGCTCAGACACTGTTCCAGCCAGGCAGAGTCATCTTACCTCCCAGCCAAACAGCTAAGACTACGGCACTGATCACCAGCAAATCCTCATCATGACTTGCTCTCCAACTGCACTCCCCAAAAACGGACCCTGCGTGGCCACGTCGGTGTTCTCTGCGGCTTAGGGTTGCACCTAATTTGCACTTCCCGGCCGCTCCCCGTGGATGTGGCTTGGAATACCCTGTTCATCGGGGATCTGGGCTTCGGTTCCTCTTTACTTGACCTTGGCTTGAACAACGTTCTCAATGCTAACAAATCTTCATACCAGATCGCAGATGGTCACGCAGGCATCCGAGCGAGTTCTCGCGAGATCCCACACAATGTATGAAACATGACACTTGAAACCAACACATGAGAGGGTACAACCTTGACGAGAACTTGAAGTAATAGTGGGAGAAGGTTGGGCAGGGGTTCCTGGTTACGCAGCGCTCAAATGCAAGCCACATGCCAGTCAATTGTCAGCCGTCTAAGGTAGGTTCAAAAACCTCATCGGTCTCCCAAAGTGGGACAGGAACTGTGGTTCCTGAGATTCACCTGTGCTGCTCCGGCGCGGATTGGTTCGTTGGCCACAACGTTAATCAATCTTAGTCCGAAAGTGGCAGTATTTTTCACAGTCGGAGATGAAAAGGGTTTTCGAAGCTACTTATACAGCACAGCTTATGGGTCAGAGAGTGTTGTTGCGTTGCTCCTGGCGCCCCTTGCATCAATCGGCGCTTCGAACACTACGCTTACTAGTACAAATGGGTCTGTGGATAAAGAAGTCCTTGCTGCCGGTAGATTGCGTACGATTGGGTTTGAATGCCACACAGCAATTACTACTGGTACAATAGAGACATTAAAACAAGTATTGTACTATGCTATGTGCTATGTAAGGGACCTCGTGCAACGAAGTAATTCCACCCAATTTCCTCCCTCCGCAGCCTTGCAGAGCGGATCTTCCGAATGACAGCCCCATTTCCGAAATCCGATGCGCCATGTGCAACATTGTGGCGCCTGGACCATTATTTGGTGAGCTCGCCACAAAATCTCCACGCACGGTCTGGCACTCCCAGAGTCATGACGTAATCTTCAATGGGCGAGCATAAGGTACCGTATACACAACACAGAAGAGACATGAAATATCCTCTGTGCATTGAGTATTGCCATCTTCCAGTAAATGCAGCTGCTTTCCAAGCGCGGATTCTTTCTTTATCGCAAGGCAATTATCCCTCCCAAGACGTATAGGCTGTTCCAAATTTCGCCTTCCAAAATGGTCAAGAGTGAACAAGATGTCATCGAGTATGCATCCAGAGAGACTGGCGATGGGCGAGTGGTTTCTGACGAACACCCAGTGACTTCAACAACACGGTCAACATGACTGCTGACGAGCTTGAAGAGTGGCTTAGAGGGGACGAATCCCAAAAGGCCGGTTGGTCCAAGAATGATGGCTCTGGGGAGAGCATTGGTCACGAGAGGTAGGTACATAGGACCTGATTTGGAGACTGCAACACCCCATGCCTTCGTTTGGCGACCTCTTCGGATTGATGCACCAATTGGTGCGGTTTGTCCACATCAATATACTAACTGATTCGTCCACATCAATATGCTAACTTATTCCGTAGCGGGAGGAAGATTGTCGAAATTTTGAGGAAGAATCCGGACAAAGACCCATCCAAGTATGATGACGACGACCTGGCTCATATGAGGAAGGTTGCTGCTTATAATAAGCGACACCTGGCCCAGGAGGAAAAGGCCAAGCAAGACACCAACAGCAACTCATACCGGTCCTTGAAGAACTGGGGCCACGATGCACAAAAGGAGGCCTGAACCGTATGGCGAACAAGGGTGATATGTAGACCCTGGTACCAAACTTTAGTCGGTTCTCACGATTCCGGAGGGAAGATAAAGTCCTTGACGATGGTTGAACCAGCATACTCGGGGTTGAGCATGATGCAATTCAGAAAGTAGGCCAGGCCTTCGCGTCGCTTTTCCAGGAATTTGGGCCGAAATTTGTAGATGGCGCTTTTTGGAGGGAGTGGCGGTAGAGTAGTCTTGTTCGATTGAGGGAAGGCTTTGATCAACTTCCTTCTTAGCTCATCGAATTCCGAGTATCGTTTTCGGATGGTCATTGGCCCTCCGTCAAGCGTCTGAACTTTGCAATTCCATACCACATAGGCTCCGAGCCCTGGTGGGCTGCCATGGACGATGACATAGTCGTCAATGGTGATGGACTTGGCCCAAAGAGCGCCTCTGGTAGCTGCTCGAGACTCGGTATGGTCCTCGAGGGTGATTGGTGGGGGACGATCTGAAGAGCGATCGTCTGAATGACAAGAGCCTCTCCTATGCTGCCAGTAGGGTGTGTAACCGTGGTCCGATACAGAGTCACCGGAAGTCGGACCGGAAGAAGCTGGATCTACTCCGCTGGTGGATGTGGACTGGGACTGTCCCTGTGTGGTGTACATTTGATCGTCCTGGGATCAAGTTTCAAAAAGTGGCGGTAGATCATTGGGGGCGTTGATGCCAGCTGCCATGCACACGGCGCAAGTGGAGTGTGGTTGAATCTGGTCTCCCGGTTCCAACCCGAGCGAAATTGAACTTGAAGGTCTGCAGCAAAAGACACGCGGCGGTTCAGATTGGATTGGCCAGAAAGTACATTGGCCGAAACGGGACAAGCGCAATAATTGCAAGCAAGGCTAACCTTTTGTGGCAAGCATAAACGGCTAACATCATGCTTGTATCGCCCGTGTCCTCTACTTCACGACGCATACATCGTATACCCGAAGTAAGGTCTTGTACATGAAGGATCATGGGGACTGTTTGTGTGAGAAAAAATCCTACTTTGGATCAAACGCTGTCAACGAAATCGTGGCTTCAGAAAGTTTGAGAGGATACAATTCTACCATGTTGGCCGTAAGCGGCCCCGCTGATTCACATATACGCTTCAAGCTTTGTTGGTGAGCTTCGAGCTAGACGAACCCAAGTTGAGCTTGCGTAACCTACATGTATATGTCATGTCACCAGGTCATGGCTATTGCATGACCTTAAGAGCAAACTGTCGTAATGAGCATTCGTTTGGCATGGGCGCTGGAATGGAACCGTGTTTTTGGCCGACTGTTTTCTAGATTCCGGCACGCTGTTGTTCAACTATCCCACGTGAACATATCAGAAGATATTGCAAGCTTGAAACGAGTCGGTATAATCAATCGGATCCTGACAGACAGCGTTGAACTGCTGTAGAACTCGCCCTCATCTTGATGGCCTTCCGGTTCAGGCTATGTGGTTGCTCTAGCAACGCGGATGTTGTTGGGGCCGGGGTTTATCCGACGTGCCCTGCGGATTCACATCCAATCGCGTCCAGGCTTGAGAAATGCTCTTCAGTTATTCATCCATCAATCATCCCAAGTCTGATCAACCACAGTTTACGGCTACTGTAACAATGAGCGCTGTCTACGAATATTGATATACCCAATGCTTGTCATTGTCTAAAATGGCTACTTATGCCACTCCGACCCCTGCAGCGCTGGCTTCCAGTCTCAATAACTCTCGACGATCGCATCTCCGAACCACGACGCGCCTGGCTACCCATCGTGCGCAGCCATCCGCCCATGCGACCGCACCAGAATATAAAGCATCACAACCTGGTCGAAATATGACAGGCGACAGCTCCGACGATGAGGATCTCGCGCCAATCAAGCTCAGTGCAGAGGCCCAAGCGATTTTAGGGGAGGTTGATCCGCACTCGGCGCCGGACAAGGAGAACTGGGAACCACATTCGCGACAAACAAGGCCGGCGAACGAAGAATACGAAAAACAGCGAGGTCCTGCAATTGAAGTACTGAAGAAGAGTAGTCCGCATCAACAAAGAGACGGCAGCCCAGCTCCACGGGTCGTCCGAGTCACCTCAGGAGCTCGTCCTGGGCCACCTGCAATCTTGGGAAGAGACGGTTCATTCATGTACAAAATCCACGAAAAGCCATCCACGCGCATTCATTCCGATTTCCACGACTCCCAGACTCCGGCGCCAAGGATACGGCGCGTCCGCATCAGTGATTCTAGGCGGCTTTCAAGGTCTCCTCCTTCCCATCAACAGCCCGACTCGGCTCAGCGACAAGATCAGCAAGTCGACGCGTCTCAATCAGCAGGTCGTTCTCACAGTCCGCAGAATCATCACTCACAAAGCAGTCCAGATGAGGAAGGCGGCGCTATCCCGTCCACAATTCTGAGATCCCGACGAGGGGAAGAGAATGGACCTCAAAGCACCATGCGGGTTCGCCGCATAGGAGGTGCTTTATTGAACAGACCTGTTAGACGAGGGATGGTGCGGCGGCAAAGTGAGGAGGACGATGTGGGCATAGAGCAGCATGAAGAGGCCCGATCAGGCACACCCGAGATTGAAGTTGGTAGAAGGGCCAGAGAAGCTGATCTGGCGGATCTGCCTGACGACTTGCTCGCCCTTCAAGGCAGTCCCATGCAAGTGAAATCAGTCTATCAATCGCCCAAGCATGCATCTCCTGACCGTCAAAAAGAACCACCGAGGGAGCAGCAACACGAACAACAAAGAGAGCCGCCGGAAAGGTGGCCACAGGAGCCTCCTTCACCAAACCGGCCACCACCATCAAGGCCAGCATCCGTTAACAGGGCTTTACCGACACCTGGCACCCGAGGGTCACACCCTTCTTCGTCGAGGACATCCAGCGTACAGCGCAATCCAATCTTCAAAATCCCCCCACTACCCTCGCATCCTGCGGCGCAAGATCAAGAAAATGAGCCACCTCCAACATTTCGCAGAGCAAAGTCTACCGCACCAGTATTAAAACTGCATGAAGATGAGCCCCCAAGCGAGCAGAAGCCTGCTGCGGAACCTCCTGCATCAGTGCCGGCGCAGACCTCACCTTCGCGACAACCACTGGTGGAGAAACCCAACAATATAGCCCACCGACCAGCCCCGGCGCCGCCGCCAAAAATGTCGATTTTGGAAGCAGCCACATCGAACGCCGGATCACGAAGCAAAAGATCGGTCCACTACGTGTTGAACGGCAAGACATACCGACGACTAGACTGCATCGGACGAGGCGGGTCATCAAGAGTATTCCGAATCATGGCGGAAAACTACAAGATCTTTGCATTGAAAAGAGTGAACCTGGAAGAAGCCGACATGGCCGCGATAGCCGGGTACAAAGGAGAGATTGACCTTTTGAAGAAGTTGGAGAACGTGGACCGAGTGATTCGACTATACGACTACGAGATCAACGAAGAAAAGGGAGTGCTGAACGTGATGATGGAGCTAGGCGAATCCGATTTCAACAAGATGCTCAACGAGCAGTTGAAAGCAGACAACGCTCGACTAGACATCACATTCACCCGACACTACTGGAAGGAGATGCTGGAATGCGTACAAGCAGTACACGAGCACGACATTGTACATTCGGACCTGAAACCGGCGAATTTTCTATTGGTGAAAGGCCAGCTAAAGCTGATTGATTTCGGAATCGCAAACGCCATCCAGGACGACACGGTCAATGTGCATCGCGAGAACCAGATCGGGACGCCCAACTACATGAGCCCAGAGTCATTGGTGTGTCACACGGGAGGGACTCCCGGCGCGCCCAAGATACTGAAACTAGGCAAACCGAGCGATGTTTGGAGTCTGGGATGTATTCTGTATCAAATGACGTACGGACAGCCTCCCTTTGCCCATATCGCCAAACAGTTTGAACGCATCATGAGCATTCCGAATCCAAAAGTCGAGATCCAGTTCCCCAACACGGGTATCGGTGGTGCAGTGGTACCGTTTGGACTTATCAAGACTCTGAGAAGGTGTTTGACTCGCGAACAGTCCCTGAGACCAACTGTCAAGGAGTTGCTGAGTGAATCGGACCCGTTCCTTAATCCGGTAGCTATCAGTCCCGATATGCTTGGAAGGGTTATTGGTAATGTTGTGGGTTATTGTCGCCGGAGGGAGGAGGCTCTCAAGGCAAAGGGTGAACTAGTTGCTACGGTTGAAGGCGCTAGTTGTTTGCCCCGTGATGAGGAGATGAAGGGCTGGCCGTGGGCGTTTTATGAGAAGTTGAGACAGGCTCAGGAGGAGGGCACGGCTTGGTAGTAAGTACTGTATAGAGTAGTTACCTTTTTAAAGCAGTGGCAGCATGGCTTGGAAGATGGAAGTCACCCATTGTTTCCCTTGGGAAGGTCTGTTGTTTTCTGTTCTCTTGGATATGGTGGTGGGTGCAATGGGCTGTGATGGCAGGGATTGTGTCTTCCTTTGGAAAGAAGTCTGGATTTTGGGGTTTCAGTTGCAGATTGCAGAATCCAATGAACGAGCAAGATGCGAATTGCAAAAAGCGAGGAGTCAAAAGCCAGAGGCCAGAGCATAAAAACCTCATTCAGCGTTCAGGTCTTTATTTGTCGTCCGTTGTTGTCTAATAAATTCGAGGTTCGAATTCCTTATATTATTTTTCTTGTCTTCATCGGAGTGCTAAACATTCCGCTCATTGAGAAAGTATAGGACTGGTGTAACACTGAAAAGTCTGCATGTAGGTGTGTTCCAGGAGCAGGATAAAGGCTGGAATGGTTATTGAGAGACATGAGATGGAGAGGGTGAGCGTGGGACAAATGATAGTACTGCATCATGGCCATTAAACTGCCTTCGCTACACGGTAGTAGTGATAGCCTCGAACTTAAGACCATAAAGTCATTACTCAATGTATAATAGTAGTCTGCCTCTCCCTTCTCAAGTCTCTGCCTTCCCCTTGTCCTTGTGCAAATGTTTGTCGGCATCCAGATCCATGTCGACCAGGAACCGTTCCCAAGTGGAAATGACATTCTGGTAAAAGTCGATATGTTGCGTGGCCAACGCACCGAGGGTATCCCTAAACTCCAGGCCTTTGATCCTCTCGAAATCCGCGACCTCGCGCACCACCTGCTCGTCGAACATCTCGCTGGTGGATTTGGCACTCTCGACCTCACGATTGAGCTCGGCGATTTTGAGTTCCAGCTTGCGCGCCCGGTCCTTGCGGGCCGTTTCGTGGTCGACGCCTCGCATGTCCTCCACCTTGTTCCGGATGAAAGTTGCCGGATTGAGATGGGACCCGTGCGAGTACGGATTGTTGGATGCAAGCATGTCGCGCTCCGCAGTCGCTTTCTGCAAATATTCGGTGAGCCCCTCGAAGTCGAGTTGTTTCTGCTCCCGGGTCTTGAGCAATGATTTCACAGAGTTGATATAGGCTTCCATGTCGCGCAGACTACCCAGGTAATTCTGGTCGGTGTGGTCCTTGAGACCCTTCCAGCCTCGGGATGTCTCTTCGACGCAGCCGGCGAAGGTTTGGATGGGAGCTTCAATGGCAGGCTCGAGAGGAGTGAGTTTGCGCATGTTGGTGGCCAAGTCGGCATAATCCAGCTCCAGGTCGCCTTCTCTCCGAACCACTCTTGCAACGATCTTTTCCACATGTGACAAATCCTCGTCGAGCTTGTTTGCTCTCTCCGTGACTTCGATGAACCTCTTGTCCGGCTTGTGGACTTTGGAGAAGGCGTTGAGCATGGTGTCTGCGACATTATCGAAGAAACCAGTCGGTGCGGCCGTATTGCCGCTGCCTTCTCCGCTCACCGTACCCCTGGATGGTCTGAGCCGCATTTGCGAGTTCCAGTCGGTCGTTTCGAGGAACAGTAATAGTATTGGAGCCCGGCGCAAAACCGGATGTAGAGTACATCGCTTCAGAAACCGATGTAATGAGCATGCTCGGCGTTGTGTGAATTCTGTGCTAAACCGGTCTCCCCTCACATACGCCATGTTGTTCTTTTCCGGCAGTGGAGGCACTGCACATGCTGGATAGTCTCGATGTAGCGTCTGCCGCAGGAACACAAAGTCGGTGAACCGCCGTCTTACAGAGAAGTCGGTTTTCTGGAATGTTTTGAAGTCGGTCTGAGAGCAATGTCAGTTAGCTGGGCGCAGCTTGATTGGGAGGACATCCCCGGTGCTGCAATCTTACATGTGTGGTGACGAGGTATGAGACATATGCGTCTTTTGTACCATCGTTCTCTTTCAGCGGACTGTCCACCGTGACTTCCAGAATCCCGTCTCGACCGATTCCCGCCAGATCGACATTGTCGGCATGCTCGCCAGCCTGCGGTTCGCTGCTCATGCTATCGCTTCTCCGGCCATCGCCAGGTCTAGTTGGCAGATTGGCCTGAAACGGCGCAGACGATTCCGCCTGTTGCGTATCCTCCCGCTGCCACGAAACACTGTCGAAGTCGCCGTGGTCATCCATACTTATTGACCGCGAACGTCGTGAGCCCCGCAGGCACCAGCCCTTAGGGATGGCGGGACACGCCTGCGCTTGGAGAGATCAAGACCGGACGAAGCTGGGTACGGCGGCGGTAGTTCTAGAACCGGGCTTAGAATGAATACTCCCTGAAGAGTTGGGCGCAACAATGGGTTGACAAGGTACTTGTTGTGAGTGAGAGGGAATCCGGGGAACTTGTTGGCAGGCGGGAGCTGGTCGATCAGTCAATGGCGGTCATTGCGGTCACTGCCAGTGCCTCTGCCACTTTGAACGAGTTCCACAGCATCCGGTTGCAATCAACCAATCACATGATGAGCGTCGCGGAACGCAGCCTGATCACCTGACTGGCAGTCCCTCGGCAAGGCTCCCAAATATGATCAGTGTCATGTACCTAGGTAGTGTAGCAACAAGCGTATCCCCCTGGGCATATTCCGCTTGGAAGAGCTTCGATGTTAAAGCATCTGCATGTGCCATGGCGTACAATTAGTACACTGCTGTAGTATATTTCGGTCATATGTCTAGTCAGGGCAGTTGTGATATCCTTCAAAAGTCAAATTCGCCTCTAAACGAGTCCAGCTCCATGCCAGCACCCACCCGCTCCGTCAAATCTCGCCTGCCCATGCCAGTAAACGCTCTCCTCAGGGTATCGTAGAGATTCGTGCTCTCATTTTGCTGTATCATCCTCTGTAACTCGGCATCAGGGATCCCTCCATGACCATCTCCAACAATCTCACGAGCTTGATCCAACCCCTGTTCGCCCACAATCCGGTGCAAATTCAACGCTCCGAGCAGATGTCCGGCTGCCTCAGGATAGCATCCAATATTGATGCACGAAACTCCGAGGTTATATCGGGCTCGGACAAAATTGGGGTTGACTTCGAGTGCCTTGCAATAGGCGGTGATGGCGTCCTCTGACCGGCCCGAGTTTGCCAATGTTGCACCCAGCCGGTTCCACAACAGATGCAGCTGTCCTTCCCTGTTTGCCGACCCGGTTTCTGCTGATGCAAGAGCGGCTTTGAAACAATCCACAGCCTTTTCAAACTCTTCGTTCCCATAGAACAAAACACCAAGACCGACCTGGACGTCGGGGTCCATGTGTTCCCCGGCCGGCGACAGTTGAGCTGCTTTGATGAAGAGGTCAACCACGCGTTCTTGCAATATTGCACGGTCCGTGAAGCCGACTTCGGATGCGTCCGATAGGTTCTCCGGGGGATGGATCTGAGGATACTTGACACTCAGCCACCGCTCCAGAGTCCGGTAGGCCGTGCTGTCGTATCCTTCGTTCGTGTAGGAAACTGCCAGCCCCATAAGAGCGTCTAGGTTGTTGGGGTCTAATTGCAATGCCCGCTCCAGAGCGCGGATGGCAGGCGCTTCCTTTTCATTCTGCGCCTGCGCCGAGCCCAAAAGAACCCAGGCCTCGACGTGGTTGGGGTCTTGTTGAACGGCGGCCTCAAAGGCCAGAGCAGCAAGAGAGAGGTTACCGTGCGATTCAAGGATCTCCTTTCCTTGTTCAAAGGCGGACTTGGAAGAGTGGCTGTTCTCCAAAAACGGGTTCTGTGATTCAAACATGTAATCGCCAAGCATGGGCTCTCGTTCAAAGGGGTTATGGGTGTTCATGCCGAATGTGGAATCAAAATTGTCCCAGGCGGCAAAGTCCTCGCTCGTAAATGCTTGGTCCAAATCAGAAGCTTCCGCGGCCATTCGCCTGGATGCTTGTTCAGCCTGGATCCCGTGCCACACACTCTCAAAATCCTCAAAGGTATCCACGGGGACTTCGACTGACCTGTCAATTTCGTCCAATTCCCTCTCCATCGCCTGGTTGGCCTCATCCGAGAGACTATCTTGTTGCGTTTCGAGTTCCTTAAACTGTTCTTCCCAGTTCACATCGTCCAATTCGACCATTCTGCCCTTGCCTTTATCTGCGGTCTGTTCCGGCTGTTGTTGCATGTGCATCGGTGTATAATTCATGCCCATGTTCATCCCACCCATGTACCCCATCCCCATGGGTCTCTGGTAGGTATTCATCATCGAAGGAGCCTGAGTAATCGGACTCGCGGCCCGCTGCGGAGTCGCCTGCTGGAAGCGGGCAAATTCTTGTGGGGAGAATCCGTTCGGTCGTTGTGCCGCCATCTTGGAATTGGCGAAGGCAGCTTCCATGCGTGCTTGTTCGCCCGGATCAAACTCGGCTCCCCAGCCGGGGGACGGTGACCGACGAGCGATCCCTTGGACACTGGGGAGGTCTTGTCGCAGTTGCTCCATGGCGAAAGGCTGTGGCAACTGACCCGTCTGGTGCATAAAGTCGTTCATCATCTGCTAACCGGTCAACGGCTTTGGTTCCCATCCTCGACATTCGCCAACTCACCTGGTCCGATCCATTTGGAGCCATGCGAGACCGCATGCTCTCTTCCAGGCCACCAGGGCCTCGGCCGACCAGACGATCCCGCTGCAGCGAGGTGTCATTCTGAACGTGGTTCTTAAACTGCGTCAGCGGATTGCCCGCGGTTGAGCACTCTGCGCCGCCTAAGAATGACATGGTGCAATGCAGGAGGACGTGGTAAATGCACAGATGAAGAAGGTGTAAGGATGTGGTGATGTCGAGCAGTCACAGAGAGCAAACAGACCGGACTCGAATAAGTCAGTCGATGGTCGTGGCTTGGAGACCGCAAAGGCAATAAACCGAGGCAGTCCAGGCCGAGTTCATTATCATTATTCATCCTGCGGACCCAAGCGCGGAGAGACGCCAGAAATCATGCGCTTTTGCCGCCCGCGATCCGGAGAAGGGTCTTTCACGTGACGGCACGTGTTCTGCACTGTACTTGAAGATGTCAACATCTTAAAAGTTCTACTTTCATTAGAGCTCTGTCTGATGTACAGGAACAAAGGTTGGTGGATCAATGCTGATGGCTGGCATACTAACGCATGCTTCAAGTCTGGATGGTGAGGCGACATCCCCATAGTGGACGCACTCAACCCCTCTTGCTACGCTGTCTTGCCTGTCCTTCCCACCGAGAGCTGAAATCGGTCAGTGTATCGGCTGGCCGTGTAGGAGAGAAGAGGCTCTTCCACGGTTCCGAATGAAACAGTGGGCGCCAATCCGTCCAGGCGTCTAGCGGCCTTTTCTCCCCGAGCTCCGGAGGAGCTAATATTCGCTCTACAGTGATAGAAGTCCCTTGGAGACGAACATGAGTATCAAGATTCCCGCCTAATGACAGTCTTAAATCACCTCTGCTGCCCTTCCATGTTCTAGTGCCAAGAGTAACTTGCTCTCATGAGATTCTGATGGATCGCACACTTTCCCCTGAGCGATTGGCCGTCCACGAAATTTCAATATTCGCATCGAAGAAGAAACGGCTTGGGCCACGGACTACTGCACGAGCGTTCGGAGAAAAATTCCCCTGCATCGTGGTTTGAAAGTCTCCGATTTGAAGTTGATGTTTCGAGTTGGTAGACGCCCGAATGAAGCCTAGTTGCCGTGTCCGGTCCGTAGTTCAAACCTTTGCCGAGCTTAATTTATCTTCCGCTTTCCAGAGAAGAACTGAAGGTTACAAGTATATCCACCAAACTGGTATACGATCAAAGTACATGGAGTATACCTTCCACCGTACTCAACCAAATCCGTGTCCACTGCACCACTATGCGAAGCTGGCACGTTGGACTGGCCGACTTTCAGAATATTTTAGACGGCTGATTCGTACATAACGGTTGCCAGGACCGAATCGGCGAATCCGGGATTCCATGTCTTTTTGATGGACGCTCTGGATTGGGTACTTGCCGACGGGAGCTCGGACGTCCTTGGATGCCGTTTGCCCCTTGAATTCGCAGATCGACCTGTTCGATTGTTCTTACTTGTCCCAGCGAATGTCGGTTACAGAATCTAACCAGGCTCCCTGGCAGTTGCAGCTCTACACCAAAATCAACGCGTCATCGAAGATCTGCATATGATTGGAAAAATGCTATCATTGACTGTTTTTGTTGTTGCCAACCTCCTCAATGTCGGGTTTATTGTTTTGATTCCTGGAAGATGTGGTGACCGGCCTATAATTAGGAAATAATGCCCGCATACTACCGCTGCTATAAAATGTCGTGAAGGCAGCATTGCCGAAATTCAAGGTGAGCAGTTTTCACTTCTCGAATCACTTAAAGGGAAGCAACGACGGAGATCATTCATTGAAGACCCGCTCTTGTGACTCTGTATCAAACTACTTGTTATCTTCATTCACTTGCTGTCTACTTTGTTCCACCACAAATACGAATCAACGTTCAATCCATTCCAAGAGAAAGAATCTTGTGTTAGCCCCAACCTGTCATCTCGTACTCCCAGCAAGATGCACGTCCCGTTCTTCCTGGCAACCACGTTCACCATGCTGGCCGGCAGCGCTCTGGCGCAAGCTGGGCGGCCATGGAGCGATTGGCCTGGCAATAGGCACTCTTGCCTGAATGACACCGGAGTCGCGTACCTCATAAACGGATACACCTACCTCCTCGAGCATCCTGGCGGTCCGGATTTCAACATCACTGCAAACACCATTCTGTCGGACGCGTTCTTTGTGTCTTCGGATTCCATCAACACTCTATCCCAGCGACCAGTAAGTCACGGATAACTATACACAGCGCATTGCGCTCCACTCCCTCTCCCTTTGGCGAGGATTATACATCCTACGCCAGCCAAAGCTCTGTTCCGGTCACATAAGAGTTATGACACCAATACACGGGCTAACCATTGCAATTACGGATTCTTAGCTTGGCCAACTCGCCTACCCCAGCAAAGAAGCCTTTATCGCCTCGCAGTTCGTGACTCCACCACTCCCGGTTGTTGAGACGCTCGCCACCTTCCACAACTGCGACAGCATATCCTGGAGATGGAACGCTTCAGGCATCGGAAGCAACCAGTACGAAATCAAGGGACTCATCAACTTCGACGTCAATGTGACGACGCTCCAGATCAATGGTGTCTATTCCGAGTTCAACACCGCTGCTTTCCAGGCCGATCTAGGCAATCCAGAATGCCAGCAGAAATGAGATCATGGGAGATCCTCTGATGTCAGCCGACGGACCATAGACGGATTTGCTCCTTTACTAGACTGTTTGCCAGAAGGGCCAAAGTAAAGACATGAAAAGAAATGGAAGTGCCACGTACTCATAAATCGGAGAGGTCGATTTCTAGAAAACCCATAGGGTGGACTTTAGCAAAAGTTTAATGGTTGCACAACCTTCCATTATCGCCCTATACGGGACCATACTCGGTATGCTTGCGCAGAACCAGTCTATCAAATGTCTCTTCTTTTTCAGTATCAAGATTCCACTGTTACAAGAAGCCATGCCCAGATAGTTTGCCACCGGTAGCTGCGAATTGTTCAGTTCATAAATACCGGCACACGCCAGCGCTGGCACACGCACGGACGAGAGAGTGAAGTCCATTAAGACTTTGTGAAAAAAAATTAATCAATCCTTCGGCCTGCATGCATCATCACCATTCTCGACCATATCAATAGCGACTTTTGTCCTCTCATCGAGGTCTTCGTCCGGCAAGCCCAAGAGTCGATTATGTAGGCCTCTGACAGCCTGGTAATTGCCGGAGCCATCGGGCCAGAAATCGCGAGCATACATGGCTTTCACCCAGGCCATCATGTCGCCGGCATTTTGAAAAGCCGCAAGGCCCTCTCGATACCGCTGCTTGACATCTTGATACTGAATCTTCCAATCCTGTTCAGTGGTGCCCGTGACACGTAAAACGGACTCAAACATGTCGCGCTGACTGAGCAAGAAAGACGAGATATAGACGAACCCATTGCGAAAGTGCGTTGAGACCGTAGGACTAGTATCCTTCTCGTCGTCAGGCATGATTTTCAGGCTCCACAGCCTCGCCACCGCCCTGCCACATTGGGCCCAAGTGCTGACGTTGATTTTGGTTTGACCGTCATCGTAGAAGGTGACGGTGCGGTTGGGGAAGTCAAACCCGAACCGGATCTCCTGCCCCGCCAGGCTGAATTCGTACCAGAAGCCACAGACTAAAGACACAAACGAGCTCTTGCCCAGCGAGGCGATGAGGTTGCGAGCCGCTTCGCGTCCTGGTCCTGTCATCGCTTCGCGCACCAGATCTGTCGATTGCCCGTCTAGGCCCCATTCGTTCGGCATTACCCAGGGGACACCGGCGTCCGCGGCTGCTTGGATTAGTTTCGCCTCGGTGTCGCGAGGTGCGAATGCGGACATGGTGATGATTAGGACGTCTTGTCCGCGAAGCGCATTTACGAGTGTGGATGGGTCGGAGTAGTTGACTGGTATGATTGATAGGCCTGGTGGGAATTTGTTCGTGTTGTTGTTCTCCGCCCGTGTCAGTGCCGTGACTTTGTGGATTTTCGTTTTCAGCAGTTCGTGCGCGATGAATGCCCCGATGTGTCCGCTGGCCTAGATGGTCGAGAGAGACAGGGAAGTCTTTTAGTGCTGGTGGTATGTGTGGGGGTGGGGTAGGATGAAGACGATTAAAGACAAGAGGTGCACAAACACTGCTCAACGATGAAGAAGAATAAATCGCCATCCTCAGAATAACAGACTCTCGTCCGGGCCGATGGTCACAGTCATCGTCATATTCATTCCCTCTTCTCCCCTCCTCCTCGTGCGAATAGAGGTAGATAAGTCGAGGGTGAAGTGTAAGAGTGCGTAAGAAATCAAGAAATCAAGAAATCACCCACTTACCCCAACAATGGCGATATTCTCCACGTGGTTCTTGAACCCTGCCGGTTGATCCTTTGCATACTTTACACCTGCCATGGTCGTTCGGTGTAGGTCTTCGGTGAAGAGCCCGCGATGACTACCGTTACGCCTCTGGCTCCAGTGTTCAGATATTGTTGTTTCGGGCCGCAAGGGTCGAAGCACAGACAGTCAAGCAATAGTTCCTGCGGGTGTCTCCAGCTTCCACCCCAGTGGATATCACAACAGGACAACACGCAGGGAATAACTTCAAGTGGGCCGTTCTCCAACTCTTCTCTGGTAGACCGCGTCCAAGACAGGTGTTGTTTGATATTCCGAGTAGAATGAAGACCAGAAGAGAGTCAGCTAGATTACCATCCGGCAAGAGTACGGGAGATTCGCCGGTTCCCCTCTGTCCCTATTTTGCTTTTCACTCTTGGAGAGTCTTGGAGCATATGTCAAACTCACACTTAGTGTACACTTCTGGTCATGATAGACTTGTCCCTCCAATCCAGGTGTCCAACCTACCACATATTGCCCGAAACGATAAAGTCCGTTCGTGACTGGACTGTGCTCTCAACTTGCGAACCGACGCCATTAACTCCGCTTATATGCGGATTTTATTGCCGAAGTCGAAGTCGGAGTCGGAACGATACGTGGCCGACTTACAACTGCCCCTGCAGTGAGGTTCATACTGGTGCATGATGTCTGCTTTGTTTCAGCTGATGCTGTGTACCTGGATGGGCACGGAATAGGAATAGTAAAAGCTAGCTCAAGGATCAGGGATGAGATGCTAGGGCGGTTAGAGGAGGGAGAGGTATAGAAATAGTTGAAATAAACATCAGGAATACGCGAAGAGGCTAGCGTGACAAGGATGACTAATCGGGCTACTCTTTATGTGCTTTTGCAACGGTGCCATTGATCGATCACGTCGCAGTTTGGCACATGGCCACGGGATTGACGTTAGAAGCAAATATAGAAAAAATCAGAAGCCTCGGTGATAACAACTTTATTTGTCAGTCAGCACGAATGTCTGTGCCAATCTCCATTCAGTTGTGCAGACCCCTTTCTTCACCGAGGGAGGGGTCATTAACCGGCAGTGTGTGTGCATAGTACTGATAGAAAATAGTGCGCACCAACGCATCGTCATCCACCGCGAGGAAACGTCAGTCGACCCTCCATACCACAGGTCAATCATCTGACCGATCCTCCTGAAAAACAAAAACCCGACTGGACTAGACTTTTCGCAAGCCAAAGCTCAAGCCACAAAACACATCGCTGTTGAAACTGCTTTTAACACAAATCCACCATAATTCCATCGGTGTCCGCCATTTGACCCTCCATCGACTCGATGCGATATGAGACGGTCCTCAGGATGGGGGTCCTGGACAGGGACACCGTCTGTTCTGTACAAAAATCGCCGTTATTTTGGTGTAGACCGCAAAACGGAAGCTGTATCGGGACACAAACTTAGTGTCCTGATCGTTGCTTCATCAGAGCTCTCCGTTCCTTTTCTTTGGCTGTGAAAATGATGTTAGCAAACAAGCAAACGAACCCAGGGTAAAGCTACAACATACCTTCGTCGTAGACCAGGAATTCATGCAAAGCCTTGCCAGCCGGAACCATGGGCAACACAGGCACCTTCTTGTCTGTCAAGACCTCCAAAAGCGCCGGGCCTTCGCCACTGCCGCTGATCAACCACTGTAAGCTGTCCTCCACATCGGCAGGCTTGGCACATCGTCGTGCCTGGACACCCATGGCCTCGGCCAGTTTGACAAAGTCAGGGTTCTTCTGGTGAGTATGGGCAAATCGATCCTCGTAGAACAAGCTCTGCCACTGGGTGACCATGCCTTGTTCGTCGTTGTTGAGAATAATGACTTTGACGCCAATCTGGAATTGGTTGGCGCTGCTCAGCTCAGTCAAGGTCATGTTGAACGAGGCGTCGCCGTCGATATCGATAACCAAGGCGTCCGGTTGAGCCACCTTCGCGCCAATGGCGGCGGGCAGACCGAAGCCCATCGTGCCCAAGCCACCGGAGGTGATCATGGTCCGTGGATGCCGCCACCGGAAGTGCTGGGCGGCCCACATTTGATGCTGGCCTACACCGGTGGCGATGATGGTCTTTTGCTTCATGTGCGCAGTCATGTCGGAGAGTTTCATGATCAGTTCCTGAGGCTTGATCAATCCGTCCGGCGTGCCCTTTTCGAAGCTGGTAAGTGGGAATCGCTCCTTCCAGTCTTTGATCTGGGCAAACCATTCCGGACGGTCCTTGACGGGCTTGACTTTGGGGATGAGTTCGGCCAGGTTGGTGGCCACCTCACCTTCGACGGCTTCCGTGGCCTGAACGACTTTGTTGATGTTCTTAGGCATGATTTCGAAGTGCACAATACCTCCACGCTTTTCGGCGGCCGCCGCCTTGGCTTGGGGTGCAAACCCGGCAATGTTGAGGGTCACACGGTCGTCGAATCGGGCGCCCAAGGCGATGATGAGATCCGCCTCCTGCATGGCCATGTTGGCATACGCCGAGCCATGCATTCCGAGCATATGTAAGGATTTCGGGTCGAGTTCATCGAATCCTCCCAGACCCTGTAAGGTCGTCGTCACGGGGATGGAGGCTTTGTCGGCCAGTTCTCTCAAGAGCTGAGGACCCTCGGGCGTTCCCAAAATGCCCTGCCCAGCGTAGATGACGGGCTTTTTGGCAATGTTGACGAGGTCGGCCACGCGAGAAATGGTTCCCTCCAGCTGTTTGCGAGAGAGTTCTCGAGCCGCGAGGGTGGCAGCGGACGGGTGGGACGGCAGAGTCGATTGCATAGGAATGGGTCTCCTCAAAATGCCGGCCGTGACATCTTTGGGCAGATCTACCAGGACGGGGCCCGGTCGACCAGAGGTGGCAATCTCGAAGGCCTCCTTGATCCTCTTAGGGAGTTCGGCCACGTTCTTGACCATGACGTTCCACTTTGTGCACGCTCGGGAGATGCCAATCACGTCGGCTTCTTGGAAAGCGTCGGTGCCAATGGCCGTGGTGGGCACCTGGCCGGTGAAGACCACCATGGGAGTGCCGTCCGAAAGGGCATCCTGCATGGGTGTAATGACATTGGTAGCGCCCGGACCGGAGGTGACCAGCACGACTCCAGGTTTGCCAGAAGCTCTTGCATAGCCCTCCGCCATGTGTCCTGCGCCTTGTTCGTGTTTGGGCAAGATGAAATCGAGGTGTTTTGAGTTGTAGATGGCATCGAATACGGGGAGAATGGCACCACCAGGGTAGCCAAAGATATGTTTGACACCTTGCCGCAGCATCATCTCGTGGAAGATCTCTCCTCCACTGAGACCGACGAACGAGTCGTCGAGCTCAGGCATCTGCCGGTTGACCAACGGCGAGGGCTCATTTCGGCGGTAGTCATTGTTGAACGCGGGACTGGGGGTTGGTCGGGTGGTTCTGTACGAGGGTTGATTAGCAGCCGCACTCTCAAAACCTTGACTTCTGACTCCGGAACATACTGTGCTGGAGCTGCAGCAGTCGTTGCAGGTCTTCTCGACAGGTCGGTGGTGGATTTGGGGGATTTTCGGTAGGGCGACAAAGCTGCCGCGGGCGTGGTTGTGGTAAAGGACTGGGAGCATGAGGGTCTGCGTCTCGATATCGAGCGAAGGGCTGAGGAGCCCGTCCGCATGGGCATCATCCTGGTCGTCATGTTGTCTAATGGTCTGGAGAAGACACAAAGACAACGACAATGAGGTTGGAGTATAATAAGAGAACGAGGATTGGCGAGATTGAATTATGAGTCAGTGCCCGTGTCGCGGCGGCGGCGGCGGGTGGAGGGAGGAGGAGTGTGCAGGTTTGGCTCTGCGGTGGTGGGAGAGATCGCGGTGTGTCTAGCGGGAATATTAGTACCTCCAGAACTACAGTATCTCCTAGTACTAGTAGTACACCACGGTACCGTAGCTGAACGTTTCGTTGGTCTACAAATCACCAGATACTCTGGCCCTCACTACCAATATCTGGATGAAATAACAACGGGTGCGCAGTGAGTGGTGTCACTCGAGTGTGCGCATGCGATTGACCTGGTCCTCGCCTCTTTTCCTTCTCTCTCCGACGCGGAGACGGACGTGGCCACGGCAATTTTTTTTCGTCGCCGGTTATTGGCCGAGATGCTTCATGGCCGCCGCCCGCCTCAAGCGCATTGCGGAGAAACAGCGCCACCGCTCATCCCTTCGGCCGATCTCGCTCTTGGCACCGCAGGGTCTGTTTGCACTGGGCTAGTACGGATTAATACTAGACCGCGACGACCACTGGCATCGTTGTTCACACTCCACTGCATCGAGCTGAGTTGTTGAAGTGTATTGGGGTGCAAGATCTGTGAAGGTAATCATTCTATGCCAGTCGCTATTCTCCGCTAAACGCAGCACTGTATATGAGAAGTGGTGCTCAGAGAGGCGGCCCCCAGGCGTGGCATAAATGAGCTCGCGTGGTCAACGATGGAAACCACGCTGAGGCATTCTCATCCCATCTGGTAAATTTGTTGAAATTCCTCGTCAGCCAAGCTGCCCTTATCGCTATATTGAGGCTCACCCCGTACTAGGGCAGTCGATACACCTCTCCACCGCTCGAGCGCCGGCTCAATTGAGTCCCCGTGGCCAAGGAACGCCGATAAAATATCGTTGCATGTGTTGCGGGTATCGAGAGGCAACTGCTTGACGACGTTCATGATGCGAGAAGTGTACCATATCGACTCGCAAAGACCATCCTGGTTCGTTGCACGGAGGATGATATGAAGCAGCTCCTCTGGCAATACTTGGCAAGTATTCTCACGTAGCACAACCTCCTCTTCGATCTTGATCAAGGCAGTTCGCGCGCGGGAGTCAGACTCCGTCTGATCCTGAAGGAGCAGAGCTGCCAAATGAATCGAACATGCCAACTTGGCGCGCCGCCACTTGATCTGCGCACACTTGTCTCGCATAAAGGTTGGCTGATGCAGGGCCCTGAGCGTGCAAATCAGGACCATGTTTCCAAAATGATTCGCGGTCGGACATGAACATTGTTCGGCAATGCGGCCGAATAGCTCAACGAATTCGTCTTTGTCCCGAGACGCTGCTTCGGAGCTTTGTACGCTCGACAACTGACCGAGAGAACAGTGGAAGGCGTTACAAACCAGGATGTCCAGCCAAAAGAGCAGGGCATGGAGCTCTTCGTGTGCGCGAAGACAATAGACGCCGCCCCGGAGGCTGATCATTCGCTTGAGCGCGTTCCAGTGCCAATCAGCAAATGCGTGTTCCTCCTTGAGCTCCTTGTGGTTGGCCAGCAAGGCTGCGGCCAGGATCGTGCCATATTCAGGCTCCGATGGGGAAGCCGATATCTGTTGGGACACTTGTTGCAGTGCATACTGTTCCAGTTCCACTGCGCTTAATGACGAGGCTGTCCCCCTTTCATACGTGGACACAAGCGTTTCATTTGCCAGGAACGCACTGAATGCCGCCGAACATAGTCGATAACAGCTCAGGAACTCTTCGGCTGCCCGCGACCTCCTGCATCGATGGATGACTATATGGATCGTTAGTCTCAAAGGTCATCTTCGGGCTTGCAACAAGCGACGTACACTTTCTAATTAAATGATCAACCGGGTCCTGGAGTGGCTCGCAGGGGCCCCTGTCTCCAAGTACCTTGCCGAGGTTCTTCAGGTTAATCAACTGTTCGTCGTTGATAACCGTGAGGGTACTATTCCAATTCGAGGCTTGGTTGTCCGTCTTAGGCCTTTCGGTTTTGGTCGGCTTAGGCGAGTTCGACGGTGCTGAAGACGGAACAGATTCCCACACATGAACCTGTCCGCCACTCTCGCAATCATCGTAGCGATAACGACCTTTGTCTCCTTTGCGATGCCGCCGCCTTAAAATGTGGACCTTGATTGCCTCTTGGGCAAGCCGACATCGTGAGTCTGTGGTGATGAATGTCAACGGGGCGGTGGCAGGAGGTGTACGCGTCGTCGAAGCCATTAAGCAGTCTATGCCGTGCTCAACAGTAGAGATTGTTGAGACTTAGAGGCGACCGTTCCAACGAGCGCCCTGACATGGGAGCGGGTGCATAAAAGTGGAACGCGCGCGTGCTGGAAATCCGGGGATTCCATGGACCAAGCCTCAGGACAGCCAGCGCCTTGGCAGCTGAGGAGGGGTCATGAAGGGGGACGGCTCGGCAATATAGGTAAGTTACAGCCCGGATTACCTTAGCAGGTATCTATCGTAAAGACACTGACAGGTACGTGTGCCTAGTATCCCTCGGCCGCGAGGCTCTGACTTATCTTTCTTCTTATCATCCTCTCCGTGCACGCAAAATGCAGTGGCCCTCCCCAGCCGTCCCCTCAGCAGATCCCGCTAGATCCAATCCAGTGAGTCAAACCCTATTATGAATTAGTCTCCTCCGGGGTAATCACTGGGGAGTGCTACGAGTGCCTATCTTTGGGCTGCGTATATCTGAACAATGCAGAGATAAGTCTCGGGCGGGGACTGCTCCGACTGGCAGCGGAGCACGGCATTGTGGTGATAGTATAAGAACCCGTGTCTGATAAGGGAGACAAAAAATGGGAAGAGAAGAGCCAAGTTCGTGTGCACCGTCATCACTTATTGCCTACCATGCTGCGACTCAACGAAGACGTCAACTTCCATTTCGAACTGCTTAGGATCCTTGCTTCGGCGAGATGTTACGGAGCAGATGTGGCCGAGGTGCTGAAAGTCTCGCAAAGACTGGTGCCTGGCAATTTTGACAGCTGGTATGAACAATTCTACGCCATGGCTCAATGGGTTCTCTCGACCGTGGAGAATGAAGAAGAACACGACCGGGTGACTCTACGCGACGCGTACTTCCGAGCATCGCGCTACCTGTTTGCGTCCGAGTTCTTCCTACACGGTAACCCCGACGATCCTCGCAACACCACGCTCTGGGAGTCGTGGATCCATTACTTCGACAAGGCCACCAGCAAGCTCGACATCCCACCTGAGCGACGATCTCTGCAAGCCGATGGGTTTGAAGTACCCATTATTGTCTTTCGGGCGTCCACCGACGACACACCGCGCCCTGTACTACTCGTCTGCAATGGGCTGGACGGGTCCATGGAAGAGATGTACCATTTTCACGGCGCGCCCATCGTGGAGAGAGGATACCACGTGGTGCTCTTCGAAGGGCCAGGACAGCCCACCGTGACTCGTCAACAGAAGGTGGGCTTCCTCCACGACTGGGAAAAGGTGGTCACTCCTATCGTCGACTATGTCGAGACTCTTGAGTTTGTGGACAAGAAGCGCATTTGTCTGCTGGGCAATTCGCTGGGCGGTTACCTCGCAGCTCGAGCGGCTTGCTTCGAGCATCGCCTCGCCGCCGTCATGTGCGTCGATGGCATCTTTGACGTCTACGCCGGTTTGGGGGAGATGATGCCGCCTGAAGTGCTGCAGCACCTGGACCAAGGGTCAGAAAAGGAGTTTTCCGCAGGCTTGGAGGAAGCAATGACCAAGTCGACCAATCTCCGTTGGATCATGGAGCAGATTGAGTGGGCTTTCCTTGCTCCCCCTTTCGAGGCACTGCAAACGGCAAAGAAAATGACCCTCGAGGGAATCGTGGATCAGATCCAATGTCCGGTCTTTGTTGCCGATGCCGAACGTGACATCTTCGTGGTCAAGAAACCCCAGGCGCAGATCTTGGCTGATGCTCTGGGATCCAGGGCCACGTATGTCAAGTTTACTGAAAAGGAATCTGCGGAAGCACATTGTCATGTTGGTGCAACTGTCTACCTCAACCAAGTCTTGGTTGGCTGGCTCAGGCGCGTTTTGAAAGACGTCTGATGACGCGTTGATGGGCGTCGTATTGGAGAAGGATTTGGGAGAGTGGCGGGGTTCTCTCTACTCAATCTCCCTGGGTGTTGCACGTACGCTTGCAGAGATGTCCCAAGAAAGCATGAGGATGAGAAGCATCCATCTTAAGAAGCCTGCTCGTTTCCACCTAGTTACATGGTCTGTTGAGCTCATCGGCTGTCTGAGTCTGTCTCCATTTTCCCAGACGCTTATTACTTACTATTCCTTTCCAAGAATTTATCCTTGGTCTACTGAGTAAACAGAGCCTCCGAGTACCAAGGAGCTAGTTTGAAAGTTGTTGGAAAGCCCCTGGCGTCCGACAACTGAGAGTCCTTAATTGAGTCTTGCTTATCGTCAACCTGAAGAATACCATTTTCCTCGCCAAATTTCCACTGCTGTCTACCCCCTATACATGGCACAATATCCCATTCTACGGTGCTGGTGTTAGATGTGAACGGCCAGGCTCATCAACGCCAGCTCCTCACTCAATCCTCCAAAAGCGGCATTGGCGTTGGCTCCAAAACCTCGCCGGTCTGTGGCACCTTGATCGGGTCCGAAGGCACCAAGACAAACAACATGACGCAGTATTCATTGCTGATGTTCCTCCATTCCTAAAGCAAATCATGACAGTTAGTCAGCCAAGCAATCAAATCATGGGAGCATGGGAGAAATTCTTTTCTTTCGGTCTTGACATACATGTACCGTTCCTCTCTGAACGACAGTATCTCCAGCTTTAAGGATCGTCTTGACATCATCATCCAAAGTCATTTGGATCTCGCCACTGAGGACCAATCCCACATCGACACTCTGAGTGCGGTGCTTGAAATTGAGTTTGTCCTCCTGATCTTCGCCGATCGGTGGAAAATGGATGATACGGACAAAGACGCCCGAGTCGTCGACCAAGGGAACCCCCTTGGCACCATAAGGATCAAAGAATGGTCCATTAGCCTTGGCTGGAAAGCCTTCTGTTTTGAGGATTTGCGTGATGCCAGGAATAATGCCTTCGGCTGGCTTTTGGTCGATTGGGTTCAGGGATGTTAGGATCCGGTCTGATTCAATGACGGATTTGCCATCTGGGGTGTGTCCTACAGGTACCAGAGGGTTAGGATGGTGGTATTAAAAAAAGGAAGGGTTTTCAAACTGACCAGTGACTACACGTCGCGTCGTCAAAGGGGAGGCCATCGTGTGTGTGTCTGTGTGTACTAGATGTGCTCGAGATCGGCCAAGGTTGATGATGAGAAGGCTGAGAGTTGAAACTCTGATGGGGATACGACCAGGTCCAAAATCCCAGACCGTATCTTACTCGTTTTTAACAATCAGAGTCGGGTTCGGGTGCCTCGGTATGAACTGCACAGTGCAGCCTAGACCGAGTGGATCAATTCGGTTTCCATTGCTCGACCCTCGCGTGGGAAACTCTGCTCGTCTATGGATGCGGTGGTTGTTTTTCTTCCGAGTCAACGGATAGCCTTCAAAGACCAGGATAGGCCGCTCCAGATCTATCATATCTGTTGCATATCGTCGTACCTACTAATCGAGCATATCTGTGCATCGTCCAGCAGTATCCACTTTCACGGGGCTGCACTAGTCCTAGAACGGATATTCAAGCCTGAAAACGGCTTAGCTTTCCTGTCACGACTATCTTAGCGGGGGCAGTCCATGCCCACGGAACCGTGGAGGCACTAGCCAGACTTGCAGGTGCCAGATAAGCGGACCAGACAGAACACGGGGTAACGGACTAGTGACAAGACATTTCTCCAGATTACGGTAAGTCCAGAGATAGGCCAGGGAGGCTGGCCTGACAGGCCGGGGTAGACGAGGACGGGTTATCAAGACATAGAGGTGGCGAGGAGCTCAACAGGATGAAATCAAGAAGGTTTTAAAGGGTGGTGTCCCTGCTCATCTGGTCGGTATCAAATTCTGTACAGACCATCGTCCCATCGTTACTACTCTTTGCTGTGAAAAGAAGAATACAACAATATTCTCTCATCTATAATGGAGAAAGATCCTTCTATTGTCGAAACGGGCGGCTGCGACAGGGTCGTGAGTCGTGCCGAAGGGGTTGTCCTCGATGAAGCATTCGTGGACCCCGCGGTGGAAAAGAGAGCTCTTCGCAAGTTCGACTATATCATGATCCCCCAGATCATCATCTTGGTCATCATCGCTCAGCTGGATCGATCGAACATTGGGTGAGCCTATTCAAAACCAAGAGAATACTCTGACAATGGTTGCTAACAATATGATAGTAATGCAAAGGTCTTTGGCCTAGAAAGTACGTCCGGTCTTGCTGGATCTTATGCCAGCTTTGATGACTTGTTCCACCCTTTTTCTGACTTGTGCTTACAGAGGGCCTGAAACTGCACGGCAGCCAATTCAACGACATCGTCACCCTCTTCTACCCAACTTACATTGTCTGCGAGGTCCCATGGGTTGTCGCCCTCAAGCGATACGGAGTCAACCGCATTCTGTCCATCTCCATGGTGGGATGGAGCGTGGTTACTCTGGGATCCGGCTTCGTCAACAACTACTCGCAAATGCTGGCCTGCCGTATCCTCCTGGGTGTCTTTGAAGGCGCCCTCAACCCTTGCCTGATCATGACCATCTCGACCATCTGGGACCGCAACAGCCAGGCGAAAAGAGTATCGGTGATTTACGTTGCTTCGGGCCTTTCGGGCGCATTTGGCGGTCTGATCGCGTACGCCATTCAAAGCATGGGAAGAAAACACGGCCTCGATCCGTGGCGATGGCTGTTCATCGTCGAGGGAATCATCTCTGTGGTCCTCTGTGGACTCAGCTGGCTATCCATGCCCACCAGCGCGGCCAAAGCTTGGTTTCTAACCCATGAAGAAAAGGAGGCAATGCTGGTGCGTGCAGCCAACAATGTTCGGTTCCAAGGCACAGAACAAAAACTCGCCTGGTCACATATCAGAGCTGCCGTGTTCGAGCCCTACGTCTGGCTTGGGGGAATCACGCTGTTTGCCAATTCCACCGCTACTCTCGGATTTGGTGTCTTTTTGCCCACCATCATCCGGGGCATGGGATACACTTCCTTGCAGGCCAATTACCTCACGATTCCGGTTTACTTGTTCGTGGCCTTGTGTTGTTTCGTCTGTGCTTTTGGTGCGGATAAACTAAAGTCCCGCGCCGTACCGTTGATGATTCTGCCCATACCAACCATCATCGGATATGCAATGGTCATTGGGAGCGCGAAGAAGGGAGTTGGATATGCTGCTATGTTCCTTTGCGGCGGAGGTAAGAAAATTATCTCGATTATGTATGACTATTTAGGGACTCGACGGCTGACTTATACGGTGGTTTCCAGGAATGTTCTGTTTGAGCACTCTATTGCTGGTCTGGATCTCCATCAACATCTCCCCTGACTACAAGCGAAGCGTTGGTGTTGGCATTATGGGGATGTTGGGAAATTGTGCCGGCGTGCTCTCTGCCCAAATCTACCAGACCACTGATGCTCCACGCTACGTGACCGGCAATGCCATATCTCTGGGCATGGAGGGCGTTGCTTGGGTTGGTGTCGCCTTGATGTATCTGATGCTCCGCCTGCGCGGGAACAAAAAGGACAAGATGAAAGCTGACGGTGCGACTACCAATGGCAAGCTTGGTGACCGGGCTCTGGACTTTGTCTATCTGCTCTGATTCATATGGAACTGGAAACCAGGGAAGGGGAAAGGATAACGGTACTACACGGTGATCGGGGACTCAACTTTCCCGATAGGGGAGCAGTGCAGGGGTCGGGTTTACTTCTTAAGGAAAGAGGAAATAGGGCTACAGATACTGAGATCGCCGTCGCATGATTTGACAAAATAGTGGTTGAATCAAGTCACGGTTTGTCTGCCCTCTCGAAATAGAAGTTCGGCACACGTTGTCTTTAGGGAGGGTACTATATCAATTGTACTTTGGGAGTCACGGCCCTTGAGCTTCCAATGCCTAGGTACCCAGGTAGATACGGACGGCGGTCTCCTGAATACTCCGAAAGGGGGCCATGGGGCCACCACCAGCTGCCGGAACAAAAGACCTTTGCATTATTTTCAAGTATACGGCGGTCTCCTGAATGCGAACATCCAATATTCAATATGCACAGTCTACAGACTCCTGCCTGTACACTAGTAGCCTCTTGAAAAAGAGTCTGTAAGCATGCATCAACTGCTTCCTGATTAGTTGGTCGACAATCCCGACACCCTGTGCCGGACTGAAGCAGGTCACTATACAGCTCGGGACGTTATCAAATAACGGAGGGGTTACTATCTTGACGGACTTTGGCTATCAGTAAGGACGACTTTTGCGGGGGACGAAGCCGACCCACCCGCGTTCCAGATCCCATCTCAAACGTGGTGGGTCCTTGCCCTTTTTAGGTAAGTCAGACCCCGTTTGGAACTAGCGGAGCATCCTTTTTACAACGTGCATGATTTCAAATATCAAGCAAGACGTTTACCACGCGTTTAGTTAGGACATGTACCTTATCTCCTGGCATTGCACGTCAAGACCATCCCGGTTCCTGCTCACCAAGACCTATGCGGATATCGATATCGGCAGAAGCGGATGGCTTCGCCCGGCAAAGTGAAAGCGGGCTCCGTACAGAATGGCGGCGGCCATTCATTATTCTCCTGGCACCTCGGCATCCGGGATACACTCGAAAAACGTCTGAGCACTGGAGAATGAGTTACTCACCCTCCGAGCCATGGAGCTAAACAAGCGAGGAGACCTGGGGATCAGTTGATATGGGAAAGGAAGTCAGAATGATTTCAAACCCTGACCTATCTCCGATCCGTATCCACAAGAGCATAACGACCCATGGTCCTCCAGCTACAGGTCTAGAAGGTGGAGAGACAATACTTCTCTAGGTGGTTGCAACATTGTTCCAATGTGCTATAAGTACCTGCGGACGCACACGGGTGGCTAGTAACTTTTGCGTCTCGTACACAATTCCACTCGCAGGACGTTGTAAATCTCCCGACACTGGCCGATTCAGTCGAGATGGGATCAATCGATATGACGAGCGAATCCGGCTATCATATCAAGAACCAATGGCATTCTCAGCCACGACCGATCCGGATCGTCTGCATTGGTGCCGGTGCGGCTGGCTTATTGGTCGCATACAAGCTGAAGCGGAACCTGAAGTTGTTTGACCTGGTGATTTATGAAAAGTAAGAGTATGAACCATTACGATACTTTAGCATTTGTTAACGCCTGATCCAGGAATGCAGGAATCGGAGGGACATGGTGAGTTGTGATGGCCAGTTTGAATCAATAACAGCACCAACTTATACTCCTCACTAGGTATGAGAACCGATACCCAGGGTGCGCTTGCGACGTGTGAGTCTTCCTCTTCCGCCTGCCCTCAGTCTACTGTAGCAGCTGTCACTGACAAGACACAAGCCCTGCGCATGTGTACACATATTCATTTGAACCGAATCCCGACTGGTCGGCATTCTACGCCAGCGCTCCAGAGATCAGACAGTACTTTGAAAGATTCGCGGAAAGGTATGACCTATACCCGTACATCCGGACCAAGACACGAGTGCTCTCCTCGACATGGGTGGAGGACAAAGGAGTATACGAGCTACAGGTCCAACTTGAGGATGGCACAATCATACAGGACTGGTGTCACATTCTGATCAACGGCACTGGTACCCTCAGCCGGTGGAAGTGGCCAGATATCCCTGGTCTGCATGATTTCAAAGGCAAGCTGGTCCACAGTGCCGACTGGGACACCTCGGTCGACTGGAGCGGCAAAACCGTGGCCGTGATTGGAACCGGGTCATCAGCCATTCAGATTGTGCCGCAAGTGCAAAAGACAGCCGAAAAAGTCATTTGTTTCATGCGTTCCGTGACCTGGATCTCGCCGCCCATTGCAGGGGATGTGTTGAAAGAGACCAAGGCGCACTCCAGCGACCCTGGACAAAGCCAAACGAACCAATACTTCTACACAGAGGAAGACAAGCGCCGGTTTCGCGAACACCCTGATGAACTGCTTGCGTATCGTAAGAAGCTCGAGTCTCAGTTCACAGGCACATTCGACATCTTCATTGCTGGTTCGCAGATGTCCAAGGATGCCCAGCGCCTGATGCGAGACGAAATGTACCGCAGGATCGGACCCGGTCACGAAGAGCTCAAGAAGAACCTTATCCCTACATGGGCTCCGGGTTGCCGACGCATGACTCCGGGAGAGGGATATCTTGAGGCGCTCGTCCAGGATAACGTGGTCACCGTCCACAAGAACATTGCAAAGGTCGTGCCTGAAGGACTGGTCGACAGCACCGGCCAACTTCATCGAGCGGATATCATCGTCTGCGCAACAGGGTTCGATGTCTCACATAAGCCAAACTTCACGGTTACCGGTGTCAATGGTGCAGACATGAGACAAGAGTTCGAGCCGGAGCCCTACGTTTACTTGTCCATGGCGGTGCCGAAGTTCCCCAATTACTTCACCATCAACGGAGCACGAGGCAGTTGGGCGTCTGGCACCGCATTGAACTCACACGAGGCCTGTGTAGACTATATTGTCAAGTGTATAAGCAGGATTCAGACCGAGAATATTCGTGCCCTAGAGGTCAAGATGGAGCCGATCAAGCAGCTGTACGAGCATATGGACGAGTGGCACAAGGGGTCGGTATGGAATGATGACTGCAAAAGGTGAGTTGTTCTCGGCCCGTCCCAACCCACTTTGATTTCCCCTTCTTGATTCTCTCGCTAATTACATGCGTGCCATAGCTGGTACAAGAACAACATCCCGGGAGGGAAGCCACTGTTGTGGGGTGGTTCGGTATGTCACTTCTGCCCGTGTCTCAGGGCAATCTGTACTCATGGAGACTTACTGACCGTTTCACCAGTCCTTGCATTTCATCAAGACTCTGCAGCTGGTCCGATGGGAGCACTATGATTTTCGATACTTTGGCAAAAACATGTGGGAGTTCCTTGGGAATGGCCGTGTCGAGGCTGAGATGACAAACGACATTGACGGTCTGGCGCCATATATCCGGAACGAGGACACGCCCTGGTCCGTGCAGTAGCTGATAGATACTTTGGAACCCATAACATGAGGCAGCCTGTACAGTACAGCAATCTTGCTGGATATACAGTACACTGTATGTTGTTTCGCTCGATGTACTTACGATATGGGAGATGGTTGTATGTGCTTGAACAGATTAGACGTCTCTGGCTCACCTCTGGCTGGAGAAAAAGGCTGCTTATCTAATCAGATATCTGTGGATCCTCAGTACTAGTGTTAGAATATCGCACTAGGACTTTTGTGGCACCAATCAGACCGTACTGCGTTTGTCCCTTGCATTCACTAAAACTCCTTAAGATTCAAATGACGTTGATTGCCGCAATCAAGATAAACAAAAAAAGTTCACCCTTCAAGTTGGATTCATTTAAACTCTTCGACTAGTAGGTTGTACATTTCCGCGACCAATTTTTTATATACATGATCTTTGCCTCCCTTCCTCTGCAAAGACACAGTCCGGGTACATCCAGTATCTCGCAATCGTGATCCTCTGTTCTTATTCGGCTTCTCAGCATGGCTCGTGGCAGGGGTGGCAGAGGAGCACCGTTCCGCAGGGGACGGCCGACTTCTCAGAGACCTCAACAAGCGCCAGGCTACTCGCCGAATGGACACCAGCAACAACAAACCGCAGTGTCAGCCGTCCCCAAGCCTCCCCCGCCGTCCATCGCCGTTCCGCAAGATACACCGCGATTTGGTGATCTTCGTGGCAAGAATCTCCTCAATCCCACCATCATCGATACGCTCACCAACGACTTCGGCTTCGACCACATGATGCCCGTGCAGGCAGCGACACTAGAACATCTCTTACAGGGCAAAGACTGTTTGGCGCAAGCAAAGACTGGAACAGGCAAGACGTTGGCGTTTCTGCTCCCGGCAGTTGATACCATTTTGAAAAACAGAACGCAACGCCTGTCGGCACTGATCCTCTGTCCTACGCGAGAGCTTGCGCTACAGATTGCGGCCGAGGCCAAGAAACTCGTGCAGCGATTTCCGCAACTCAAGATCGCTTGTTCCATCGGAGGGACGAACAAGACCGCCGAAGCGCAAGCCATCTATCGCGGTTGCGACATCCTGGTTGCCACGCCCGGCCGACTTCTTGATCATCTCGGCGAAGAGCAAGTACAACACCAACTTGGCTCCCTCCAGACGCTTGTTCTTGACGAGGCTGATCGGATGCTCGACATGGGCTTCTTACCCGACATCAAGAAAATCCTGACCTATCTTCCTGATCTCCCACGCCAATCAATGTTGTTTTCCGCCACTATTGATGATCAGGTAAGGAAAGTGGCGCATCTGTTTCTGAACAAAGACCATGAGTTTATTTCGACCATTGATCCAAGTGAAGCAAACACGCATGAGCGCGTGGACCAGTATCTGGTCACCACTCCTAGCACGATCGAACACGCTCCCGCCATGGTCTCGGTCATCGAAGACGAGCTGTCTAGTGCCGCTAACAACCAGTTCAAAGCCATCGTGTTCGCCCCCACGGCGGCCCATGCTGACTTTTATGGCTCTATTCTTTCTTCGATGGGTACGTTGCCAAAGGTCTCGGTGCTTCATTCTCGTATGTCGCAGAGTAAGCGAACTCGAATCACCGACGACTTCCGCCAAGCGACCAATGCCATTTGTGTCGCCACAGATGTCATTGCCCGCGGAATGGACTTCCCGGGCGTCAGTCATGTGTTTCAGATAGGGCTACCGCTTGACAAGGAGTCGTACATCCACCGACTTGGACGCACTGCGCGTGCCGATGCCGAAGGCCGCGGTATTTTTGTCTTGAGTGAAGCGGAGAAACCCTTCTTGCATCAGTTGAAGAAGATCAATCTACAGCCCTATCCAAAGCCTGTCCGGTACAGTATCGAAGACGTTGAACCCGCTTTGGCCGAATTGGAAAACAAAGACAAAATCTATCAAGCTTGGCTGGGTTATTACAAGGCCCATTTGAAGGTACTGGGCTGGTCCCCAGCTGACTTGGTGCGCGAGGCGAATCGGTTTGCCCTCGATGGACTCGAATGTCCTGAGGTGCCTGCCTTGGAGAAGAAAACCATCGGGAAGATGGGGCTCAAGGGCGTGCCTGGGCTTGTTGCTATGGCCAACGCACCTGGCTCCAACGATCCTCGTCGACGAGGTGGCGGCGAGGGACGTCAGCAAGGCAGAGCATCGAACCGCGGACGTGGAAGATGATGCTCCAAATTGCGGTCTAATGGCTTGATCAAGCAGTTGGACTGGCTGGCTAGCCGTCCGGGCGCTTTGAGCCTGATCACGCACTACCGTACTTCTAATTAGCGAGATGTAATATTAGAACGAGAACGAAGAATAGACTAGAGCAATTGCATTCTTGAAAGACATAGCTTTCACCTTGAACAGTACGAATCGCAGGGAAGAGACGGAACCCGTTCTTCGCTCGTCTGCCTTCCTAGCTATCTGTAGTTTTCGAGTCACTACTATATGGCTACAACGTAGCCGACATGACACTGCGTAGACCCTACCTACGCCCTCCTCCCAAAGATCCTCAACCTCTTAACACCGCCATCCGGGATAATAGTCATTTTCGCATGCGTCCAAACCCGACCCTCCGGAGGATCCCCCACGTTACTCAAATCCCCTCCCTCAAAAACATGTTCTGTATCAGCCTGACAAGGCTGCTCCCCCTTTACCAACGGCACCCAACCCTCATCATCAACCTTTGGATCCGGTTCCGTTCCCAACGCGGCTTTCGCTTTCTCAACCGACCACCCTTCGATTCTCACAGCCTTTGGGAAATTCCCCCTGAAATCCTTCGTATCGACAACGACCTTTTCAACTTTCCGACCCTTGAGTCCCAATCTGACAATAACCCAATCGACATGACATTTCTCTCTACTTCGAGCCGTCTCCCATCCATCACCCATATCCTTGCCCCGACCAGGCAACAAAAGATAGGATTTTCCGCCAAAATGTTGATCGGAGCATTCGATCGCCACCCCGCCGTTGAGAGCGTACGCGAGATCTTCTAGGGGTTTCTCTGTCTCACCGGACAAAACTGACGGTGGGAGAGGCGGCGGCGCAACCTGACCGTACACTCTTAGTCGAGCAATTCCGCCGTCAGGATACTGCTTGAGCCGGAGATAGTTGAACTCTTTGCCGGAGATGCCTAGTCCTGACACTTTCCATGCTTGACGCTGGCTAGGTCCGCATTTGGAGGGGGGCAAGATTTCTTCCCAGAGAGAAAATGATTCCTTATCAATCCCACTGTTTTGTTGTTCATCTTCGGGGAGATAATATCCGTCCAAGCCCGCAAAGGGAGCTTCGTTGCCATTAAAGTATGCGGTATCTATTTCCACCGCTTCGATCCGCCCCACGCAGCCCAGTTTGATTACCACCCAGTCGAATTCCTTGGGGTTGTGGCGTCGCGTTTCCCAGCCGTCGTACCATGCTCCCGTGTGCACGAAGTAGCCTGGTTTGCGGACGGGTGGGGTCGGTGTGAGGAGGTTCGAGGCGGATGCGAAGTATTCGTCGGAGCAGGATATGATTGTGGCGCCGAGGACGGTTGTTGTTAGGACAGTTGAGGAGGAGAAGGTTTTGTCGATTTGGGATGCTGGGATGGGTGTTACTGTCACGCCGGAGGAGGTCGTCGTTGAGGAAGGAGGGACAATTTTGTCGACTGCTGTCCCTGCTTCGGAGAGGATCGGTGGTTGGACGTGGACTTCCATGCTGGATGAGTTGGCTTCAATGGAGGTTGTAGGGCAGCGCCGGGCGTAGAGGACTCTGTTTCAGGAAAATTGATAGAGTTGACTGGAGCGGTCCTCTTGGGCGTACTGTGATCCTCCTCTTGGGCCTGGCGACCAGGTTTGACCTCCACAGCGCTAGAGCAGGTAAAGATTGAGGTACAGTGTCAATCCGACCTGCAGGATTGACGTGCTCGGATGACGTATCTCCTTGCCAGAGTTTCGTTAACCAAAAACCGACCGGCAGAGAGTGCGTGTGTCCTCTATGCGTGTAGTAGGCCGGGAGACACAGGCTTTATTTATCGGACAGACCCAGAGACCCTGGCGCGGAGACCGCCGAAGGACGCAGCGGAGCGTTGCAGTGCCAATGCCCCGCGATTCTGTTTATCAATGTCCGCGATTACCATACATGTTATGTAATCGCCGTCCCCTGCGTCGGGTCTTGCGTCAGTCTGCCCTCAGAGTACGTGATTGTCTCGACAGTCTTAACGACCACGAATCATCTGAAGATCTTCACAGAGGACTGACCAGCGTGGATCAAGCGATTTAAACGCTCCTGTGGATATTTGAGCTTAATATGACCTACACCGTTTTATACAGGCGACGAGAGTTTATATACACTCGATTTGGCGCCCCTAAGAGTCCAGCCTTGTTTCTATGGAGGCAAAGAAATCTACCGCTCACTCCCAACGGACCCAAATCAGAGTCGCTACCATTGTACCCAACTGTTGGTGGGTTTGTGACACCTTTGGAGGTATCGGCCATGGACACTTTGCCAAAGTAAACCGATTCGGGTGTTTTTGTGTCCACATGTCTTCGTCAAATCCTTCTGCATTGTCTTCATTAAATCATCCGTATACTCTGGTGCCCAGCCAAAGGGGGTTTGGCGCTGTGATGCCTGTGCCCGAGCCCTTTTTCGGCGATTAGTGACGAGCCTTTCAATGTCTTGTGGGCCATGATGAGTGTGCCAGACCCATAGAGATTGTGAAGTTAAAATCGCCAGACAAGACTCTCATCTCAGGAGCCCAGAGAATTGCAACAGCTTCGGCTGATGCAATCAGTAAAATCTTGTGACTTTTCATCCGGGCAGAGCTTGAAAGAGGGCGAGGGTGTGTTTTTGGCTCTGATGGGGGAGATCATGAGGTCGTAGCCCCTAGAAAGCACTATCTGCTTTCACACCCCCTCTTTACCGCCATTCACCTTCTCTTGCTCGTTCGCCCTCGCATTACTTTTATCTTTCTTCTTCTGGTCAACAGCGCGTCTCCAGCCTTCGCCCCACACCGTTGTGGCCCACACAGCCACAGCAGAGACGATCAGAAACCCGGATGAGATGACGCTGAACCAGCCGACGCCAATGGCTTCGATGGCAGGAAGACAGACGGCACTGCCCGCGGCGGCAAAGACATACCTTATCATGTAGTTGCCTGCCACGACTTCGGCGGAGCGGCCTTTTGCTTGCATCACGTCAAGACAGTATGTGTTTAGGCTTGGGAAGCAGAACAGCTGAGACACTCCCTGTATAAACATGGCCAGGACTGGGAGAGGGATGCCGCCAACCTCCTTCTCTACGGACCACCCATAAATGAGCATACAGGCTGGAATGACACCGCCAATAAAGGCATAGCACGATCGCAGCCTGTCCTCAGGGACCCGCCGGTTCTTCTTCCGGATCCATTTCTTCACAATGTGGTCGGCCCAGCGGCCTCCAAAGAAGGTACCCAACAGATACCCGCATCCAGGGGCGATGTAGAAGAGGCCCGACTGGATGGGAGAAGTGAGGTGGAACCGCGGGTTGAGCACATATCTGATAGGTGTCAGGAGAGAATACATGTTCCAAACGAGCGAGCTGGACGCCAAGCCAGCGATGATGAGGTTGGGGTAAGAAAACAGCAGGAACGCAACCCGGAAGGGCGACGTCCAGTGTATGATGGTCCTTGTCCGTTCTCTTTTAGAATACTCGCGAAGTTCATCGATTTTCTTCTCCGGGATGGTTTCAGGGAGGAACAAAATCACCAGCACCGTGGCCAAGCCGCCTAGTGCGGATTGCAGCCAGAAGATATCGCGCCACGTACGATAAGTGACAATGATCCCACCGATAAACGGGCCAAAGGCTGGCCCGATCAGCGTACCGGAGAGAAACCAGCCGAGAGCAGTGGCGCGGGCCGTGGGTGTGTATATGTCGCCGAGGCAGGAGGTCCCGACAATGAGAAACGAGGTGCCTTGGTATGCGGTGAGCATGCGGAAGATGAAGTAAGAAGCCAGGTTAGGAGCGAGCGCTGTGCCTATGCTGAATGCGAAGAAGAGCGCCGCGGTGATGACACAAATCCACCGACGCCCGTAGACGGTAGACAACGGACCCCAGAGACATGGTGACAGACCCATGAAGACAAGATACAGAGCGTTGGACAAGTTGATGATGCTGCCACTCGTGTGGAACGTCTCTGCTACTTCGGGGATGGCCGCAAGGATCGTGGTCGACGAGATAGGAGCCAGGAACCCGCACAGCGACAATACACTGGTAATGACAAGCTTCCGCTGGTTGCTGAACCGCTCATACTGAGCTGCGTTGGTTTCCGTATAGGAACTGTCGTTTGTAGGGACCCCTTGGATATCATGGTGCGACACCGTTGACCGGATACGCATGAGATCCGGCTTGTCACGAACACATTCTGTCAATTCCGGGGTAGGGGCTCGATCAAGGTCCAGTTCCACCGCATCACTCTGGCGGGACTGGACGGGCACCATCTGCCCGACGACGTGGTCCTCTTCGACATTATCAAGATGAAGTTCGCCCGTCATGGTCGGATAATTGGATCATGCGTGGCAAACGCTTGACCATTTCTTGAAGAGGTGCTAATTAAGACTATAGCACTCAGAAGCGTGTACCTAGTCGCTCCAGCGACTTCTGGTGCATAACCTCCGTCAGCTGGCTAGCAAGCACCTTTATGCGAGAGTCGCCCCTCAGAAGGAATGGCAGGGTCTGAAAAGAATGACTGTAACCGTGAAGAAAATGACTCAACTTGAAGGATTGATTTGCAGAACCATTTTGTGGCCTCACCGTCATACGGCGATTAGCACCCCTGGTGTGTCGGATCAAGCGTCCCTATTGCATTTTTCGCAGACATCGACAGGCTAGGGAGGCTCACCAAAAGGTCTTCCCCGTGTCTTGTTAGACCGACTTCCGAATCATGGCCAATGACCGCATCGTATCTACAATCTTTGCCCCGAGGTCGGTCGCTCTCCGTCGTGAGGAAGAACCATTTCGATGGATCCGCGGCGACCTGGTCGTTGCCGACTCCCGTGTTGACCAATCATGGTGTATTGAAATTGAGGCTTTGTCCCCAAGGAAGTTTTAGGCTCAACGCCCTGTGAGTTTTTGGTTGTACTAAACTTGAATAGGTTGTTGGCTTCCGTCGGGTCAAGTGAAGGATCCACTGGCTTCCGTCGGAAAAGGCGACCTCCCAAATGATATGGAGAACTTTATACATCGCTGTTCCTCGCTATGCCAGCATGCTCAACTTGAATCAATTGCACATGCCACATGCTTCAGGCTCCAGAAAGGCTGCAGACATTCATACAATTTGTGTGAGGAAGTGCAGCTCGCTTTGGATCATACAGCGCACGTGATCGCGGCTCACTCTGAGCCAGGATGTGCTGAAATTACTATCGACGAGAGCCATATGCATCGTTCAGGAGTGCTCTAAACCTTGGATCCCGGTCGAATGGTAGGGCCTCCAGTCCGTTGACTTGGAAACTGTCTCGAAGTCGGTAATGAACTCCCAGGTGACGAACTATACCTCGCCTTCTTCTAGCACAGGTGGCTACACCTCGTTGCGATAGCACCATTTTGTGGCCTCAGTTCGCCCATTACAATCCAAGATTCTTCTGCACCATTTCGTGGGCGGTCGAAATCTTCGATGTTGTCACATTCCGCGGAAAGTGCGCGATGCCAGGGGTAATGTGGCCATCTGGCATGCTCGTCTTACCATGAGCTACCGGCAAGGGAATGACTAGTTTCGGTCATATCCATACATCCATGTCCACTGTTTTCGCTTCGACTCAATCGTGGTCAACATCGCTGCGGTGCTCTCCAGTCGTCCGTATCTCTTGGTTGAAAGGTCATCCTCAGCGAGGCGCTCATACATCAAGAGCGGATCCGACTATCAATGACGACCCTTGACCCGGCTTCGAGGTAACGATGGCTTCTTTGAGCTTTTCCTCACTGATGTCCGGGAATCTCTTGTAGTAGTACTCCTTCTTCAGCGCTTCAGTCACAGCCACCACTTTATCCTGTGGCACCAAGTGTACAGTGCAGCCGCCCCAGCCAGCACCAGTGAGCCGGGAACCATATGCTCCTGCCCTCCTTGCGATAGAGCATATTTCGTCGATTTCGGGACAGGAGCATTCGTAGACATTTCGGCAGGACTCCTGTGTCTTGTTCATCAAATCGCCAAGATAGAGCAATTTGTCCCCGTCCAACTTCCCGGATGTTGTCAACGTGTCCTTGAACCTGACTACACGGCCGGCCTCTTGCAGTACATGCAACGCACGTTGTCTGAGTTTGAAGGAGTCCGCTTGTATAGGGAATTTAGACATGTACTCTTTCTCCAACGCATCCACCGAGATGCCCAGAATTCCGGCGATGTCGTCCCTAGTGTAGCTCTCCTTGTCAAGCATAGACTTGATGATGTCAACCATTGCGTCCACCTGGACATCGAAAGGCTCATCCCGCCGACCTTGCTTTTTCATGATCTCCTCCTGCAAATTCCGCAAACAGAATCCAAGCGAGCTGGAATCAGGGTTGAGGGCAATGTCATGGAGCTTCGCCAATACCACGCTGGCTAAAGTACACTCCACAACACGAAGATTATAGTGGATAGGCGCCGTTACAGCCTTGTCGGATGTAATGAAGGACTGTGCAATCAAAAAGGTAATCTCGGGATCAGACACAGGTACAGGAACGTGCTCCGCAAAGAATTTGGGAAAGAAGTGGCAGTAGAGAAGATAGCCTCGCTCGGAGAATATTGATGCAGCCTGGTCCATGCCGCCGGAAAACACGCCCACAGCACGCTCGGATACGATGGCCAAATCCAGTAGGTCCTGCTTCGAAATGTCCTGGTTGTTCGCAGCCATAACAGCGAGCGCAGAAGCACAGACGAAGGCAGCGCTGCTTGACAGTCCGCCACCCGCGGGGACGTTGCCATCAACCAGGAGTTCCATTCCCTTAGGAACGAAGGTACTGCCATGTTTGTTGCGCAAGTACTCCAAGGATCCCTTCAATCCAGCCAAGAAATAGTTGACCCAAGAGTGGTGCTTCCTGTCTACTTCGACTGTGCCTGAAGTTGGGAGATGCATCTCTCGTTCAGGATACTTTATAGCATTGACATTGGCGATCTTGACAGTGGGCTCATCAGGATTGCCATCTTTGATGACGCGGACGGCAATCAGGACATCAACAGTGACTGCTGCAGGCAAGACGTTGTACAGCGAATAGTCAACGTGTTCGCCAATGATATTGACTCTGCCGGGACTTCGTGCTACGAAGTCGGGTTTCTGGCCATATTTGCTGCTGAAGGACTTGATCAAGTGGGTAAACCGATTCCGAAGGTCGGTGGGAACGGCATTGCCTTCTCCCGTCCCAGCATAGACATGCTCCAGGCAGTCCACCTCTGGTATTGGTTTTGCCATGTTGATGGCGATTAGGTGGCACGTCCTGCCCGCGAGAGTGTTTGAGGAACAAAGTAGACTTTTATGAAGTGACAAGAGTGGGAGAGTGTATTTTGTTGTCGATATAATGTTCACACGTGCCTCAAGAGATGAGTATCAACACTTTTCCAGGTATCAACAATGGAGCCAGAATTCAAGCGGCTCTGTTCCCGTTGAGCATGAAGCAATTATTTAAAATGTGCAAGAAATGGTCATGCAAACAGCAGAGAAGAAGAGAAAACGCAACGTTACATGAGCAGAGGAGAGGTGGTAGTGGCATTAAACATTCAGCAGGCTGGAGTTGTCTGACCTCGCACGAAGCGGGAAAACGTCATAGCGACTGGCTTCCGCAGCCGCATTGATTGCATCTTTAAACTTACTCAGGCTGCAGTGCGGAATGCTACACTACTTGCTCAGCCCCGACGGTCAACACACCTAGTACTACAAGGCATCAATAAGCAGACTTTGCACATCATTCATCTGGAGACTCGCAACGACATTGGTTTCCCTCATGCAGTGGCCAATGCGCTTGAGGTAGACGCCCGTTTCGGCCACTTCCCCAGGTCCAAGGCACGGCCTGATCGTCCTCTCGGCTGAGCGAACGTTTGAACTACCACATCCCCTACACCGCACACCTAGGCTCTGACCACGTCAAAAGCCCCCCATCATGAGTTCTGGCGACGCGGTGCCCGTGTCTGCGGAGGTCGAACCTGCACACCCTTCCTCGAATCCACGCCCTCCTCCTCTCTCTCGCTCCTCAACCCTCGGGTCAAGAAAATGCTGGATATGCATGAGTGATGCATCAGAGGACGATCCGAACAACCCTCCAGTGTGGCGGTCACCATGCCAATGCAGCCTGACTGCACACGAATCTTGTCTCCTGGATTGGGTGGCAGATCTCGAAAATCCAAAGAACCAGAAGCGGAAAGGCTCAACCAAGATTTTGTGTCCACAATGCAAATCCGAGATTAAGATTTCAAGACCGAAGAGCTACGTTGTGAGTGCCTATCGCGCGCTGGACCGCACGTTGGGCAAACTCGTATTTCCTGGTCTCGGGCTGTCAGTGTTAGGTTCATTCTGGGCCGGGGCTTGGTGCCATGGCTTCTACTCTGTTTATCTGGTATTCGGGGAAGAAGACGCCACACGTATATTTGAGGAGGCTCTCCGACATCCCTTGTGGCATGTTGCGTATGGGATGATTCCAGTCAACCTGATCTTCGCTCGCACCAATTACGCCGACTTCGTGCTACCTTCTGGCTCTTTATTCTTGCTAGCGACACAGCTCAGTGATGGGTTCGAAATCGACATGACGATCTGGCCGCCCTTGCCCTCAACGGTTTTTGCGTGCTTGCCTACCATCAGAAAAGCCTATAATTGGTGCTATCACATGGTCTTCTGTGATCTCAACCGGAAATGGCTGGAAGAAATACAGCCAAGCCATGCCCGGCCAGAAGAAAATCAGGACGAAAACGGCGGGGGCTTTCAGGACATACCGGAAGAAGTTCAGGAGGGAGAGGTTTTGCTGGAGTTAGAGGTCAATCTGAATGCCGAGCCTGAGCCTATGGAAGGCGACGGCAATGCGCCTGGCGAACAGCAGATTGAGCAACCGCGGCCACAGAACGGCCACGTCCATCAGATTCTAGGAGACCGGGGCGATCAACTGGTCGAAGGGACATCCAGCATCGGACAGATGGTGTTAGGCGCTTTGGCTTTCCCCGGCGTGGCAGCAGGAATGGGAACTCTTCTCAGCTACTTCTTGCCCTCTTCATGGCTAAGTGCCGCCAACACTATGAATGGCCGCCCGGGTATAATGCGGACCAAATGGGGAAGAAGTGTTGTGGGTGGTTGTCTATTTGTTGTGCTCAAGGACGCTCTGGTGCTATACTGCAGATGGAAGCTGGCGCAAGGCCATCGACAGAGGCGGATTCTGAATTATGACAAGAAAACGAAGAGATACTCGCTCTGAGAAGGCAGTCACTTTCTCTCAGGGACTTTAGATGGGATATTCCCAGGCTTTGACGATGCGATGCTGGTGCTTTACTCAATCAAATATCTTTGACGGCTGTCGCTTGCGCAGCCCTACACGCGATATCATTCTCATGAGAGCCTAGCTACAGTATTAAGATGATTTCCAAATAGCAGCACACGCATTAGGCACGTCTGGTACGAGTTGGTGTAGCTGAGGCTGGATGGTGTACCTACGACCAGTACTACTACTAGTAGTAAGGGAACGGCGGGTGTGTACCTAGCTAGCACTCCTAACAGCACTAGCGCGGCCACTAGTAGTGCTAGTAGACTCGGAGGCTCAACCATGCCAAGTCCGACGATCGTCCATTCCCGACTGGGATGGCATCTCAGGTCTGACTTCGAGCCTTTCAGGTTATCGACGAACGTCTGGGCATTGGAACCCGATGAACACACGAACCATTTAAGCACCCTCCATAATCGCTGCTTAGGAGCCTTGCGCCGCCCCCTCCAACTCCGGCTTCATTATCATCCTCGCAAGGGCGGCCCAGGATGCACGTCTCCTCGATCCGCGCTGCGCTGGCGCAGGTCTTTCAGATCCCTCTGCGGCCGACACTGCGGAATGCAGTGACCATCCCAACCCGATCGTCCACGACTGGCGCGAGCAATGTCAGCACATCTATTCAGAGCACCTCCTCCTTCTCGACGAGCGTAAGCCGTGCCGCAAAGAAGGGAAAAGGCGGCCGACCAGATCAGAGAATAAGTGAGTAGTGTCCTGCGATAACCACTCTGCATATTTGTGCACTATATCCCTGAGAGAAATACCACTTGAATCCCCGTGTTGCATGGATTCAGACCTGGATTTGGGCTCTCTCTATTATCACCCCTCAATCATAGATATGCTAATCTCTGCATCTACCTCCAGCTTTAATCCGCTACTTTCTATATCACCCGACAACTCTGACTCCACGTCCGCTCCGATTTTCCCGCAATCGCTACCTCCGCCACTGGACGATTCATCGCGCCTGGAATCTGTACCGCGCCAAAGTGAAGAAGGCGCGCGAACTTGAGCTCGAACGTCAATACAATGCCATGAGAGATGCCAATGAGGAGCTGCGCGTCGGCGCCGGCGACGGCGGCAGACTGTTCCGCAAAGCGCAGATGAAGACCGGCGTCTGGAGCATCCCCGCCCGCGGCGGCGGCGTGCCCATCGAGTATGCCAGGGGAATGGTGGATTGGATGGGCAGTACCGGTGGTCTGGGTGCTTCAGGGTCCGGGCTCGGTGCTAAAGCGAAGATCTGGGATAGCGAATGGAAGAGATCATGACGACCGTCTTTTCTGGCTGATTGGAAAGGAGATGGAGGGAGTGTGATAAAAAGAGGGCCAACTACTGTACTGTATAACACCACAAAAAGTTCAAAGCAGCATGGGAGCATGAATGTCTGGAGAGAAATCGAGAAATCCATCCTCGCCTAGCTACGGGCTCGAGTTCATCAGGGGACAGATTACAAAGCGAATCATTATTCTATAAAGAACACAGGTCATGGCAGGTTTTCTTTTTGGGCCCCATCAAACACCAATTGCCAAAAAGTTCTAGGAAGAAAAGCACACAAGAAAAGAAAATCACATGATTCTTCCATATTCGCTAATGTCCCGCAGGAAAACCCATGGAATCGAAACCCGTCGTCACATGTATGGCCAAAGGAGGCAAAGAACCCTCATGACTCCGGAGAAATGCTTCGCAATGGGCTTCTCACAAGATATCATGTCTTCACCATCTTCAAGTTCGAGATAATGCTCCGCTCCCCAGTCCGAGTACTCCAGAAACCTCTTTATGAGAAGAAGAAGCATGCCGCCCATTTACGTCCCCATTTTTGTTTTTGTTCTTCCCGTCCAGTGCGACCCATTCATTTGCCTAGTATAGCCATCACAGGATCACGCAGCAGCCACCTCCACCTTGCTTGCCGTTAAACGTGAGAAGGGCTGCTCTCGTGGCAGCTTCGAAGACGTCGTCCACCCCTTCTCCAGTCAGACTGGAGCATTCGAGATATTTGCGCGCTCCACATAACTGCGCCATTTCAGCGCCTTCACGCGGAGTCACGAATTTAAGGCTCTTCTTGCGCATCTCTTCGATTGCCATTGGGTCTTCTCTTAGGTCTTTCTTCAACCCGACGAGGATGATTGGTACGTCGGGGCACCGTTCTCTGGCCTCTTCGATCCATTTATGCCGTACGTTCTCCAGACTGTCGGGACTGTCGACGCTGAAACCTATCAGGATGACATGCGATTTAGCATATGCCAGTGGTCTTAGTCTTTCATAGTCTTCCTGGCCTGCCGTATCCCATAGCGCTAGTTGGACTGATCTGCCATCGACGCGACAATCGGTAACGTAGTTCTCAAACACTGTCGGCACGTAATGAGTAGGAAAGTAGCCGAGAGTGAACACGGATAAGAGAGATGTTTTGCCGCAAGCGCCATCTCCTATAATAACGAGTTTCCTGGATTCACCATTAGTCGCTTTGCTTTCATAATCGAACAAACGAGTTTAACGCGCGTTTAGCAGGGCGTCCGGGAATTCGGAAGCTGATCCGGGGAAATGCCATTGAATGGCACGGAACAGGAATGGGAGTACACACCGCCTCATAACATTTTGTTGTGCCTGATTTTGTGCCATGTTGAAGGTATGTCTTTCGTAGCCCCCAATTGGCGGATGGGCGACACCAAGGGAGCTCAATCCAGGTCACGACCTCACAATCACGCGGTTGGAAGGGAACTCGCTCCGACGATTCGGAATATTTGGCAGGTGAAGGAGCGGAATGGGAAGGAAGAGAAAGTCGAGGTTCTTTCTAGGACAAGCTGAACTGGAGTGGTGAATTCGTGTAACAAGCCGTAACGGATATGGATGGCGCCCGGGTCGCATATAGCGACAGAACGTGCGCTGGCTGCAGTGCCGACCTTCCCAAGCCTGTCTTCGCGGCGACCAATGTAACAGAATGGTAGCTTGATATATTCGAGACAAGCAGATCTTTGAATGTCTGAGACTAGCCTGAGGTATCCGTGGGGTCCAACGAGGACTGTGTCCAGCCGAAGTCACGGCACCGGAGCGATGAGGCGCAGCCAGAAATAGAATCCCTAGTGGAGATAGGATCGAGTGATGACAGCGCAGGAGGCACGGTCCGGGGAGGGTTCGGTGTGATGCTGTCGTGGTCAAGTAAGAGCAGACACCAACGGACACAGCCGTTGGAAAGATTCGAAAAGGTAAGCGTGAGTGAGGCTGTGGGAGGCTGGAGACGATGTGTTGGGTGAGTGAGTATTGAAAGTTGGGAGTTGAATGTTCCGAGGCGATGGAGGTGGTGAGTTACTTTGGCGAGGCGAGGTTAGCAGTACGACTGCGACGCCACGGGCAGTGGTTACAGTACTTTGGTCCTACAGCGCAGCATGTTGTAGGCACCGGGCTTTGCTTTCGGGCGCTGCTTTTAGGTGCTCCTCCTGGTGTTATAGGGCTGTGATTCAATGCCCTGATACAGGGCGCTAAAGTACTGGCACTAACCGTCATTAGTGCCTTTATGTAGGTACTACCGCTGCTAGTCGGGGAGTATTAACACTGCACTGCGCTTCCAGTGTGCCATTTAGTACTGCGCCTGTACCTACGGCGGACAGTGGCAGGCACAACCGCAACTTGCGACTTTGACTTGCATTGCCCGCCCCACGAACCCGTAACCGTTCAGCATCGAACTTCCTCACATTCAACGACACCCCTTCTTGCCTTCAATACACGCGACACCGCTCCAGGGCCCTCAGCCGCACTCAGTCTCGCCCTTCCACACCTCTGGCCGAGCCTCTGTCAATTTTACCAGTCTCAAATCTCAAATTCTCGGACCCCGCTAGCGGTGAAAGGGACTTTGATGCCGAAACTGATTACATCGTGAAACGGCGCCCTGCCTTGGTCCTTCAACCTTTTCCACAGCCTGACGACCTGGAGGGTAGCTTCTAATCATGCCGTCGAAAAAGAAAGCCAGTACGCAAGCCAGTGCGGTAAAATCACAACCGACGAACGATGCCACGAAAAGTGCGCCTCCTCCTACGCAGCCGCAACGCAAACCAGACTCTGTTTCAGCCTCCGCCCCGTCAGTGAATGGTGAGCATTCAGCCGCGAGGCAAGATTCGGACTCTAAAACTGGCGATACGACAGAGTCTGCTGGAGAGCCTGCACCCACACCTGCGATCAATCGGAAAAAGCAGAAGAGGCGGGAGAAAGAGGCGGCGAAGAGAGCTACCGAGCAGACTTCACCAAACGGGGCCGACCACGCCAGTCCAGCGGAGAACGGACAATGGCCTCCTGTGAAACAAAGCCGCGGACCGGTTAAGGGGTATTTTACTGAAGAGGCTGATTACGCCGACCAGACGCACCATGCTTATGCCGACCTTGGAAGCCCCGAAGAAGCCTTCTACAGCGGAGATGAGGACCCGAATTACGGAGAGGAAGACGAAGCAGTGCCGGATAGCTCATGGCTTAATACAAGCAAGAGAAAAAAGGCGAAAAAGAACAAGAACCATGTTGCCGATTCTGACTTGTCGCGGGCTTCCACCATGCTCTCGAGATCCCATATCCCACCACTGTCGAATGCAGCCATCCGCGCTTCGCATAACTTGTCTAGAGAGCACATCTGGAATACTTCTACGCAGGCGGAGCGAGAGAACATCAAAAAATTCTGGCTGGAGCTGGGTGAAGAGGAGCGGAGATCACTCGTTAAGGTGGAGAAGGAGGCGGTCTTACGCAAGATGAAGGAGCAGCAAAAGCACTCGTGCAGTTGTTCAGTATGTGGGCGGAAACGGACGGCAATCGAGGAAGAGCTCGAAGTCCTTTACGATGCATATTACGAAGAACTCGAACAATTCGCCAATCACAACACAGACCTTACCAATGTCCCCCAAATGATGGCACCTCCCCGGCCACCGTACAGACGCGTGCATCCACCTGCATCTCGGATTCCGTCTCGCGGTCTAGTACGTGAGATCGACGATGGAGAGGAGGACCTCGAGGATGACGACGAGTACGACGAGGAAGACGAAGAAGCGTACAGTGAGGATGAAGGAGAGCTTGACAGCCATGGTCTTCCACCAGGTCCTGCTGATTTCTTCCAGTTTGGCAATAGCTTAACCGTCAAAGGTTTGTGGTGGTTGCTGGTTATGGCCAAGCGTATGGACTAACAAGTATACAGATGGCATCCTCACAGTCGCTGACGATCTGTTGAAGAACGATGGCAAACACTTCATCGACATGATGGAACAACTGGCGGAGAGGCGCATGCAACGTGAGGAAGAAATTCGTTACCCTTCTTCTTCTTTAGCTCATCGTGGTGTCCATGAAGGTCACAATCATCCTCCCATCGAAGACGATGATGATTATGACGACGAAGAAGACGATGAAGACTACGATAGTCAGGAGGAAGACGACTACGAGGGCGACGAGATGGTCGGTGTCATTCTGTCATTCGATATCGTTCTCCCAGTTTTATTTGCTGACAATCTATATTAGGACTCCATGACCGAAGAGCAGCGGATGGAAGAAGGTCGTCGAATGTTTCAGATATTCGCGGCCCGCATGTTTGAGCAACGTGTCCTGACAGCCTACCGAGAAAAGGTGGCCGAGGAACGCCAAAAGAAGTTGCTGGAAGAGCTCGATGAAGAAAGTCGTCTTGACACGCAACGAGAGGCGAAGAAGGCTAAAGAAGCGGCTAGGCGGAAAGAAAAGAAACGGCTTCAAAAACTTGCCAAGGAAGAGGAGAAGGCCAGAAAAGAGGCCGAGAAAGCGGCTCAAGAGGCAGCAGCACGTGAAGCGGAAGAGAAAAAGTTGGAGGAGCAACGCCAACGACGAGAGGAGCAGCGGAAGAAGCGTGAGGCGGAGAAGAAAGCTGCAGAAGAAGAACGGCTTCGGAAGGAGGCCGAAAAGCTGCGGAAACAGCAAGAACAGCGCGAACGACAAGCCGAACAGGAGCGCAAACAACGTGAGGCGAAGGAGCGAGAGCGCCAGAAGCGTGAAGAGGCGAAGCGGAAGGAGCGAGAAGAACGAGAGGCCAGAGAAAAGGAGGCTAAAGAGCGTAAGGCCAAAGAAGAGCGAGAGAAGAAGGCCAAGGAAGAGCAAGCCAGAAAGGAGAAAGAGGCCGCTGCACAGAAGGCAGAAAAGGAAGCCAAGGATCGTTCTGGTCAAGCACCGGTGCCGAAGCAGCAGCCCGTGGCTCTACCGCCGGGGCTTCATCCTCCTTCTCGAGGTCCAACTCTACAGTCGCCCCATCTTCCAATCGCCACTCCGATAGTCCCGCCGAAAGTCCCTACCCCAGGTCGACAGCCGTCACAGGCAGGACAACAGTCCCATGGATCTTCTCCGCGATCTCAAAAGGCCAATACCGAGCTTTCACACAACTCTGCATCTCCTGCGACCGTCGCCATACCGCAGACGCCTGGGCCTGGCCATCCGATCAAGGCGCAAGGCCAACCTCCAGTTCTCCATCATCCACAACCGTCAGCCCCAAGATCTCCCTTGAACAACTTGAATCATGGGCGAGGTCAATATCCATTCAATGCAAATGGACCGCCCAGTGTCGGTGTGAATGGTCTGCCCCTGAGCAACCAGGGCATGCTACCCAACATGATGCATCCAATGCCGATGTACCAGGGACCTCCGATGGGTGGACAACCACGATTCGCGCCGAATGGGATGCCATATCCGCCGGGATTTCCTAGACCATTTCAACCTAGTCAGCAACTGCCATTCGTCCCACAGCCTCAAAGTCAAGCGCCACCGCCCATGGTCAATCCGCAGCCTGTCTCTAAACCAACGGGACATTCCCGACAACCTTCCAACGATGGTAGCAATCAACCAGCTCCTATAGCCCGGCCTGGACCGATTGCTCGACCGTCCAGCACGACACCGGACAAACAGAAGCCACAGAAATCTAGAGAAGCTGAGGTGGAGCAACTGGCAACCCAGCTGGGTAGTAAGGCTTTATTGGACGATTCTGATGCCCCTTTCTTGGAGGATCCCGAGTCACGAATGCACCTTCCCCTTGTAGGTCCCCCAGGATCTTCCAGGTTGTCCTTTGCTAGCAGTTTTGCCGAGCCAAAGCAAGACACCTTCTCCTTGGGAAGCCATTCTTGGGGTAGTTTCAATCCTGGCATGAGTGCGGCGCCGGGTTGGGGACCACCTGCACCACAGCGACCCAACCCAGGCTGGTCCCAACCTCCGTTCGGCCCTGCAGGACCGCCAGCTGCCAGATCACATCTTCCCAGACCGGTGGCTGTGCGACTTATGCTGGTCCAGGCGTGTCGTCAATTGTCACAGATTCCAGGAGCGAGCGCGGACGGCTATCACCCTGTCCAAGCAGTTCTCCGACAACTGGAGGCGTTGAAAATCCCAGGAGAAGCGCCCGTGTCGATGGATGAGATGCTGGGAATATGTGATACCGAGGGCAACTCGCAGAACGGCGGGGGTTCGTTCGAGGTGATCATCGACAAAGCACGTGGGCAGGTGATCAAGTTCGTCGAGGAGACTCCAGCTCCGCAGCCCAGAGGCAGTGTCGGCGAAATCGGCAGTCCTGTCCTAGGACACAGCCAGCATGCCCAGACCAGTCCGTTTGGCGGCATCGGTAACAATAGCTTCGGCCCACCAGGCAGGGGTTTCTAGTGGTCGACTCCTCCTAGAACAAGACTTCAAAGAGAGAGTCGACTCCACCTGTTGGCGCAACAATATCGACGCAGCATGTCAGCTACGTGAAAGCGCTGTTTTAACAGACTCTGGAGGAGGTTCGGGCTCGGGTGAAGCGAGGTCACACTGATTGTTGAAGTATGGTTGTTATTGTTGACTTAAGGCCCTGCTGTTTTGTTGTCTGAGTGAGAATGGGTATCGATCGATTGATCGGACCGTGTTCGGGTACCACATGGGCTTTGTATGGCATCGAGGAGTATCTTCTTCTTTTTGCGATTACGCGTAATAGCATCAAGGCGCGTGCACGGCAGATGCACCGGGGTTTGTGGAGTCTGAGACATGGAACAGACCCCATCTTTGTTACAGGAAGTAGTAGTTCATGAGAGCAGTGGCTTTGAAAGGCTCTTACTAGTATGGGCCGGCAAGAATCATTATTGACTCTCTCTCTCTCTCTCTCTCTCTCTCTCTCTCTCTGTCTCTCGTAGCATCCGTATTCTTGAATTGCCTACTTACTAGTAGCAATTCCCTGGATTACACCTATTTGTTCAGTAGCCAAGGTACTGTACTTCATAAGAAAATTCTCGTGTCCAGGTTAGATTGACAGTGGGCACAGCCCTTGTCGTATCCAAGAGTCTGCTTCAGAAATACTTTGTGACTGTTGGTGCTGGTTGGACAGATACTTGAGAGTACTTTGCAATGAGAATCGGGTGGATAGCCTAATACCTCAAGTATAGAATACAGTACACACATAAGGTAGATGTACATACATCATATATACATATACATAGTGTATATATACAGAGACCCAATACGCTTCCACACATTCCTCCCCAAGATCGCGAGGGAAAACCAAGGACATACTATACTAGTAGGATGGATACATGTACATACATGTGCTCTCGGGATGGATACAGCTGCAGTGTAAATAAAACGAAATGTTCAATGTTGGGATGGTGGCAATTTAGGTTAGGGCCATAATCCTGCTCAAGGAACATCAGTCCGAAACCCGGCGTCCAGCGTACCCACATCACCTGCCCTATTACCATTGTTCGACATCATCTGTAGAGCTTCCTGGCCTTGTTTTGTATTCAGGGCGGGAGCGGGTCCAGGACCAGGATGTCTTATATGGTTGTTGCTGTTGTCGTTGTTGGGGTTGTTGGTGTTTGTAGGGTAATCGACGTATTGGTTTCCGGGGCCGTCTGTTTGTCTTTGGTCCTTACCCTGACCCTGACCATGGGTTCGACCTTGAGCTTGATTGGTTGGTCCAAATCCGACGGCGGTGGCGGAATTCTTTGCTTGTAGAGGAGACTTGGTCTGACTTTGGAGATGGGGTGGTTGTTGTTGTTGCTGGATTTGGGGTTGGGGTTGGGATTGCTGTTGTTGCTGCTGGTTGGGATTTGGTGGATTGTACTGCGGGGGCCGTGTCTGCAAATGTTGCTGCTGCTGTTGCTGCTGTGGTACGGCGTGGTGAACGTGATCTTGGCCACCTCCACCAGTACCAGTGCTTGGGAGAGTTGCTGTAGTTGCAGCTTGGAGCGGAGGTACTCCTTCCTGTGCGATTCGACGACCAGCAGCAGTGTTGTTGATAGCAGCGGCAGCTGCAGCGGCAGGAGAAGTCGTTGGGGCCGCCAGCATCATCCCTTCAATCAGCTTCTTGTAATACCTTGCCTCTTCGATGCTTTCCAAAATATCCTCACGGGCAGAATGCTTCAACTGCTTTTTTGGCGCGCCCTCCAGCACCTCGGGCCGCGCCCACCGTCGCACCATTTCCTTCATGGCACTCACGTCAAAGAGCCGGTAGTGCAGATGTTCCAGCACAATGTTCCAGGGCGGGACGGTCAAAAATGCTTTGTCGGCGTGGATGCTATTGCCCGCAAGCAATGCCCGACCAGGCTCTGGGATGTAGTGCTTGATATAAGCTAGTAAAGCTTCGGCTGCGACTTTTGCAGTGGTCGTGCTGGACAGACACTGTTGAGTCAGGCCGTTGGCACCATGCGTGCGCACGCACCATTCCGACATTTTCGATAGTTGGGCCGGCGTGTGTTGGATGACGGCTTCGAACCCTTGAGAGTCCAATGGTTGGAGATCCGAGGTGGTGAGAATGCATGCTATGCTCATGATGGTGTCGGTTTGTGGATCCAGGCCTGTCATCTTTGCGGTGGAAACGAAAGAAGAAAATGTTAGCATACGGTTCTCATAGTGGCAGAGAGAAGATGAGCGTTGTATATGAGATCGAACGATGGACATATATGAACAACGTGTATGGTGGATGTTAAAATGTTGAGTTCAAGTCCAGAACAAGAGCCTGTTACATGGACTCCGTTCTGTCCACAGGCAACAACGTAGTGACAGTGAGGCGACTGACAGGCTCCCGGAACAGCTCTTGGTTCTCACGCAGCATTGCTGCTGGGCTAAACCCCGGATATGGATCCATAGGAACGACTGGAATTGTAATTTGCCGGGATTTCATGCGGGCATGCGTTATGGAGATGGGTGCCTTGGTGGAAAAAAGTATAGAATACTCAACGTCCTGACTTACCTCGCAATCGATCCAGACCAAGGGATCCGTCGACCGTGTCAACGACATGGTTCCGTATGAGGCGCACCCTGACTCAATGCTTCGTCTGCCCTTCTCAGTGGTAAATGGACCGGCAACAAACGTCGACCTCAAATTGCAGATGAGCGATGCGGTTTATGGAAGATTTGTGTCTATGCGCGTGATTTGAAGAGACTTCAGCAAGGTCGTTGGGTGCTTGTTATGATTTCCTCAGGCTGTCAAGGCGTGGAAACCACATTCATGGATAAGGTCACGTTGCGCAAAGGGAGTCCTGGACAATGGCTAGAGAACAGACACGAGACGAATGTTATTGTACATAGTTGGGATAAGGCTGGATTTCTTTTCCGAAGACAGTGGCAATTCCATGTTCCAGAATTTCGATCGAGTGGAAGATCCGACAGCCTTTGCGCTGAGTTGAAGTATGGTATGCTTGTTATTGGAAGATGATCGCCATATGACGCGGGCCGGCAACAATGGGACGGGATAGACTCAAGTTGTCCGAACAACTCGTGGCCCTTGCACCCCCAGTTTTTCACCGTCTCCTCAGAAGTAGAAGCCTCTCAAACCCGCACCGCGGCCTTGTTTTGCAGCGGATGGGATTTTGCGCGATTGGTATGATGGGATTTTGGAAGATTCAGAACCTTTCTCTGGATCTCAGTCTCCTGTGGGCTCCATAGCTTCAGGGTTCATGGACCCTGCTTCGCTGCGGATCTGAGTTTTGGCCAAGCATCTGACGAATGAGATGCTGGAAAGGAGAAAGGGATCTGCTGGGGTCAAGGTCTGGTGGAGGCTGGGTGGAAAGAAGCAGAAAGAGGCAAAGTCGAGCAGAAGCGGAACCCTGGCCACTACTACGTTGGATGTTGTAACATAGTAGGTCGTAGGAGATATGACAATGACGATACCTCATCGAGGCTACAGAGAGCGAAGACCAGCCACTGATATTGGAGGTGAGTTGACGTTGCTTGCTGGCCAATCGGGATGGCGGTTCGGACTTACTTGTCCTGGCAGTCACCAGAAACGTACGGCACTGCACTGCTACAGTAATATACTATGTAGAGCAAAGACAGTTCGCTGCTAAGTCTTCTCGAGTCCAGTTGTATCCTATTTATTGGCACAAAAGCTGCTCGAGAGTGTCAAGACTCCCGCACACAGGGTCCAGCTGCGTGGCTATCTCATTTCCAGCAAAAGCGCCTGCCCTTCGACAGCGAAACCAGACCATGCTCGAAGGCCGAGGCTTATTCGGAGCGCAAGCCTTTCCAGCTCAATCCTCTCTGCTTATCGCCCAGGAGAGCAGATTTCTGAACGCCCAAACTGCAAAAGTCCGCCGTTTGTGCGGCAAACACTGTATTAGGCACATTCAAACCTCCCTGTGAATGGAACCCCATGTTCTTCTGTGTTCCAGGCTTAGGTCGACCTGGCAATGTTGCAGCTGCCCGCCCGAGTCTTCCTGCATGACTCTCTCTCAGAATCAACAAATGCATATCCCATCCCATTCAATACGCTAACAATGGCAACGTCGTTTCCTGGTCGCATGGCACATTACTGAACGATTTCTGGGGAACCGGTTCTCGACCCTCTTGGAAGTTTGCCACAACGAAGCAAGCAACTCTCCTTGCCATGGATGTGAAATGTCCCCACCAAATCTATTTTGGAGATGATGATTCTCTGGCGAATTCACAGTTCCTCGTCGTCATCGGCAGCAGGTCCTTTAACAAGTGCCCCACCAAACTGAAGGCCGGAAGGATTGACGTCCAACGTAGTCGGCGGCTGAGATTGTTCACTAGAACCAGTGATCTGGTTTATAGCGCTGGAGAGACCACTGGCCAGTCGTGTCTTGATATCATCGTCGAATTCGGCTACGCTGGCGCGTTGCCTTTTCATAGGACTGCCAAGCATAAAGCTGTCGTCTTCCTTTTTGATATCTAGAGTAGACCCAGGTACCGGGATGCCACCATTGTTCGTTCCCGAAGGAGAAGTGCCCAAGTCATCATCCCCAACTTTTGGTGTCGACGCTGTGGAAGGACTGCCTGACTTTGACGTCTTGCGAGCTTCGGGCGCGCCATTGCTGTTCAATGGTTCCGCCGAATGCTGTCGCTTGAGCTGATGATGTGTTAACCCATGACAGAATCTCATTGGCGAAGGGTTACTTACCTTCATTTTGCGGATTCCTTCCGCAACTTGGCCTGTCCGTTCGGCGTCTTCTGGAGACAGCAAGTCGGGTTCTTTCTTGACATCGGCATCGTTGATGTCCTCCATCTTGCTGATGATACCAGTTCCTTCTTCGTCATCGTCACTCTCCATGTCGTCGTCGCTGGCCTTCTTGCCTTTGCGAGTCGGTTTCCCGTCGGCATCTCTGAAGGTCGAGAAGCCAGCAGCCCCCGTTTTCTTGAGAGGTCCAAGCTTGGGAAGGTCAGCCACCAGGCTGCGCCTCTTGGCGTTGGTTGCTGCCTTTTCCGACTTTGGGGTGGGCAAGATTCCCATTTTCTGCAGCTGGCGTTCGCCGCGATACAGAAAAGTGAAAACGGCATAAGGCTTGTCGGTGGGGTCAATGCCTGTCACGGTCTGAGTAGAGATAGTTTTAGGATCCAGTGTTTTGGGCTTCGCGAAACTCGTGGTGTGGTCAACGTCTGCTCGATTCTTGCCGTCAGCGTTTGGAGCTGTGCCTTCGGGGCCATCAGAGTCGGAAGAATCGTCGTGTGCATCGAACTGCGGCGAGTATTCTCCTCGCTTGATTTCTCCCGATGCAAGGACGCGGAACAAAGCCACCTTAATCTGACCGGCCGCTTCTGGAATCGGATCGTCGTCGTCCGAGCTGTCCGTATCGCTCAACGAAGCATCGTCGTCTGAGACGTCTTGCAACTCCCCATTCTCGCCATACCTTAGTGTGCTTTTCCGACCAGATCCCTTCGGGCCTCCGTTCGCCTCGTCATCACTCCCAGCGACTTCCTTTCTCTTTCTCCGGCGCTTCTCCAGCTTCTGTCGCCGCCTTTCTATTGTCGCAGCGGCGTCTTTGCCCTCGAGGTCCAGACCATTGAGCCATCGTTCGAGACCCACTTCGCGAAACAAAAACTCTCGTTCTGCCAGACCACCGCCTTCCTTCTCCGGAACACTAACCCATCGAGAATTGACCCAGGTCTCCTCACCCTTTCTCAGCAGTGTGGCAACCTCTTCCTTTGCCCGACCATCGAAGTAGATGTACGCCGCTATTGTCTCGTTCGGTGATGTCGTGAGGGGGATATAGGGCTGGATGGTGTTTGCGGATTTTCCTCGATCTCCCCCAAGGCCAGGTAAACTTCCAACTAGCTTCGGTTTCGGATCTGGGTTCTCTGGAGTGGCTTTCGGGGTCGAGTAGGGGACCTCTTGACCGGGTGTGAGCAGTGTTATCGAGATCGCGAATGTAGATTGTTCCGGGTTCCCAGTCACTGAATCGGCAGGAATGCGTGCGGGCGGTACAGGGATGTAAGCACTGATTCGAGAGAGCCGAGTTGTCTTCTGCACCGAGTATTCGGGCAACGGTCCATTCGGAGTGTGAATGCTCACGGCAAGGCCCTTGAAGCACGGCATGGTGAGAGAATTGTCTCGAGGATGTTTACTACGTGCTGGTGGTCAGTTCTCCGCGCTCTGCGCCGCGGAGGCGGATTGCGGAGAAAATCCCCGAGATAGGACGGATTGTCCTCGACCACGACAGTTTCTTTTGTAGAATCAACTCTTTCCTGTGTGGTGTTTACGCCCTGAGTTTGCAGAGGATGGCAGAGCAGTCAAGGTTTGCGGGGCATGTAGGAGGCAGTCGGGTATCCTAGGACGTGCCTCCTCCGCACGTGTGGGAGACGGTGAGCTGTCGATTTTGGATTCGGGTCGTGATTGAGGGCGAGGTAAGGAATTGCAGAGAGAGACGTTAGGGAAGGAAGGTTTGCATGCTGGTGCAACTAGCCTTTGAATGGAAACAATTGCAAATACTAGACGAGGGAGATGGTGTCCAGGAAATACAACGGACTGGGAACGAGTGCCATACAACTTGAAGATGCGCGAGACGCTGCCTCCGCCAAAGTACAAGTACGGTAAAGTAGGTAGTGGCCGGTGCAGCGAGTCAACCGCGCCAAGAGATGCCTGACTGCTCTAACCACTTTCAGTCAGACTGCTTGCTGCCTCTACAGTCACTGGCACCGCCGACTCAGACACACTCAAATGAAGAAGTCGAGCCATTCGAGTCATCAATCTACCTAGATCTTAACTGCCATTCGTTCAAAAATAAGTTCATTACTATCAGAGAGGGCTTTGATTGCTGAACTATGAATGAGCCTCGGATCTGGGTCACCAGAACCTCAGCTGGAAGATGAAATGAAGCGAGCCTCAAACAGCCTTGTCGATGGATCTACCTGCGGGACTTGGGACTTGACTCTATATTCTTCCACGTATCTGACCGTCACAAGGCTAACGATGTTCCAGCCTGATGCTCACCATAAATATTCCCACTATTGACTTCGTGGCAACTGTCTTGAGGCTCTACTCTCCTCTCGATATCTCTCTATGCCTGCTCTGAGATCAACCGTGCAAGAGCTGTTCTTCGTCGGTCGCGATGGATTAAGGGTGTTCTTCTCTACTCTATGCCTTCATACGGATACGTCGTGGACTCTAGACAGCCCAGCAGGTAAAGATACGGAAGTTTGGAGCACGATGGTGATCAGATGTCGATATACTGGTGAACAATCGGACAAATGAGTGTGGATAACTCAACTCGGCTTCGCAGCGATTGTTTACGGCTGGCATATATAGCTCCGAAAAAAGCAGTACTTATTTTGCAGTCAAGAGTGGTTTCATGATCTCGTCAAGTCCTGGGTCTCATTGTCCGTAACTTGGAGTGGTGTGAGTACCGCCCTCAGGTGTTTGCACCCGGCCGGATGAGCCGTGGACTGGCAAATGAGGAAGAAGAAGGTTGTGTATGTTGCTAGTAGCATCTCTCAAGTCGTACTATGGCATTCGGCGGGCCATGACGTTGTGTTGGGGGTTGCTCGGAAAATATGCGGGCAGAAATAAAAGTATGGCCATCATGTTACGTAGCTTGGTGTCTACCATCCACCGCATCCTTCTGCCCCGCGATTCTCTATACAACTTGTACTCCTGCTGCTACCTACCCATATTCATAGCACCACATTTTCTCTCACCCAGCAGCTTGAATACCAGACGTCTCATAACTAATACTGAATTGAATCCTACACTCTGTCTCCCTCGCCATCATGGTGAACATCAAAGAAGTCCAGTTCAAGCCCTTTACTGACCAGAAGTATGTCTTGAACACTATCCTTCCGCTGAAGCTGTGAACTGACAGACTTGGACAGGCCAGGCACTTCGGGTCTCCGTAAGAGAGTCACAGTCTTTCAACAACCACACTACAGCGAATCCTTCATCACCTCCATCCTCCTCTCCATTCCTGAAGGTGCAGAGGGCGCATTCCTGGTTATCGGCGGTGACGGAAGATACTGGAACCCAGAAGTTGTCCAGCTCATTGCAAAGATTGGTTCCGCGTACGGCGTGAAGAAGCTACTCATCGGTCAGAACGGTATCCTGAGCACGCCTGCTGCCAGCAATGTCATCCGCAAGCGCAAGGCCACTGGCGGTATCTTGCTCACCGCCAGCCACAACCCCGGTGGTACGTTACGAATCCCATTCGGTAGATGTAAGAGCCCCTACTGACCACCTTCAGGTCCCAATGCCGACTTCGGTATGAAGTACAACCTTTCCAACGGCGCCCCGGCTCCCGAGTCGGTCACCAACAAAATCTACGAAATCTCCAAGAACCTCACATCCTACAAGATTGCAGACATCCCCGATATTGACATCACCACGATCGGTACGAAAAAGTATGGCGACTTGGAAGTTGAGATTATCGACTCGGTCGCCGACTATATCACCATGTTGAAGGAAATCTTTGATTTCGACCTCATCCGCTCGTTCTTGAAGTCGCAGCCCGATTTCAAGATTCTGTTTGACGGGTTGAATGGTGTTACCGGCCCCTATGGTGTTGCCATTTTCCAGAAGGAGCTGGGCTTAGGCCCTGAGAGCACTCAAAATTGCGAGCCAAAACCTGATTTTGGCGGCCACCATCCCGATCCAAACCTGACATATGCCCACTCCCTGGTTGAGCGGGTGGAGAGGGAGAACATACCGTTCGGTGCTGCCTCTGACGGAGATGGTGACCGGAACATGATCTATGGCAAGAACGCTTTCGTGTCACCCGGTGATTCTTTGGCCATCATCGCTCACTATGCGAAGAAATACATCCCGTACTTTCAAAAGCAAGGTGTATATGGCCTCGCCAGATCCTTCCCTACTTCTGCTGCGCTGGACTTGGTGGCTAAGAAGCAAGGATTGTCGCTCTATGTGGTTCCCACTGGATGGAAATTCTTCTGCGCACTCTTCGACACCAACAAGATGTCCATCTGTGGCGAGGAGTCCTTCGGCACAGGCTCCAACCACATTCGAGAGAAGGATGGTCTCTGGGCTATCACGGCTTGGCTCAACATCGTTGCAGGCGTGGGCAAGGATACTGGCAAAGTGCCGTCTATTGGCGAGATCCAGAAGCAGTTCTGGAATGAGTACGGCCGCGTCTACTTCACTCGCTATGACTATGAGAACGTCAGCAGCGATGGTGCCAACGACATGGTCAGCTACTTGAAGGACAAGATCTCGAAGCCAGACACCGTCGGTTCAAAGGTGCAAGGACACAAGATTACCGAAGCCGGCGACTTCTCATACACCGATCTGGATGGATCTGTGTCTAAGAACCAGGGCATTTACTTCAAGTTCGACGACGGCACCCGGGTTGTTGTCCGACTTTCTGGAACTGGCAGCAGCGGTGCCACCATCCGCCTGTATGTTGAGAAGCTGGAAGAGGACAGAAATAAGGTGCTTGAAGACACACAGACGTACCTCAAGGGAGCCGTCGGCGTGGCCACTGAGTTGTTGCAACTTCAGAAATTCATTGGCCGAACTGACCCGGATGTAAAGACTTAGATTTCGTTGGAAGATGTCGGCATCCGGCAGCCCTGTCACCGGGGTTACTCATCTTGGACGATTCAACCTCCAGATAGTACATAGTCAGCCTTCCCATAGTGGAAACTGGGCAAAATGAGCCCGAAAAAGACTGCTTGAAGCAATGATAAATGATATGCAATGTCAGATTGAGTCTTACTGTTCCATAGAAGGAGTAAATTTCTCTACTAACGGTGGTTCAGATGCCAACGGCAACGGACAACCCCTCAAGATTGCATACCTGTCTAGGGCAGTTCAGTGCCCATGTATTGCTGCCTGATTGTCGTTATACCACTGTACACAAGAAGAAAACCAGGCTTGGTCGCTGCACGCCATCTTAACTGAAGGGTTACTTAGTACTGGTAGGTAGTCTATCAGCTAGTCCAGCCAAGGCCCGGTAATCTCTTCTTTGCGTCGGGAATGTAGATCATCGAATAGCCTAAACGGATGCCCACGGACGAAGCGTCGACTCATCAGGAACATGCCAAGCTGGACGAGAAAGCCAGACCCATGGCAGTGTGAAACGTCTCGTCTCTTATCAGCTCCAATAATGTATACCTCTGATCGACGGAGCATTGACAAATGTCAGGGGTCACACAGCCTCGCCGCGAGCTTGGCAGGGGACACCGCAGTGGAGACGGGACTTGATATCAGAGTAGCACAGCATCATGGGCACTGACACTGGCACCGTACCTAGGTGTGCAGTGTCGTAGAGTGTCAGTTCTAGTCGAGATAGGGTTGCACACCGCTGACGGCCAAGGCTGTGGGATCTGCAGGTTACTGATGCCCTGCCTGCCCGATGATGATGATAGCGGATTGACGAGGCGGCGCTTCGTAAGTCCGGAATATGGAGCCTTGTCCTCGCATTGGAGCAGTAGACGTACCATATACCCATTTCAGGGCTCCGCTTGGTTCAGTAGCCCATAGGACACGCCATCACCGGGGTTCAATCCGCGTAGACATGTAGAGCACACCTACACTAGTATGTATACATACGTAGGTATATCTCAACCACATCCGCTGCTTCTGGCCAAGTGACAGTATGATGCCCATACCCACAGTAGGACTTCGAAGGCTTTGTTCGAGTCGAACCAGAATGAGCACGTAGATCGAGGGTCTCTTTTGTGTCGGAGAGCAGATAAGCCACCTCGATCCTTGCCAATGCGGCGGAGATTCAACTTCTTAGCCATGCAGGACGAGAATGATGATCCGATCTGCCGTTGCAGTGCTTGACGCAGCCACCCTTTCTTGGCTCTCTTGGGTTCCGATACCAAGAGCCGTCAATGTCGAGCTTCCGGTCGAGATATATGCCAGTAGTAGTACACCACTAGCACATGCAGACTGGAACAAGTGTATCCGAATAAACAATGAACGGGGTGTCGTGTAGATCTTGGTTCACTAGCATTGTAGAGCCAGATCCGAAACTCCATTGTCTCATGGATCTTCCACCTCACTTAGCAGTAGGGAGTAAGCCTCAGATTCTCTCTGACAACATTGCATCCGTGCATTCGTCCTCCACCTCCTCCTCTTACTCCACCAATTGCCAGTTGGTTGACTGCCGCTCGGAGGGTGCTGTGTAACGTTGAATGAAGTGCTGTTGCCTGCAGGTGGAAGGACATCATGTCGTGCCCTGCTTGGCTTTCTTGTCTGTTGTCCAAAGCACAGCCATGATATGCCATAGATGACATGCCATATGCAGTGCATGATAGGCGGACAATTGCTTCTCTCCTTGAGCAGGTTCAGCCAAAGATGGTTGACGTGATTACAGGGCTATCAGCTCTCTTTTCCGTTTGTCCATTTCCAACTTCCTCTCTCCATTGCCGTCCCTGTATAACCAGTCCATCCTCGACTGCCAGTGTGCGGGTACTTTGAACGTACACCGGACCATACATTGCCAGAGATCATTTTTCTTTTCACGACAGCGGTGTGCAACCTTGGACGGGAGTGATACTCCTGGGGTGACTGCCGTGTTTGTCGTCTCTGATATCGTTTGGGCTCCTTCCCTCCTGCGCCGCTGCAACCATGTCGGTGTCTGAACTTGACGGCCTCGATCAAAATGGCCAGAACGGCGCCGTGTATCGAAGTGATTCATCTCTCACTCTGACCAACACCAACAGCTCACCTTATCAAGCAACACCAACGCCGTTCAGTTCAGACTCAGACGCCATAAGTATCAGGAAACAAAAGAAAGAGGCGACTCGTCAGCAAGGTCAAGCTCAACTGCAGGCAACCGAATCTGAAGCCGGATCTCACATCGAGGTCGCCTTGGGCACCATGTCATCAGAGAAATCAAGAGGCACGGTCCAGCGATACCTCTACCAGGAACTCGATGCATCATACATGAGTTTTGTCATCATTCTCTGTTTCTTCATTTCCGGCCTCATCGACAGCGTGGCTTTCAACTCATGGAACTGTTTCGTCGACATGCAAACCGGTAAGATGATTTTCTCAACCAAATCACTCATCTCCGAACATCTAGATCTCCTGCTGTTCCTTCCCGTCTTCCACTTCCGGTTCGCCCGTATATGAAAACAAACTGACCGTGTCCGCCCATCTCCTATTTCTTTTCAGGCAACACAGTCTTTGCAGCACTGGGACTTGGCGGCCAGCCCAAAGCCAGTCATTCTCAACAATACTACAAATCCCTCACCTCGATCGGGGCATTTTGTCTCGGCACACTCTTCTTCAACACCCTGCACCGATTCCCGACGGGATTTGCAGAGCAGGCATCATCCCGCCGTCGGAGCACCTTCATCGCCTCTTTCAGCATTCAAACAGCCTTAATCGTTGTGGCAACCGTCCTCGTCTCACAGGATCTTGTCTCCAACCAGCCTTTCCTGCCGGGCGCCTTCTCCTCTGGCAGCAATGACAAGGACAGTCGACCACCTGCCATGACCAATTTCTTGGATCTGTGTCCCGTGTCTCTCCTCTCATTTCAGGCCGCGGGGCAGGTGACCTTGTCGCGACTGCTGGGTATGGTGGAGCTGCCGACGATCGTGCTCAGTGCACTTTACCATGACTTCACTGCCGATCTGCTCGCCATCAGAACGTCGTGGAAGAGGAGTCCAAGTCTTTGGGAGTTTCTGGTCGTGCAGCAGCGTAGACAGGGGAGGAGACTTGCTTGTATCATTGCGCTTTTTATTGGTGGTATCATTGGTGGCGAGATGTACAAGTCGCGTGCTGGCATGGCTGGGGCGCTCTGGCTTGCGGCTGGAGCTAAATTGGCCATTGTGGTCGCTTGGTGTTTCTGGAAGGGAGGAAGTGCGGATAATGACGGCCTGCCTCGGTGAAGCATGCGCGTGGCCAATGCGAGCTGAAAAGCGCTGGTCGTAGTGAGTAACGACAACAAATTGATGAGGGGTTGGCAATAGACTGGGACAAAATAGAAAGGGATAGATTGCCATTTGGCGGCATTATTGGTGTAACTCAGCCTGAGACGACAATAAAGACGAAGATTGGCACCACAGGCAAGAGGCCATGGGGTTTCTTGCTCTGATGAGCTGTGCAGTGGGCGGGATTGTGAGCAATTCAGAAAAACTTGATATCAGGACTCGTTGATCAGTGTGACCTTGATAATAATCGGCTATGTTCAAGTATATACCTTGGCATATACATTGCTAGCTGCAGTTTATATTGGACAGCGGCCTGGGCGTTCTTTGAGCAGAAGGACGTACAGGAAGAGGTTCAAGTTGTCCAAGCAGGCTCATCACATGGTTTGTCTCTTTCTCACGTTGGGTAGGCACGGATTCACAGAGGGAAAGCAGCAGAAGCAGAAGTAGGGCTCTTGAACAACTTGCCGGACTTCCAGACATGCGTGATATTCTTGGGATGCTTGAATAAATCCATATTATGCAGTGGGTTGGCAGTCAGGGCGATCAAGTCAGCATCGTAGCCGACGGCAATCTGGCCGGTCTTGGGAGCCATGCCCAAGTCCCCAAGAACCTCAGGACCCATGGCCGTGGCGGCCTCGATGGCAGAAAGAGAGTCCATGCCGCCGTCGCTTACAGCATACGCGAGCTCGCCGCCGCTGTTGCCCAGGGCTAAGGGATGGGTAGTCGGGGCACTGATGCCCAGATCGGTGCCGAGGGCGATTTTGACGCCAGAACGGACAGCCAGGCGGTATGCGGCGCGATGGTGCTTAGCAGTCTCAAGCATCTTACGGTAGGACTCTGGCGACATCAGCTCCGGGTGATCGACGCCGATCTTGACAATGGTCCGGGTGGGGACGTAGACGGCGCCCTTGCGCTTCATCAACTCCACACATTCCTCGTCCATGTATGTACCGTGCTCGATCGTATGGCAGCCGGCGTGCAGGGCGGCCATGATGCCAACTTTGCCGTGACAGTGCGCGGCGACGATACGCCCGGCCCGGTTCGCTTCTTCCACAATGACCTTCAGCTCGTCGAGCGAGAACTGCTGTCGGAGCGGGTCGTCCGCGATGCTGAGCACGCCGCCCGAAGCAAATACTTTGATGCATTGGGCTCCGCGGCGCGTCAGGAGCCGGACGGCGCGTCGACACTCGTCCACCCCGTCTGCCAGGAGCAAGGGGCCCGTTGCCGGTGCGAACGCGTTCGCCTGTGTGTCCCTCACCCCGAGGCATGAGGTCACGAACCCGGACGGCAGATCGTAGATGTCGCCGTGTCCCGAGGTCTGCGAAATGGCCGCTCCCGCAGAGTAGATGTGTGGTCCGACGAGGGTGCCTTCATCGACCGCCTTTGATACTTCGAGTGCATACCCACCCAGATCGCGGATTGATGTGAACCCGCTCATCAGGATGTCGTGGACGTTGCGGCTGATTCGCGCCCCAGCCAGCGCGGGCGGCGACGTCGTCAGCAGCTCGCTGAAGTTGAAGGATGTCGCTCCCAGTAGATGGGTGTGGCAGTCCCATAGGCCAGGGAGCAGCACTGGCACTTCTGTCGTGGGGAGCTTTTTGAACGGTGGAGGCACCGACGACGTCGGCTGCACTGAGGTGATCTTTCCGTCTTGCACAATCACGCTCATCTTGCTCCGAGGCTCACCGCGCCCAGGGATCAGGAGGTCTGCATTGATGAGGTGTGCTGAATCACCAGCTTTGGGAGCATCCGTCGAGGTCGGAGACATGGAGATTGAGCTCGCCTGTCCTTCCTGGGTAAGGGTCACGTCTGAGTTCGTGGAATATGGTTGCTCAGATCGCGAGGTCCTGTCGCTGTAACTCGGCGTTGTGGCCACTGGCACCGCCGGCTTGCGGCGTGTCATGGTTGAGTCGAGAATTCCGGAATCGTCTCCTGCTTTTGATTTTGTCGAGCAGCTGGTGAGTCAGCGGCTCACGCAAGCAGGGCTACACTGGCTCTTTGTCCTCCGTGTAGACGGGCTGGTCGATATATGCGTATATGTATGTCCAGGTATATGCTTGATTTCCTTTATCACCGAAGAAGTACTGTATCTTGATCCTGCGAGCGTTCTGTGGACAGGGATTATAGTGATTCCAAAGCAACCGGCCTCAGCCTCGAGTCTGGTTCGACTTCAAGTCCTTCGATTCAAGACAACACCGACAAGCCGAGCGTATTGCAAAGTAGCTGATATGACAATGGCAGTGGTCCAGACGTAAAGCGCTCGTTGAGTTAGCTTCATTGGTTGGGTTGTGCCCTTCACAAGCTGCCAGTGGATGGTCGGACACGGTCGTCGGCAGCACTCGTCAAGACTGACGAGCTTTCACGTCGACCGTCCAAGATGATAGCTACACTGACGAGGCAAGGCTTTGGAGGTACCCAGGTAGTCTCGACAAGCGAATAATATACCAGGTACTAGATGATGTAACCCTTCTAGGACGAAAACGGAAGGAGGATATTTCGGCACAATACTCGTAGAAGGCTACTCTGTACAATGCTGGATTCTGCGTGCCGACTTTGCCTCGATCCAATTGATTGAGACGACGAACGACAGTATCAGGTGTGCGAATTGGCCTTCTCATCGCAGGTCTAGGTGACCATGATTAAATAAGAATTACTGATATACCGACCGTTGGCTACTGGAAGTTGGACCGACATCAGTGATGGATGTCGTTCTCAGATAGCTTGGAGATTAACAGCGGGCATCTGTCCCTGCGAGAGTGAAGTCTTTAGAAGTCCTCCCAGAAGGTGTACATAAGACAGTGAGGCTTTGTGTGGGTGTACCTCATATCGACTCACACGCTCGTGTTGCGGTTCCCGTCTCGTGATCTGGAGTATGGATACTGCCATTTCTGCGGGATCAGAGACCCTACAGCCCGGCCATTATGTAGGGGCAGCACATGAGACAACGCGAAAAAATATGTCTGAAATTCAAGATCCGCAGACCTATACCGGGCGTCGAGTGTCAAGAGTGTTGGATTCCCTGTCAGCCCCTTCGTTCAAACTTGCCTTCCCTGAGACATCGAACTTCTCAGTGACTCCAGACAATAGTTGTCCACAGCATCTAGAGCGATGTTGCATGGAAGCCTCTGTAAGAAGGGAACGTGACCAGATTGGCAAGGGAATGAGAGTCTCACCCCGATGGTGCCCAGATGATCGGTATGGAGAATGTTCGAGATTGTTACTCATGGTTTCATCGAATGCCCACATTCATGCCGAATGTCCATACCGTGCCAACATTGAACCCGCCTGTAACCGACAGTGGCTGCCGATGAACGACACGATATTCATTAGTGTTGCAACAGGTACCACTTAAGGACGTAACTGAAGGTGCGTATCGGGGACTGCCGATGAAGCTGCGGCAGCAGTGGAGTGCCAGTGATGGCACAAGCATTCTATCGATGCGCAAGAATGTGTCCATCGTTTCGTCTCGTGACAGTTTGAGGCTCCTCCTGTGTCAACATAGAGGGACCTACCTGACTAAGGGACCAGACGATCGGATCACGTGCAAATCTCGTGAGTATCACGTGTTATTGAAAGAGAGTAAAGACATGGCCTCCGCTTCGTCCCGACATTTCAGCTCGAAATTCTTCCGAGCTTGAATGCGACAATAGTAAAACAACTTTCCTTGCGTTGCTGTCACCTTACTGAGGCTGGGAAAGGCTTGCAAGCCAGGCAAGGGCACATTGCACGCCACCTTCTCGTAGCGAGTCACCCAAAAATTCTGTTGAGGACCAAAGTTGCAGTGGGAGCCCACGGGGTTGAGTCCGTATGCACGCTGTGAACGCACGCCTTCGTGTTCGTACTTGCCTTACAGTAGCATTCTCTCTAGCTCGAGCTTGGAGAGTGTGGCACACGGGACGGTCGCCATTCGGGCACTGGGAGTCCAGACCCTGCAAAGGGTGAATGCCCGCGACCGTGGAAGTCTGATTGTCCATCAACTCGAAAGAGACTGGTTTGATGATCACTCAGCTTGATTCAGGGGTTGATGATCTCATCTCATCTTCATCCCATCACTACCACCGGCTCAGGAGGAAAGTTACCTGGGATATTCGTCTGAAATAGCTTACTTCCTCAATTGCGCGTCGCCGCATGAATTATGACCTGGTTCCATGTTAGACTGACGATTATCGTCCTGGAACGGCTGTGATTGCCAGGGATGGGATTGGTGGACATTCGCTGACAGCGAAGAGCAATGCATAATGATGCAAAGGAGTTGCTGATCGTAGGACAACTTGTTGAATTGAAATGTACCGTTGTAGGGGATGACTGATATGCACGTGACTAATGGATACGGCGAAGCATACAAGAGATGGAGAGCTGAGTAGGGTGGAGTGGGTTGGGGGTTGCGCAGTTTGAAATTTTCTTCGCCTTTTCTGCCTCGCCGCCTGCGACTCGCCTCTCGAAAATTCCCACCATTCTAGCAGTAGTAGTACGGCAATCGAGGGCAACACTCCTTTGCAGATCAGCATCTCACGGCCAGATTCAAGGGCGGTCGGACACGGCTAGCAGCCTCGTGATGGCCCGTCTCTGCACAACTCTGGCCTCGCTTACTCGCCCTGCCTGCGCTGCCCGCCGCCGCCGTCTCGCCACCTTACATTTGACTCTTACATTTGACTCGTCAGGCAACGTGGCTTGGGAATCTGTCAAAGCAGAGTGTCTGCAGCACCAACTCATCCCTGACGCCTCAGCTTGAGGTCTCACAAAAAGTCTCATCATGGCTGGCCAGATACGTACACAGCTAGTATTCTCATACGTAATCTAGTGTCACCAGCCCTGGAGTTACTCGAGACACCCCATGCGAAGCTCGTGGTGTCAATCAACCCCTGGTCGTGCTTCAACTCTCACTAACCCTATTGCCGTGGGGACCGCAAGGAGTCGAATTTTGGATGGCTGACGGCCCAAACTCCACGCGGCAAAGCCTTGGTCTAGCTATCGACGGCGATCCTGAGACACGCGACGACCGCTCATCGTTGAGCCCAGGAACCCACCACCTGGGAGCTTTGATCAATTTCGGTAAGGTCTATGGCGGCTGCGCTATACGGCCACCATTTGCGCTATCGGCCACCGGCCAGGCTCCTGATCTCCTACTAGCATCTTCGCGAAGGAAAAGCGGGGTCTGATGGACATCAACAAAGTCCCAAGGAGCGGACACTGGCATCCAAACCGCCAAATTGTGCTCCATGGAAAATATGCTATGCGCTCAAGCATTATGGAGTGCTGAAACAGTGCGGCCCGCCTTCTCTGCGATTGGCCTATGGCGAATCAAAGGGCACCAGAGCACAATATTTCGCAAGCCACAGCAAAGTCGGCAACCGGTGCTTCCGCCGAGGCTGGTGTTGCTACGCGATCTAAGCACAAAGGGGCAAATCCAATGCAGCTCGCAAGCCATTATTCTCACTGTCTGCTAGTCGCAAGTTCTACAGTACCACACCCAAGGCAGCTGGGGTCCTAATGCCACGGAGGGCGTCCATAATTCAGCCTAGAAGGCAACTTGCGAGATTGTTTGCCCCATGGATGGACCTACACTGCTTTGCTTTGGGGCGCAGAGTCAGCGGTAGACCAGGCGGCCCCGTACAGTACATTGTACATTATTGTTCGTACACAATTGTGGTAAACAGGGGGGTGCCACGGCGTGCACCAGTCTCAGGAGTGACAGAGTTGTGGACTTGCTTCTGAAGCAGACTGCACTGTAGCGCTGACCACAACGTGGCCCTGGCCAGAGATAGGATTCTCCATCCTACTAGGAGCCTCGTCTTGACGGGAGACCCAGGCATACCCACAACGCCTGGGCGGGTTGCAAATGTCAGGACGACCTTGGGGTCATTGGGCAGGAATAGAGAAGGGCAGTGCCAGTGTTGCAGCATACGACGGCTACCGCCAGTTCTCGAAGACAGCCTTCGTACCATGGGTGGCTGTCACGGAGGCCAGGCGATTGGCCACTAGGTGTGATTGGGCGCGAGCATTGCAGCGAGCGAAGCTCCCGCAGTCAGAAAACAAGGCTAGTGACTGAAGCCAGCATGCGTGCGTACTTCTCAGTCCGACAGCCTGGCAGTCGAAGTGTCTTGTCTGCCATTCTTCATTCTGGCCCGCCACCCACCAGCGTCTTTGAAACACGAGCGAGCGAAGAGGACACACGGTCCAGGCCAGAAGCAGACTAGGAGACTCCGACCGACATTTCCGGCTCTACCACACCCAAGTTGCAGAGAAAGCAACCCGATCAAGGATGCTTGCCCACTCACTACCAGGCTAGTCCCCCGACCTACCGATGAGTCGATCACAGTGCTACTCTCATGTCCGATGCCAGTTTGCACTGGCGTCCAAAGCCCGCCAATGGTGGCAGCCGTGCACCCTTCACTTTTGAGCCTTTCCACAAGTCAGACACCATAAGCTAGAGACTCTACGTTGGGCAAGCCTAGAAACAAACACAGCAGACGGGAGAGGAATCAGAGGAACCAGCTTGTCACCCGTTGGCGTTACAGTTCGAATCTCTCTGACTCAAGAGCATTGGCTCTATCTCCATCCAGACGTAGACTCCCGATAAATTGCTGGCAACCCGGGTGACAAAAGAGCGGCAACCCTGCCAGCCAACAGAGGGGGCAAGCCGTGCTTCGGATGACCATCTCGAATTTCATTCTTGCCTACCCCTGGTCCTGGGCGGGAGAACGTCCAGCGTTCGACAGATGCAGGCAGCCAACTGTTGTCTCGCTCCAGTGAGCGGTGATTGACACGCTAGGGCATACATAGTACAGGAGGGCCACAACACCCGCACGTTACTGGTCAATGTTAGCGCTGGTGGACGGTCTCGCAAGGAACGCTGATCGGTGGTGAGTGACCAGAAATGCGCCCAGCCACCTGGTGATCCGTCCATCTTGTCTGGCATTTTGGTCAAGGCATGCGACCCACCGGTCCTTGCTGCCAGGCCGTGCCCGGCTGGCCCTGCACCGTCCAGTCCGCCTTAAACCGAAACGGCTCATGGGCGTCCTCGTCATCCCAGCGTCAGACCACAGCCCAGGGTTCGCCAACCTTTGACGCATCGTGGTGGACCTTCTGGTCTTCCTGGCGTTCTATTCGTAGCACCTTCTGACCAGGCTCTGATAGCACTTTTGCCCCACTGGCATAAGTGACATGGGGCAATCACGTCCGTGCGTGGACGTTTGCCATGCTCGCCATGCCTGTCTGGATTCGAACTACCGTCATACCTAAATGGACCCAGTGTTATATTGCCTCGACACCTCAATAACGCCCTCCATATCAATATCAACCTCACCAACAAACAACATCCTCACTCCGCCATACCAACCGCTCATCCTTCACCTTAACCATACTTTGTCTGCTTTTCAACCTATCTGTCTATTCGTCTTTAACCATTCGCGCTGCTCCTGGAACTCCTCGCCATTCAGCCGACACAACCCAGCTTCATCCCATTGGACATATTCCACAGGACTGGCCATATTTCTTATATTTTCATCTGTTCTCAACCATCAGTCTCTGAAACCTGTTTCTGGACCCATGTTTTGAGCAATCCGTCGTCTTTTTCTTGGTCCTCGCCGACTTCCTCCTTTTCCTAGAGCAAGTACTCCGTACTTTTGGGCTCTCCCAATAATGCTACCAACACCACCCTCGTCTCCCCAACTCGCCACCTCTCTTGCGCCTGAGGACAGACTGGGTTGCGTGTTAGCCGGTCGATTGGAACTTGTCTCTATCCTTGGAGTTGGTGCCTATGGAGTGGTCTACCAGGCCGTCGACATCCTGACCAACATCACTTACGCGGTCAAGGCTCTCCCCAAAGCCGGATTGGATCCCAGGGCACGGCGCTTCCAGCGACGAGAGATTGCTCTTCATCACCAGGCGAGCCAACATCCCAATGTGGTATCCTTGCTCCGCATTCTTGACAGCCCGGACTGCACCTTTGTCGTGATCGAATACTGTCCCGAGGGTGATCTTTTCTCCAACATCACCGAACAAGGCCGATTCGTGGGCGATGATCAATTGGCCAAGCATGCCTTCTTGCAAATCCTGGATGCTGTCCATTTTTGTCACTCCGTTGGGATTTACCACCGGGACCTGAAGCCTGAGAACATTCTGGTCACTGACGAGGGTCGTACTGTCAAATTGGCCGATTTTGGACTGGCAACCACCGATGCGATCACCTCAGACTTCGGTTGTGGCTCGACATTTTACATGTCACCAGGTATGTTTTACCCGAAGTCAATTTTGCTGTGATTTCACGTACTGACCTCCATCCAGAATGCCAACAAGCTCCGAGCCGGCCATATGCTCGCTACGCCGCCGCTCCCAATGATGTCTGGAGTCTCGGTGTCATTCTGGTCAACTTGACCTGTGGTCGCAATCCTTGGAAGAAGGCCTCCCCGGAAGATTCCACGTTTCGAGCTTTCCTCAAGGATCCCAAATTCTTGAGCTCGATCTTGCCCATCTCGCCCGAGTTGAACTTGATCTTGAGACGTATTTTCGAGTGTGACCCGAACAAAAGGATTACGCTCCAGGAACTCCGGGAGATGATCATCAACTGCCCCAGGTTGACGATGAACCCATACAACAGCCTCCCTCCTACTCCTCCTCAGACACCTTACGACTACGTGGACCCGATGGACTGTGCTGGCATGGCCCTGCCACCGTCTCCGCCGGCTTCTCCAGCACCTCAGCAGCCGTTCGACTCTCAAGTCTCAGGATGGTCCTTGTTTGAACCTTCATCGAAGCAGGGTTCGTCATGTTCTTCCCTCTCCACGGATTCTGGTTACGAGTCCGAGGTTCATTACACCGATGCGGGTCAACCTTGTCAGCCTCCAGTCTTCAACTTCTACGGCAACGTCATTCCTCTGACCGAGCACGACAAACCTTACTTTACACCACCTACGTTTGTACCAGCTGTTGCCGCCTTTTAATCTTCGACATTTGTCTACATACCCTTGCGCATTACTCTGGCCGACGCTATCACGATGTTACGGTGTTACGATTGGGAATCGTTATTCCTGGATACCCGGAGGTTACGATCTTTTTATTGCACCTTTGTTGCTGGACCGGAACAGTTTCTACTTTTGCCTGGAGATTTGATGAATTATACCGTTTTAGTGCGGAACAAAACGAAAGCATTGTGTCGGAGTTGGGGGTTTTTAGACAGCGAATGGGGTTTCCCGAGTACGGATGTGAATGTTCTTGAGCCTTTTGTTGCAGAAGAGTTTGAAGAGAAAAGGAGGCAAAGGCGCAAAATTACAGTTGTCACTGTCTCTCTCAGTCCAAGTGCTGGCACGAGAAGATATGTGATTGAAGATGGGAGAGGATTTTTGTCGCATTACTGCAGCACCGAATTGTACACTGTGTGGTTGCCAGTCATCTTTTCTTTTAGCTATATGCCCTGTGGAACCATGGATAGCAAGATGGCCACAGTCGAACATCCGACCAAGGACATGGACCCAGGTATTACTCAGTCTGGTCTTCGAAAGTGGTTCTACCATGGCTCTAATAGATCACCAAAAACGCAAGCAATCAATCAAAGAATTGGAAGACTGGATACTTGATACCCTCCGAGGACACCTGGCTTGATCCGTGCGGGCTTCAAATCCCAGAGTAGGCCTTTACAAAATCAATTATTGTATACTAGCAAGACATATTGTGACTCTTTTGACGGGGCAGTAAACATTTCAATTCAGAGCGATGTCCCCGCTGGTCATGTGACCCTGACGAGAATGAGGATGAAGGAGGGAATCCTTCACTACAGCCTTCCAAGTTCCCAATCCAACACGGAGCAATACCACGACCACGGCACCTTGATCAGGCGGTAGTCACAGGCCTGAGTTCACTCTTTCGGCTCACCACCAAGTCGAATACTCCACCAAGGATTATACTGTATCAAGAAAAAATGCCTACCATGGCTACCTCGCCAGGGGTTTGCACCTCTCCGGATCCTTGGTCTCTCTCTTTCCTTTCTTGCACTCAGGTCGACTAGACATCCACACCAGGCGTTTTCGGTTCAGCTCGCACACGCTCGTGGCTGGCTTTTCCGGATGCTATTCCTGATGACAGTCGAGTGTGTCTGTCCGTCTGCCACGGTCGCCTTGAGTTCTGCCGCTCACCAAGCGACTAATGCAAGCCTCTTTTGTTCCAGCCCTGATTTTGACAGCACATGCGTCAGTCCGGTTATTCGGCCGCGCCCAGCAAGACCGCGTATAGGTTGTAGGAGGCATTGGCCGCCTTACTTTGCTGCCATTGCCCCTCCATCGCTCGATTTTCCCTCTCCTCCCGGTATCTTGTTCGCTACTCACCTATTTCCGCCACACGCTACTGCATCTCACCTACATCCAGACGTGGCATTTTGATTTGTGGTTGTTGTGTATAGCGGGGAACTATTGGCCTGGGGTGTTCCTTGCTTCCCGCCTTTCTGGGGCGATACCACTGCTACTGCCCGTCTCTCCGGCTCTCAAGCCTTTGAAGCCCCTGTAGATGGGCCTCACGAGGGTTTTTGCAGGTGTTAGAAAGAAGCGGAGGAATCCTATCATCAAACATCACAGAAAGTGTATCGGCCGAAATGCCCCGCCATCTTGGGATCTGCCTCAGTGCTACCGGCTCTATAGTCGCTGATCAGAAAATATCTTGGTCCCCTTAGCTTACAAGGCGGCCCTCCATGATGCACCTCCTTCATGCAGGAGGCTTCACAGAGAGACGCCCGCGTGCTACGAATGTGCTGAGCCTTGACAGTTTCCTGGGTCCTTCGGATCGACGACTCCAACGCTGGCACTGGCACTGGCATGGCTGGACACAACGTGGTCATGCGTACACTGTGGCACCGGGTTTTGCCCAACAACAGCCTACTACTGCCAGTGCTGTCGGTGGCTGCTCTCTTACGGCATGCATCCCTGTTCTCCAGGACTGGACTTGTGCCCCCAAAAGCCATGTCAGAACGCCCCCGACAGTCAGCCTGCCGCTTTTGTTGCACCCCATGCGTTGTGACGGACACAACCCTTCCGTTTACCGTGGCGACTTGGATATGCTTGCAGAGGGATTTCACCGGGCCCTTCCTTGTCTGGGGCCGCTGACTTTGACACGGTCACGTATGTGAAGTCCGCTGTCGGGCTCGCTGCATTGAGCACCCGTCTCCTTTGGGGTGTTGGTCACCAGCGCATCGCGTTTCAAAGATTGCGTCACCGGTCCGAAGCCTCCCAACTCTTGATATGCCTTGCAGTGGGTTGTTGACAGATTCCTAACACATCCGTGCCCGTGGGTAACACGAGAGGTGTCAACGTTCAGCTGCGGGGTTACAAATCCTGGGCAGCCAACAGGCTCTGCAAGGGGGTCAAAAAACGGTGAGGTCGAGCAGATAGCAGAGCGCGCTCATCGTTCGGATTGGTAGTATTGTGCTGCCAGAACCACGCTCTCCTACCGAAGCGAGGTTGACTTGACCCCAAAGAAGTTGGGTTATAGGTCTCCGCGGCAGGCTAGACGTCGTTTTCACCAATAGTTCGTCGTCCTTGGATATCTGCGCATCGCTCTTATTCAAACCTTCGCCCCTAGCGCCAACTTGGGACATGTCTGGGCTCCTCGGAGTTGCTGATCAAGCGGTGGCTTGCATCCAGACGCTGAGCCGAATCTGTTGCTTACAGCACAGTGCAGTACCGCGTGAAGTCGACCCCTAGTAGGTGCTGTTGCTGCAACCATGGAAATGCGGAAAGTCAGGATAGCAGGTAAGGGAAAACTACTCGGTGAGTTCACGGAGGATAGGACTGCACTGCTGTGTTCACTCCAAGCAAGAATTTCCGGGCTGCCCACACTGGACAACAACCCAAAAGACAAGGCCTTATGATGTGCAAACAACGGCTACCACCTGGGCCAAAAGTCACGTTACTTGCCCAGGTATCAATTGTACAGAGCCTCTGCGTCCAGCATGAGCGTCCAGCACGCTCTGCTTCCGCTTCTGCTTCATGGCGCCGTGTCAGTTTTCCTTGTCCTCGGATATTGAGTCTCACAGTTGGTTCCTCTAAGCGGGAAATCATGACATGCATTATTGCAGAGGGATAGTGGTTGGTAGGTCCTATTGCTCCGTGTACACGAGCTGGTCGCAGGGACTTGAGGGATTCTTATTGCTGCGGTTTGAAGAAACTCGTCGTCGTCGGATTGGCCATGTACGAGCTCACGTTGCTACAGACGGTTAATTTCTTCTATCTGCCAGCTGCGTCAGGAATTGCGAGTACCACTTCCATACGGTCTACAGAATATGCCATCAGTCAGGCAAGTCGCAGGCTCTTGAAGCGGGAGTTGACCTCCCTCTCACAGATGGATCAAGGAAGAGCAGAGACACTGCCTAAGCATACCAATACGATGCTGCGTTTGCCTGAGGCCACAATGACTATTGGTGCTATCTGGACGCTACAGGTAAGAGGTGGGTGCAATTAATGGATCACGTGTGACCAGGACGTGTTATGCATGGCCAACTATCGTTGCTGATCACTGCGTACTACTACTATACTACGGCCGGCCAGTTAAGCCGGTGTGGTAGTTTTTGATTTGGTTGGCACAGGACGTGCAATGCCCCTAATTTGGAGCGTCGACAACGCGGCTCTGCACGGATCAAATTTCATTGAAGCTTCGTGCTAGCACCAGGTACACAACCTGTGGTTGTGGTAGTGCTGAATCCTACTGTGAGCAGTACAGCACGAAGTGGTCCTTCGGTCAGGACGCTGTGGTCTCGAGGTACTGCATTGGCAGCGTCGAAGTAGCATATCTGGCCTTTTCTCATATCATTGTCCAAACAGCCTGAGCACAGCACGGATCTGGCCGGAAACAGGAATCAGTGGTGGATGATGAAAAGTGGGCTTTGGTTCAGCCTCGTCGATCATTTTTGGGGACCCGGACTGCCAGTCAGTGGTTGGTTTGGCGAAAGCAATCAATAATACTACTGCCTAACTTTTTCAGCAGAGCCTCCTTTCTCAACGGTCGACTCGAACCATGGGCCCCGCTCAACTTTATTTTACTTTGCTGGCTGGTGCTGCCAGGCAGGAATTGGTCCCAAGCTGAGGTGGTCCGTGGATAGGGATAGGGAAACTACCTAGGTACCAGATCCACCACAACTCAGATTTCGAGTTCGGCAAGCCCAAAGAGGGTCTTGGGCCTCAAGGCTAGCTAGTTGTAGAGCAACAACCGTGCGTTATTCAAGTTGTGGTGATTGGATTGGTGATATTTATTGTTAGGGAATTGGATGGGGTCACTACTGGCACTGCAGTAGGTACCCAGTGGACCAGAGCTGAGTGCTGAAGCTCTGCAGGGACGTCTGTTGATAGGAGCCATATTATATTGCTACAACGTTGTAGTACGACTAGATAGATTGGTACTAGTGGTGCAATCAATCATTTGGGGGAGGAAAGAAATGGATGGCCCGAGCGGACGGCTAGCTACCTACCTAGGCAGAGGTACAGTACCAGCCTGGTACTTGCTGACTTGCTGTGATTTGTGTACCACAGTAGAGTACATACCGCGTACTCTGGGGTGGACACGGACCCGTGCGGTAGGTTGGTACCTAGGAATCATCTCGAGGCTCGCGTATCTGATCTCGACGTGCGCTTTGGCCCTTCCATCTCCGTGACAGCCAAGGTCCATGCACAAACACCCAGGTGCTGTGCAGGGCCAGTGTCCAACAGAGCACAGTACAGCACAGGCTCGATGTGCTGCAGACTGGCACTTGGGCAACCTCATCTCACGAGCAGTACGGTGGAGCTTTTACGTGAGCTGTACATTGTACGGTGGAGTGTTTACTCGAAAGAACTACAGTGGCTGACCTTGTTGCCAGCCACATTTTGCGCCATATACCATTCTGTCACGTGAGTCTGTGGCAGTGCTGTTCGTCACGGGATCCCGTATTTCGTACTGCCTGGCGCCTGTCGTAGCTGTTGCGTTGCATTCCAGCTCTTCAGCTTCGCACTCTCTTTGGTTACAATAGAACTACTACGTGGCGAGTATTATTTCTAGAAATGTACATCCCTTCAGTGGCTCTTACACGTGGCTTGTTGCCCTGAATCCTAGGGGAAAGGTAGGTATCTAGGTAGCGAGGCTCAGCGTGACTGATAGACGAGCCAAGTCAGCCAAGTCAAACCGACAACTCCATCTCAGGCCTTCCAAGACATACTATTACGCGTCGTTATGTTTTGCTAAGCCTTGGTCATTGCCATCACCTCCGCTACTAAGCATGACTGTCTGTATACGTGGCGGCTAGGCAACATAATTGATTCAGCTTGATGGGCCGTTGATGATTTTGGTGGTAGGTTTGCTCATCAACTTTCAGCTTCTCCTTTTTTTTTGGAAGGTTAGGTGAAAGTTCAATTGTCGTGATATTACTACAATATATCGCATTTGTACACCCTTCTCCGCGCAAGACATTACTATACCACGCCCCTGTTGATCAATTTTGTACATTCCATCTGCCTATATTCTGCTCCGATCTTGGAGGCTTCATAAGAAGTCATTTCGCCGCCTCGTCGTACGGCTTGTTCAGCGGGTATCGTGAACATTGTTTATCTACACATACTCTACTCAACTCAGAAGCCTTGGAATACCTATCATCCCGAAATCCCTCTACAGCTCCCATCAGAGATTGTGAGCAAATCCACGTGGCCACTGCCGCCAGTCACCAGCACGTACACGACAAAGCACACTCGAAGTTCCGAATCCGCGATCGATCAAAAACCATTGAAAGATAAGGTTTCAGGAACCCAACACACGAGCAACAAGTACACCCAATCGAGATCCCACAACAGTTGTTCGTGGTCAAGAACTTGAAATGGCAGAGAAATACGCTCCTCCACAGTATCCGCCGCCATCGCACTCGGGCGCAGGCGACTACCAGTCCCCTCCACCACCACAGGCACAATCAAACGGCATGGTCTATCAGAGTCAAGATCAGTACGACATGTCCAGAGGTGGTCCACAAGGAGGGTATTTCCCGCAACAGCAACAGCCTTATTACGGTCCTCCGCAAGGGGGGTATTATCCGCCCCAGCAACCGCCAACCGTGATCTACGAGCGAGAGAAAAGCAGTAGCGGTGGTATCTGTGCTGGTTTGTTGGCGGGGATGGCATGCTGTTGCTGTTTGGATTGTTTATTTTAAGAAATGCATTGCAAATTGAAGAGTGCTGGGATGGGGATGGATTATTGAGTCTCTGGGCAGAACGACACAGAAAATCAAGAAATGGACTGGGAATTCTTATACGCATGGCTGTTATTGAAGGGCTTGAGATTGGGTCAGACAATACCCCCTTTCGGGAGACTTTGTATTTCCGGTCCGGCTGTGCGTGATGCCTCGCGTTCGACAGGGCACAACATATCGGGCAGGAAGCGGAATTGTTTCTGGGCTGGCTAGAGTATGCTCGGTGCAAGAGATCGTTCAATCGCTCTAAGCATGATTACCCATATGGTCTATTATACATTATTCCATTGGTTCGGATGTTGCCAATGACCAAAATCAACTACTAGGATTCCATTCGTAGGCGCTTCATCCCGCCAGATTGCGCAAATATGATGAAGTTCTTATTTGCTTTCCAAACGCTTCATGTTCCAGTTCATCTTTCCTGTATAGTTGGAAGGGTTGAGATAGACCACAGACTTGCCTCGTTCATAGTCCTCCCGATACCGCGACAGCCGCCCCAGCGAAACAACCTGGCCTTAGTGAACCGGTTTTCAAATCCGCGTTTTCCAAATGTCATCAGGCTAACCAGTTCGGGGCCGGCACCGTGTCCCTTGTTCATGCTTCAACCCCTGCCGCGTCCTCGACAATGTTATTCTGTGGCCCATCCGTCACACCTTCTGGCATACGCTGAGGAGTAGGACGTACTCCTCGAGTAGCAGCAATAATGGTCACGACCACCACCAGCGATAGGACTGGCGGTCAGCCTTGTTGCAAGGAATCTGTACCAGCGAAGCAGCCATCGCTCTTCGATCCCCTTCCGCAACACTGTCGTCCCACCCACAACCTCGGGAGCCTTGCTGACCACCACCAGTCTATGGTAAGGATGCGAGCTTGGTCCTGGTACGACCTGTCGCGAACATGTTCCACAAACCTGGGACCGGTTTGCCGACCCTGGATCAGTCCTCCTGGTAGACTCAGTCGGACATCAACCAGCTCGAATGGTTTATAGAAATTGGGCGACATTGCCATCGCTGGAGGTCATCTCAGTGGTCGACTTCCCAAGTCAACTAATGTGCTGGGCGACATTTTGGTCTTTCGACGCAACCGGCGCTAGGCTGTCGGCCTGCCCTTCCGCATCGCTGCACGATGGTGTGTTCCAAGATTGCAGACGGTCGGCAAGCTCTATTCCACCGCTGCATGAAGGACTTCAGCTCTGGGAAGTAGTGTACCTGCACATTTCATCGCCCGGCTCCCTTCAGAACAGGACATCTTCTCAACCTTGGGACAGTGCACGATAGAACGCGGGATCACATAACCAAACACATGCTTCCCTGGCTTACTGCGCCGTTTTCCGTAGTAGTCATAGCGGCAGTGCGAGTAATGTCTTCCAGAGCCTCCCACATCAATTCTCCGGTCAGAGCACTGCACTCTGCGTAGCGATCGCATTGCATCTCTTGAGCAACGCGCAGAGCCTCTTGAGGCATCACGCATTCAAACGTCCCGTCCTCCAATCTCTTATCTGTTCGCTCGTCGCGTTTTAATCCCAACAGCATCACGGGCATATTGTGCTCCAAGTGGCCATAATGCATAGACAGCTGCTTGCGCCAGTAGTACTGCGCATTATGAAGCGACTCGCGCGAAGATATCGAGAATGCGATGATGGTGAAGTCCGGCTCGTCCGGGAATGGGTCCACGAACAGCGTCGACGTCGAGGGATGGATGCGGAATTTGTACGGCCGTCCGAACAGCGTCACATTCCAACTTAAAGGGCCGGCTGAAGCGGGAGCTGGCTTTCGCTGGGCTGGACTCTCGAGTTTTCCATTGCGCACGTGTTCAATTTGACTGCGACAGTAAGGCCGTATCAGTACCTCATGTAAAGAGGGTATGGTTGGTGCAGCTAGAACGCAGTAACTTACGCCAGGAACGTAGCCTTGCCCACGCCTGGACTGCCTAGGAACAATATGTCTACTTCTGGAATAGGCCTGCCTTCGAGCACAACCGGCGCCATGCTCGACCTCTGGCACTGCAGAGAGATACGATGGCAGCACCAGGTATCACCATCGGAGCACGACGAGGCTGAAGCCCCCGCATCTACGCGATTGCCGTGGCAACCACGCCGTTCCTAATCCGGAAGTACATAAATACCAAGCCATGGAACCGTGAGTGACGGCATCTGGCCATGATATTTGTTTCATCGCGACCGCGTTGATCTTTGTGCTGATGCTCCAGCAGGCTGTAGAGGTTCTTGCTCACTGGAAAATCAATTCGAGATGGACAGTCCAACCAAAACCTCGCCGCAAACCTCACTCTTCCAGGTCTACCTCCGTCTACGCCCACCTATTCAACCTCAAGTGCCCAAGCAAAAAGCTGAGAAAGCTGAGCCATGGTTGATCGTCGAACCAGCGAGTCCGGCAGCTACAAAAACTGAGAACGAAGTCAAGACATTTCCCACTCATATCACGCTCCAACCTCCGAATGACTCCCGCAAACGTGCAATTGAGAGATTCGGGTTCACCAAGATTTTTCAAGAGGATGCCACGCAGTTAGATGTGTTCCAAGAGACAGGCACAGCCGACGCAGTTCAAAGTGTGCTACAAACAGGAAGAGATGGCTTAGTAGCAACTCTTGGAGTGACTGGGAGTGGAAAGGTAAACAACACCCGAGTGGCCCTGGGCTGTAGCTGACCGCGATAGAGTCACACTATCCTAGGATCGAAGTCTCAACGGGGACTGACGCAGATGACCTTGGATGTGCTTTTCAGATCAATTGCAGAGAAAATCAGGCGCCCTCATCACCCAGATCTACCCACGGATACGGAGCTGCTGTCCTCTCTCCAGGCTTCCGATCCGTCTGAGGCTCAGATTCTCTCCGCAACCACTTTCCTAGATTCAGTCTTCAGCGATGGCGACCGAGCCAGATTATCACGAGCCCAGACACCCATGTCAAGGGCCCAGACGCCAATGATGGTATGCAATGAAACCCATGAGCTTCCCGGCTCCTTTCCCTCTTCCCCCAAACCTCGCCCAAGTACATTGGCTCCCCGGCCAGCCTTTGTCCCAGATCAGTTCGCATCCACTCCATCCTCCATACGGTGCCTGCCGTCCATTCCCCAGACAATACCTTCGGTTGAGAAGGATCCATGGCGACCACCATCCAAGGCCCCATTCCTTGCCCGTTTGAGAAGTCTCAGGAAGTCACCTGCTAAACCCCAGGTTGTAAAGGATGCCGTATCGCACTACAATCGAAAGATGCCCATGCCGCGACCCAGCCACTTTCCCCAGCAGCCGGACCTTTCATCGTATTCTTTGGACGTCGACCCTCACGCAGAATATGCTGTCCTCGTTTCGATGTACGAGGTTTACAATGATCGCATCTTCGACTTGCTATCGAATCCCACATCCCCTAATGCACCGCCGATGACAACCAGACAGGGAGCTGCCCTTCAAAAAGGATTGCTTCGACGACCCTTGCTGTTCAAGAATACCGAAATGTCGTCAGATCGCAAGGTTGTCGCAGGATTGCGCAAGATCGTGTGTGGAAGCTACGACGAGGCTATGATGGTCCTTGAGGCGGGGCTAACCGAAAGAAGGGTGGCAGGGACTGGAAGCAATAGCGTCAGCTCGAGAAGTCATGGCTTTTTCTGCATCGAAGTGAAGAAAAGACCACAAATGCAAGGATATGGAGGATATGGCATGGCTGGCTGGAGCGGTGGCACCATGTCGATTGTTGATCTGGCGGGGTCGGAACGAGCCAGAAATGCAAAGACTACCGGATCGACTCTCGCCGAAGCTGGAAAAATCAACGAAAGTTTGATGTACCTTGGGCAGTGTTTACAGGTTCAAAGCGACTGTCAACAAGAGGGCAGCAAGCCGATCGTACCGTTTAGACAGTGCAAGCTCACGGAGTTGTTGTTTTCGAACTCTTTTCCCTCGGCGAACCACACCGCAGCATACAGACCACCGCAGAAGGCCGTCATGATTGTGACTGCAGATCCACTGGGGGATTTCAATGCCACCAGTCAGATTCTGAGATACTCAGCTCTAGCCAGGGAGGTCACGGTTCCTAGAGTCCCAAGTGTGACCAGCGCAATTCTTGGGGGAGGACCGCAGGCAAGAGCTGGCCTCAATGGACGCACTACTCCTCAAGATATGCACAATAATTATTTCAGTGCTCAAGAACTGGAACAAGCGACCAATGAAGCCGCTCGGCTGGCAGAAGAATGCAACGCTCTTGCGGTCCGACTTGCGGAAGAAGAGATCAAGCGAAGCGAAGCAGAGCTGAAGCTTCAAGCAGCAGAAGAGAAGATGATAGTGATGGAGCAAGAAGTGCGAGAAGAGTGTTGGACCGAGATGGAGCAGAGGTTGGAGGAAGAAAAAGAACGATGGCGAATGGCCTGGGAGCAAGAGAAGCTCCGGGGTGAAGAGTTCATCGACGGCAAGCTTGAAATACTCGAAAAGACGACCAAGATCACGATTCATGAAGACGCTCCCAATGATGCCAGAGTTGATGAACTTGAGCGGGAGAATGAAATGCTTAAAGCAAAGTTGCGAGTATTAGAGCAGGAGATGCAGACAAGAAGTCCGACAAAGAAAACAAGAGCAGCAGCATCGACAAAGTCACGGTCGCCGACCAAAGGGCTGATCTTACAGGAGGCCTCAAACGGCAACATTGCCACAAATCCGTTCCTTACTTCGTTGAGATTACGGGACAGTGATGCGACAGTCAAAGCAAAGTCCAGTGAGGAGGATTTCCAACTGTTGGATGTCTCTCCACGAAAGCTCTCGTTGAGAAGTTCAAGCGTAACCCGGGCTGTCGCAGGGGAACAACCACCACCAAGTACGGTCAAGAAGCCTCGCAAGCTGACCACCCGCAAGTGGGATTTGGGTGATCCAGATGAGTTTTGATGTGCGCTTTAGCGGCTTTTGTATGGCGTTGGGGGTAGATATGAGGGTCGATTCATTGATAGCGTTGGATGCTAAATTGTATGACCATTGGAGACATTGTTCTGACTGCTTATCCTAACATGAACAGACGCTGCAGAATAGCAATTATTGGCCTTCAGGTAGTGGCCGTCGCACGGGTTGTGGTGACTTGACTGTATGGAACCGACCAGCAAGGCTGCCGCAAACACTGCAAGGCTGTGGGACAAGATCGTGAGACCAATGACGAAAGAATGGCATTTTGGAAAAGGCTGGACATATCATTTTTCGCGCAGCGGTGTAAGAAGGATCAGAGGAAACAGATTAAAACACCAACCACCAGCATTTCGAGTATTACAGGATTAGTCGGGAGTGGTGTTAGTATAAAGATTGTGGATGCTGTGGTGGATGGTGGTGACAACTGACGTGGCTGGGGGTGGATTCGTGGTTTTGGTGCTCCACCAACTTTCTCGAACTCGGCCTTGTGTAAAGGGTGCGAACACCACCACCAACACCACTGTTGACCGTTACTCACACCATTCCCTCGATCTGCCAGCTTTTCTGCTCTCCTTTCCTCTTTGCTTTCGCCCTCAAGCTGATTGTAAATGCATGTTTACCATCGAACGGTCTGAATTCCTATCCGTTGTCGCAGCTTTCGTCGCTCGTTCTCGAGAGAACCCTCCGGCCACCTCCATAATCCAACTGCACATTCCACGCAAGTTTGATAGCGTTCCGGCATACGTTCGAACCTCGCGAGAGTCGTTCTACCCAGACCACCGGCAACTCGTCGATAACGTTCGCTACCTTTGCCTATACCTCCGTCTTGACCTGCCGCTCAGGGTACGGCAACTCCTCACGTCAAGGCGCCATCCTCCGGCCGTCCTGCAATTAGTCGACGAAGGACAAGATTAAATACCCTTCGGTTCAGGCATCTTCCCGGGAACTTTGAGTTCATATTGAAGAGAAGAACGTGGAAGAAACAGATATAACGGTGGTATAAAACGAACTGGTCAAAGCAGAACAGAACCCCGGATCGCCCACGGAACGACCCGTGGCCGTCTGGCACGGACCTACTTCATCTACAACTACAAGCAAAGGATCGATTGCTGGCACGAGCTTCTTGTCTCGATCGATAAAGAATTGGTTCCAACGTCACCGTGTTCCATCTACAGCCTTACACACATACGACCACGATCCAGTTTAACTGCCAGTCCTGGCACACACCCCCAATGGCGCCAACCATCTCCGACCACAGTGCGACAGGCGACCTCCTGAAAACCGTATTGAACCGGTCCATATCTTCCACACTCCACACTCTAACCTCGCGGGCTACTTCATCATCATCATCAACTCACAAAACTCCCCTGGCGTCATTATTCGCCCTCATCATTCGAGGCACAGTCAACCTCACCAAACGAACAATAACAGACACAACCATCCTCGCAGCCCGATCACCCAGTTCCGAACTATTTCACCACCACCACTCGGTTCTCATCCCTCCTTCGACTCTATCAAAACGCCAAAATGCCGTCCTCGCCATCCCCACCACCTACGCCGGCTTGAACGCCGGTCCTGCCCCCGGAGCGCTCGTCGGAATAGTTCTCGGATCCATCGCCGGCTTCATTCTGATCCTATACATCATCCTCTCGGCGTTTAAATTCTCGGCGAACCGCAATACCACCGTGATCGAGCAAGATGTCGTGCATCATCGTCGTCGTTCGCCCCGGAGAAGTCGAAGCCGCAGCCAGGCCATGACCGAAGTCAGTGGTGTCGGTACGCGACGGGAACGGGTGGTGGAAGAGGAGCGAGTCGTGGTCGAAGAGCATGTGGGCCCGCCTAGTGTCGAGGAAGAGGATATCGTCGAGGTCATCGAGGAGCATTCTCCTGAACGACCTGTCAGGAAATCAAGTGGTCGTAGTGGGTATCGAACTGTTGATCCGGCCGAGTTTGGAGGTGGAGGGAGGCCGATAAGAAAGATCTCGAGGAGGTGATGATGCAGCCATAACCCATGTTGGAAAGCCATCCATGTTCAAATTGTTAAACATGAGTTTGGATGTGCACCTTTGGAACGCTCTGTCTTGATTCGTTTGTCGTTTTCCGGCGAGGAGTTGGATTGGATTGGATAGGCATGGGAAGAAATGTTATTTCGACTGATTTGACTGCCCATCAGATTGGCAATATGTGCCGGTTCACTATATTGTGTTTTGTCACCTGTGATGGCATCTACAACTGTCACATCCATGGTCTACGTAGGAATGACCATGCCTACAAACCTGGCACAGCGTAGCGTAACACATTGATCATTTTCGAGCCTTTCTATTTCCATTCTATGCCACTTCAATCCCACCTCTTCCCAACTTTAACCCCCAACAACTTCTCTGCATTTCTGTACGCAATACCCTCCAACTGCTCTTCCGTCACCAACCCACTCTTCTGCACCTCCAGCATAAATTGGAGGCCGTCCTCGTTCGTAGCAAACGGATAATCAACACTATACAAGATATGATCTATTTTCGTATTTCGCAAAATACACGCCATGGGATCAACACTCCACACACCACTGGTGGTGATATAGATATTCGTATCCCAAACACTCTTGAAATCACGTTCTCGGTCCCCCCAGCGCCTCGATAGCGCGACAATCCGATCCAGCATGAACGGCAGTGTTTCGCCCATATGCCCAATGATGATCTTCAGTCGAGTTAAACGGTCGAACAAGCCAGATGCAAACAGTCGTAAGATGTGTGTGGCTACGTCGGCGTGCCATCCGAAACCTGACGTGGCGATGGATTGCATTGCGCCTGAGGAGATGGTACTGGGAGTGTTGGGGTTGGGGTCAGTGTAGTATTGGGCGGCCCGCATCGCGTCCGTCGGCCAAGTTGGGTGTAAATAGATGGGAACATTGAGGTCTTGAGCCGTTTGGAAGAGTGTTGTTTCGTACTCTGCACTGTCGAAGTATGCGCCTGTACTGGTGTGGTTGTCGATCAAAGCGCCGACGAAGTTTAGGGACTGAATGCAGCGGCGGAGTTCGGTGGCGCAGGCGGCGCCTGAGTCTGAGACGGGGAGGACGGCGAAGCCGGCGAATCGGGGATGGCGTTGGTTGGGATTGGTGTCGGTGTCCTGCTGCTGTTGTTGTTGTTGGTGGTGATGGTGGTGCTGAATGGCTCGTGCCAGCTGGTCATTGGCAGATCGACACTGAGTCGCTGAAATCGTCCCTGGTGCATGAGATACGATCTGGAGAGATACTCGGCCTGCGTCCATGTGTTGCAGCCGCAGGGTGTCGAGGTCTGCCAGTTTCTCTGTCAGTCCGGGAATGTGTTTGAGTTGTTCGGAGTATTTGTCCCCGTGGGATGAGAGCATCGCTTCGGAGATGAAGTGTTCTTCGAGGGTGATTAGTGGTGGAAGGGGCGGTGGTGCCATCGTATTGAAACAGTGGGATAGGGTGTTGCTAGTGGTATTGGGAGTATAGTATAAGGTGGGAGTGTCGAGACGCTGGTCCCGCCCGGTCTTGGAGCAGAGATTACTCTGGCGCAATGAAAACGGTGCTTGGGATCAGTAAAGACTCTTTTCGAAATGAGATGGATGAAAGAGACCTGAGCTGAGCAGAGGAGGGTAGAGGACGGCTGGTAGGTTAGTAGGGAGGTTGTTTCTTGATCGATCTGGGCTGGTTTGGTACAGGTCAGTCAGTCAGTCCGTCAGTCAATGTGTTGCAGTTTTCGACGGAGGGCTGGGAACAAGGCTGGGAACCAAAATAGAATGTCAACCATGTACAACAAAGGTGCTGTTGCTGTGGTATCAGTGCCACACTGTGGTACCCCCCCTTATGATTTAGCCGTCCGAGGTGATCAAGGGTATGGCACTGTACAGTATGTATCCGGCTGGCCAAACTGACTTACATCGGGTGCCAGGGGGAGCAGAGGGCTTCGAGGTCTCCTTTTTGTGACTCCCTCCCCGCAGGATAATTCGTAATCCCAGGCCGGAACTTACAGTGTGCGATACAACAACTACTACGCTTTTGCACATTGTACAGCGCGAAGTCATGAAGTCACTACAAGGTCGAAGTCATGGCCAGTGGAACGTGGCTGGTCCGGCTCGGACAAGGCGGAGATAACTCAGGGGGCCGATAACTGATTGGCTGGCGGACCGGCCGGGCTGCTTATATAAGCCTCTATGTGACCTCGACACCATCACCAACATCGTGGAAGCAGGGACTATTTGATACCAGCCCTTTCGACCTCACCCTCGCTCTGCCCACTACGCTGCGACTATTCTCCATTCGAAAGTGCAGAACAGAACAGCTTGCTAGCTGACCAGGTCAACATGTTACAGTGCCTCCACTACCTGGCTTGATCTCCCCTACCTTTGACTCTCCATTCTCCCCTAACCTGAATCCTTTTTCTCATGATACTGCCCTTCTCGGTCTGCACTTTAAAGCCACCAACATCTGTTCCACTTATCACTTCTATCCTTCCCGTTCCCGTTCTTCTTCCCATTGACCCATCATGCCCATAACAGTCCGCCCACTCCCCTCCCTCCTCCCCAACGACCCTAAATCACACCATATAGGCAACCCTCCCACGGGCTTCCGAAACCCCTGGCCCTCATTCACCGAGACCCACCACGGCCTACTCAGCGTGCTCAAAGTCCGCTTCGCCAAAGACAGACCGGCATTCGTTCCCGTGCCATCAGACCGATCCGAACTGGCACCGGTCCACAAGATCGATTTTGCAGCGTTGCAATCTGCTTCTGATCCGGTTTTTATGAAAGTGACTTGGATTGGACATGCGAGTTTTCTTATACAGACGACATGTCCATCGCCAGCACCAACAATACCAACGACATCACCAAGGACACCAACACTACCACCACCACCAACACCAACGACGACAACAGTATCACCGGCACCGTCACCGGCACCGTCCAACTCTAACCGCCTTCCACCTTCCGGACAATCACGAACCAGAGGCATCAACATCCTCTGCGACCCAGTATTTTCAGACCGCACGTCCCCTATATCCTGGTTAGGACCAAAGCGATACACGCCTCCACCATGCTCATTGTCCGAACTCCTCGATCACATAGAAATCGACGTCGTCCTAATCAGTCACAACCACTACGACCATGCGGATGCGGCAACCCTAAAGACGATCTGGGCGCGCCGGAAACAAAATGTTCGGTTCATCGCGGGTTTGCATAATGCGCGATGGCTGGTTTCGGCTTGCGGGATTGATAGAGAGTGTATTATCGAGTTGGATTGGTGGGATAGAGTGGAGATTGAAGTTGACTTTGATATTGATATTAATCAACCACCGGCAGCATCGGCATCGGCAGAACCGGGTCAACGTCAAGAAGCCACTGCAGCGGTGGGAGGAGTACAGAGTGAGACCTCCCCAAGCAATCCAGGCAAGGGCAACGAAACAGCAACAACGTCTCCTGAGGCGATACCACGGACCCAACCAAAAACAGACAACAATACCACTCCATCATCAATGGAAGCAAGAAACTCGAACTTGGATTCCGCAAGAGCAAGAGCAAGAGTGCAAATCACATGCACGCCAACCCAGCACTTTTCCTCCCGCAGCGTGTTTGACCGGAACCACGACCTATGGTGTTCATATGCTATTGAGGACTGTTCCACTTCATTACCATCTGGGCAACACCGTGGTCCTAAGATCTATTTTGCCGGCGACACGGCCTACCGCACCGTCGGAGTCACGACAACAATATCCAGCGAAGCCAAAGACGAAGTCAAGGACAGAGATAGAGATCAGACTCCAGCCTGTCCAGCATTTAAACAAATCGGCAACCTCCTAGGTCCCTTCGACCTGGCCCTCCTGCCAATCGGACTATGCCAGCCTCGGGAGTTCATGTCCAATGTCCACGCGGACGCGTGGGATTCCGTGCAAATCCACAAAGATGTTCGCGCCCGCAAATCTATCGGCATGCATTGGGGAACCGTGCGTGGCGGGTTGTCGGCGCAGTATGAGGATGTGCGGGATCCGCCGAGGCATTGGAGACGGGCGGCGGAAGAGGCTGGGTTGACCTGGGGGCGAGATGTGGCGTTGATGGATGTTGGGGAGACGGTGTTGGTGCGTGGTGAAAGGAAGGAAGGCGATGGATGAATAAGTGGATGGATGGATGAATGGATGAATGAATTCAGCATGATTGCGGTTGAAGTTGGATTTTGGAACATGTATATGATAGTGGGCATCAACGAGAGTTTGCTGCTTCGCATTCTAGATGTCTTGAGGTGAGATGTCTTGTTCCTAGGTAGGTATACTACCATGCCTTCCAATACTGGCGCATACGATCGATATCAAAACACCAGATCGGCAGCCCTCCGCCAGATCACCTCCTGCCTTTCGAGCATTTCGGCGGTGAAGAAGAATCGAAAGTCTGCGTCGTCCCGGACAAATTGGAGGGGCAGTGGGAATGATGCCGCGCAGTGGTCTTGGGTTGTGTCTACTTCTTCATGGTGGTTCTCTTTGTAACTGGGACCGCTTCGACTTCCACCTCCGACACCAACACAGCCACCTCTGGCACGGTCATGTTGGCCACAGTCACCGCCGACGCGAATCTGATTCAGTCCATTCACGCCTGCAGCGTCGGGGTGGAACGTCCTGCGAAGAGAGAGGTCTGTGAAATGATTAATCAACGACGAAGACGCGAGATTGCCTCTGCTTCTGTGATCATCGTTGGTCTTGTCGGTGCTGGTGTCGGAGATCGATCGCTCACTTTGCCTCATTCTCTCTTCTGGACATCTCCTCTCTCGCTGCGCGCTCGGCAAAGCCGCCTGTTCTCCCGCAAGCCTGGCAGTGGCTAGTATCGACTCGATTGACCAGAACGTGTGACCTTTGGTGGCGCCAAGGTACTGCATGGGAGGCGGTAATACTTGGTCTATGATATCTCCGTTACGATTTCTGCTTCCATTTCCAGTTCCCCGGGTATGAGCACCGATTGGCGGTCCACCCACTACCACAGACCTCACCTGGCCTCCAGTCTGCGTCTTCAATAGTTCGGCGAAAACGGCGCATGTGGATGCGCAATAACCCTCTGTCAAGAGGACAACGTTCGACGGGTCGAAGATCGGCCGGGCGGATTTGTTAGTCGGAGTCATATGGAAGCCTGGAGGGCCAAGGATGTCCGGGTTGGGTCGAAAAACGTTGGTGAGAGGCCTGCCATCATTGGAGGAATTGAGTTGGTGGTCGTCAACAATAGTGAGACGGCTGTTGTCGGTTTCTTCTTCAAGTCTTTGGAAGCTACTCTCGTGGACTTCCTTTTCATCTTGGCGCCGCGCAACATTGCCATGACGATAAAGTTGCTTCTGTTCTCTTTCCGCAGACTCTTCCCCGCTATACATGTGAGCCCAGTCCTGCCATGGCGATCCGTCCGGCGTAAGATACGAATGGACGTCGAACGGATTCCCCACGGCAGAGCCGGAGTCGCTCACGTTTAACTGGGACATTCTTGTTCCAAGGTCATCCAGAACAGACGAAGCGCGCATGTTCGCCAGAGCAATGGGTTCCAGATCCGGAAATAGTTGAACAAACAAATCCAGCCCTAGTTCGACGATTCCGCCTCCATTGGCGAAGACATCGATAATCAACTTGGTCTTTTTCTCGATTCTGCACTGCTCGAGAAACTTCGAGACCGTGGCCTGGAAGCCGGTTGCCTCCTCGTCCGGGATATCGAAGCTGGGAACCGACAAGACTGCTGTGTCATTCTTCTCGGCGTCGAGAAAATATCCTGCCACCCGTCTTCCGAAGTCACTGACGACAGGTTCGGGGTAGAATGGCAGAAGTGGTAACTGCTCATGCTTCGACGGAGGCGGAGGCTGGGCAGGAGGCGTTGTTCCTTGGGGCTCCTTGTAAACGCAGAACTTTGTATAAGCAGACGATCCATCCGTCACATTGTCGAAACTAATGGCTATCTCGGCAAGAGTCGGGACATGAAGAACCGATCCATTAGCGAATTCAATGCTTGTTTGTGGACCTGGATAGAATACCGGATTCACAAACCCTCCATCTCCTGCAGCAGCGCCGAACTGAGCTACCTGTGCAGCCTCCCAGAACAGGAAGTTGTATCCGGCATCGGGGTCATGGAAAGGGAACTCCCCGGCCTGGGACATCAGATATTTTAGTGTTGGAACGCCGTTAATGCTGACCACATGTGACGGGGGCTGACTGTGGGCCTCATGTTGAATTGCTAGATCGATACTGCCTTGAACCGTGATTGATTCAGGTTCAACTACAGGCGGTTGGCCAGACACATCGCTTCGCAAATAGACTCGTGGTAATTGTAGGCCGTCAGACGAGACGGACACGAGCGCCGCATCGGGAATTTTGAATGCGCCTACGCTCAAGAGGTCCGGGATGAATGAAAAGTGACCGTCCCGAGCGGACAGAAAGAGGCGGTACAAGTCGGTTTGAAATGCATATTCGCCGGTGTATTCTCCCCCAGCAACTTTGTCGATTAGATCTTGGAGAGACCTGAGGATGTCTATTGCCGCGTGTGGATAGTCGGCTGGAGGGTCCGCTAGGTAGTGCAACGTCGACTGGAGTTCGACATAAGGTTGCAGCGAATGCAGAAGGTCGAGGGCGGCTTGGGTGTCGATCGGGATGGACTGCAAGCATTCATGGAAGAGTTGGCCGTCAACAAGGGCCGCTGTGACTGGAGGGCTCGGTCAGATTGGTTCTAGAATAGGGGTGATTCAGCCAATATTAAGGATTGACACTCATTGCCTGGTTTCCTTGATGTGGGAAGTGGTGGTTAGATGCATACCTGTTGGGGTAGCAGCCACGTAGGAGGCGCTGGCAGCACTGACTTGCGCGCATGGCTCGGAAAAGGTCCCGGAGGAAGGCAGGGGAGTTTGTCCACCGATTACAATTCCGAGACTTGCTAAGGCGCAAAAGAGAAACCGCATGCGTCAAGAACAGCGTGATAAAGCATTAGTGTCGGAAGGCTCTCTCTTTCAAGCGCCAGACAACGCAGAAGAAAGGTCAACACGGCAAAATAGATGGTCCAGGAAAGGAAGACTGGAAGCAAGACACAGGGAACTCCAGTCCGTAGAGATAGACACCAACACGGCAGAAGGTGTGTGAGGAAGCATCGAACTGAAGTCAGAACAAGACCGACCCTCCAGAGAGCCCCGGCGCGGGACAGGGGAGCTGTGGCCGGGGCAGACATCGAGGCCAAGTTGATAGCGGCAGAGCCTCGAAGCATCTTCTTAGAGTAGCCAATGCATAGCGAGATCATAGGAGATCAGAGATCTCAACATACAGTCCAAAAGGTGATCAAGGGGATGATTGTGGATCCAGTGTAGCTCTGAAACCGGAGATGGACCGTCCAGAGCTCAGGGTATACGTACAGTATACGTACCCTTGTCGACGCGCACAGCCGCAAGAAATGGAACCATTACGACGCATCCAAGTCTGGCATGTGATAAGATGCCTGGTATGGAATCCTGTATTTTGCACATTGTTGAGTAGCCCGGTAAGAAACCTTCAGCTCCTGCTATGATGACTAGGGATGAGAAGTCGAGACAAAACGCGAACGTTACAACGAAAGTGAAGATGCTAGATTGACCCACCGTGGGCCGTGGGAAACACACTTGGATATAATTAAGCGAACCATTCGGGGAATATCGAAGTCACCACCAACAAGACTACGACCATACCGTAGCTAGCTGTACAGCGTAGTATTGCGCAAGTCTGTACTGGCGCTCCTTATGCGAGATTGGCGACGACATGGGTGTTGATAATGTCTTTCTATCGGTATCCTGGCTAGTATTGTCAAACAGTCAGCACCGGCTGCTGGCGGAAGGCGCTGTTTAAGGGATAAGTACAACAAGGATCAGGACCTAGATTAGATACTGCATTGTCTGTCAACGAATACATCCATCGGTATCATCCTTCTCATAAACACTTGATATACATGCATACGGCCATACAATCATACTGGGATATCATTGACAACACAACCTTGGCAATCAATAACTCTCCCACACCTGTTGACCCATGGAGATCAACCGGTTGAACAGCGCATCTCGGTCCTTGATAGCCATGACATGGTATCTCCGACCATCGCGGGTCACCAACTCGATGCCATCCTTGACTTCGCGGTTCGTGGCCCATCCCACCACAATCTTACCCTTCCATCCCAATCCGCCAATCTTCTTCACTTCCGCCAGATCGGCAATCGAGATGGCCCAGTCGGGATCGTGAGGCATGGTTTCAACCGACTCATGACCGTCCAAATGCGTGGTGAAATAGACACACGGCGAGGCTGGTCGATTGCCGCTGGGAGGAGAAACCGAGCTGTCGATGTAGACAGCGCCCTTGCGGCCGTTGTATCTGCCTCGGTATTCCACTGGGCCCTCGACCTGCTTGGCCTTCATCTCGTCTTTGGTAGGCAGAACACCCAGCTTTTCCTTGGCAGATTGGGATCCCAGTGATGCTTTGACGGAGTCGACAGTCAGTTTGGTCTCTACACCTCCAGCCGTGGTAGTCTTGAACGCAGACATGATCTTGGACCCGATGCCTCCCTTCTTCTTCTTCTGTGCCTCTTGCTCCGCTGCCTTGGCCTGGACCTGTTCCTGGGCTTGTGCCGGGGTCTGTGGCTGGCCAGCCGGTGGCTTGTCCACAGTGATGGCATCTTCAATCTCCCCGTGAGAAGCATCCAGTCCGTTGTCTGTGAGAGCTTTCTTGTCCACTTCGGCCGGCTTCTCTGGCGGAGGCTCATTAGAGGTCGGAGGTGGAGGCAGAGGTGCTCGATTGGCTTCACCGATCCGCAAAAGTGTAAGGGTAAGTTGAGCATTGGTAGGAACCCCCTTGAGGAGCGTGTTGCGAAGTTCCAAGTATTTGGGCCAGTCGGGGATTTTCTCGTTCAACAAGCGGATACCGCGTTGCATCAACGGGTCGGAGAAGAAGGCAAAGCCGCCAAAGAAGGTGGTTCCCTTGATGACCCATTCCGCTCTGGTGACTAGAGAAATGAGCAGGAGAGGGACGAAAATGGCACCGAGTTGGTAACGCTTCTTGTGCGAGAAAGGTGGAGTAGGAGACAAGGCATTCGCAAAGCGCTCCCACATGTCCGAGACATCGTTGATTGCATGCATCACAGGACGCATCTGCTTCCACACAGTCTCTTCCATCGGCTGTTTGGTCTTGTCATGTGCCGGATGTGGCGTGTCACCTTGGGCAGAAGCAGAAGCATCGGCAGCAGCGGTGGCCATTTTGGTTGGATCAGGCGCTGAAGCATCGAGGGTCTTGCTGCCACCTTTCTCATCCGGATTGGCCTGGTCGTGCTGTCCCGCGGCACTGGAGATGGCCACCGAGGCAATACCAGATACCAAATTGCTGGCTTCCTGCTCGACAGCCTCGCCCTGGTGTTTCTCCGGCGCGCCTGTAACACTGTCATGACTACCCAATACTCCGGCCTTGGGTTTCTGGACTCCACCAGTCTTGTGGTCGACCAGAGCCAGGGGTGCGGGTGGGAAAAGAAACGTGCGAGCCTCAGGAACTGTGATAAGGACAATGATGAAGGTGAAGAGTGTTGGCATGATCAAGTCGAAGATCCAGGCGAGAAAGTATACTGCGGCAAAACCTGCCGTTCGACGGGGTTCGCGCCATGATCTCAGTCGAGCAATGTGTTTCCCAAAGGCGATAAGGCCAACAATGACCGTCATGTACAGCCGTTCCAAGGTGGATCGCAGTTTGTCGGGAGAGAATTCATCTTCTTCGGCGATGTTGAGGTCGAGACCTCCAGGGGGTGATTCAGGGATTGCTTTGACATGGTACATTTGCTACAGACAGCAGAGGTAAGTGCGTGTTCAAAACCACAGTATTGAAAGGAGAGCGAAACTTGCCTTGTTGAATCTTCTGACCAACGTCCACAGCTCCTCGTTGGGCAATCTGCCGACAAAAGTTTCTACATTGACCGCGTTGGCTTGCCATCCTAGGTTGGTGGTTGTATCTTCCTTACCGGCCCGCTGCGCAGCTCCTTGGATTTCATGGTTCTCGGTGGCCAGTTGGTGACTGGTGGTGGTCTTTTGTCCCAGAGGAGCCTTGGGGGTTGCAGTTACAGGCTTGGCCGGTTCGACATGTCCAAGTCTCTTGTCGGAGGTCTCTTCGCCTGGGGGAGTTGTGCCGCCGTCGCGGAAGACGTAGCCTGGCGGAGGCATGGTGGGAAACGTAGAGTGTGGCCAGTCAGTAGAGGATGGAGTATGCAGTTGGAGAGGAAGATGTGTGAGGATTAAGCTGAAGAGCTGATATACGTTGGGTGTTGAGTTGCGAGAAATGCAATCAACTCTAGACAAAGAGGTTATAGACCAGGATAGAATCGTCCATGTCTTGTAACTTGACTCTTGTTTGTCCCAGTTCCAGGCGCAGTTCCAGTTCCAGTGACTTTTCTGGTGATGGACGCATTTCGTGGCCTTGACGTCATTGGCGTTGTGGTGGAGCACATCTGATCAAGATGCGAATCATCAAATCATCGCTTCCAGTTCTGCTGTTTGGCATGTCAACCAACAACTTGAACTGCATCATCAGCATCGCTCGCTTGTCTCGTCCTCGTCTCGTCCTCATCTCCAGCTGCCACCGCGATCACCCACCCACTAACTGCTACCATCCAGGTCGCCATCTTCTCCACCAATCTTTCCACCTTCGCCTATCGTGGCCCTGCTGCAGTCCGCCAGCCTGAGCGAGCCACCATTCCATCCCTGCTTACCTGCCACTGCACGCCCACTCCCACCCTCACCGTCCTGACAGGGTTACGCATGCGGCATTTCGACCAAATATGTGTTGATGGACCACTGCAGCACTGCAAAAGAGCACGGAGCACATGAGATGTACAGCGCCGGTTCTTCATTGACAGTCCACTGGCAGCAAATGCCTCTGAAACATATTTATGACCAAGCCTTTCCAGGGTTGACAACACCAGACAGCTGGCCGGAAGTACACAGTATGCCGTAACGCTCCAGCAACCAATTCGATTGTGTTCGCGGAATCGTTGACCTTCTCGTCTCTATATACTTTACTATATACCTGTACGCTCAACACAACGGCGCTAATTGATCATCCATCATGAAACCCGTCCTGCAACTACCTGTTTATCCCTCATAACCCGTCTATCCATTCTGTATCCTAGGTCGCAAGAAAATCGGTCGCTGGCGTAACCTGCGCGCGTACTGTACTCAAAAATGGCGCCCCCTTGACCTATTAATCACTCCCCCTTTTCCACGACTTCAAATGCAATTCGCTTCGAACTCTTCATGTCGTTATATTCCAGCTATACCGAATAAAAGGTTTCATGGGACAGTAACGGTCCAGCCTGGGCCATGGTATACGGCTTCCCATGCACGTACCTACTCTTCATGGGCTCCTCATCAATGGCACAATGGATCTGCCCATCTCTGCCCCGGAACCAGCCCAGGGCATAAGTCTTACCCAGCGTTTTGAGCCGCCGCTCCATCTGTTTATTGTTGAGGCGTTCAGTATCGATGAAATCCGTCAGCATCTTGCTCGCATAGATGAAAGCCAGTACGGCAGCGATGGTGGATGGTTCGCGTGGGAGGAACGGATGTCCTCGGCGCCAGTACACCAGCGAGGTGGTGATGATGACACACACCAGAATGACCATAGAGAGCACGACCGACGCCCAGAACGAGATCAGAGTTTCGTCGCCCAAGGAGACTTCATGGGTGGCCAACTTATGCTTGATCTGTTTCCCATCCTCACCGATCAGGTCCTTCGCATTGACCGAGAACGATCCCACCGTGACGGTAAGGACATCCAGAGCCACGGACGAAAAGCCCACCAGAGCCACCAGATAATGTCTTTTCCACAAAGCCCGGAATGGCATCCACCCGTACACGGTGGCCTGGTAGTCGAGGGTCAAACTGTTCTCCGGCCTGGCTTGGCCTTTGGACAGCTGATAAAACGGTTCCATCAACCGCACGTCGGACTCGAACGTACTGAAGAGCAGCTTCAGTAGCGTGGCCACCACGATCGACAGCCAGGGGAGCGTGTTGGGCACCACGTTCCCGTCGGTCAGGGTGATTATGGGCACAGCCACGAGACAGAACACCTGGAACAACAGAAACCAAACGGCCGCCTGGGTTCGAAGCATGGCCGGATGCGGACTTTTCAGTTTCCTCTCGCTGTCCTGAATCGGTTCGCTGGTCTCGCTCCATTCGCCCTGCCAAATGGAAGATTTGTACAGGACATATCGACGATGTTGGAGTCGTTGATGGATTTCTTGCCGGTTTGCCAGGTCGAGACCGGCAAAATCTTGGAGAATGTGTGATTTTGTCGCCATGGACGCGATTCCTGCAATGCCCTTGGGGTCGCTGAGGAGACCCGATTTCCGACGCAACTGCAGAAACAAAACCACCAACACCAGCGCCACCACGACATAGCTTGCCGACAACAAGCGCGACCAGACGCTGGACACGCGGACCCAATATTGCTTCTCGTCCGAATTGATGCACCTGTCACCGTCAAATTCGCAGTTGGGGTTTCTGTTGAATACAATTGACGGGTTTTGCAGTGCAGGAGCCGCCATCGAAGCGACAATATTGCCGGTCGTGGAAAAGAGCACGGCCCATTGTTTGAGCCGAAGAGCCTTGAAAGGCACAAAGTATTGAAACATGGTCAAATGATCGAGGTTCAAGCTTGCCGACGCCCGGGCCCCTCGAGGTCGCGATAGCTGATAGAACGGTTCCAGCCGACGGATATCGAAGTCCATGATTGAAAACATTACCGCATATACGATGGTGACCATGGTGGGGAGGTCTGTGTAGCCATGGTCAGCACGCAAGTTAACCAAGACGCGCACGGCCTTTTCGATTCAAATGACGGAAAAGAGAAACAGCAGCTCGGCACTCACATTTCCATGCGAAAAAGTCCCATGTCGAAATATCCGCCACGCGGTTGAACGCTAGGAGCCCACTATTCCGTTTGGCAGCCTTGACCGATCGCTGAAACAGGTACTCCTGAAATCCAGCTAGGCCCAAAGCCAGGATCACAAGAAACAAAATATACACGCTGCTCATAGACCAGGGCTTCCAGTTGGGAATGTCGGGATCCTCGGGGAAGAAATAGGATTTTGTCTGTTGCGGCAAGATGCTGTGTCTCATAGACATGTCGTCGAACGTGCGGCTGGCTCGAAGGTCGGTGTGGGCACCCTCGAGGGTACTCAAGTCAACCACTTCCTCCTCGACCTCGACAATGGCGTTCTTCTCTCGCGCCAGGCTCTGCCCGAGATCACGCACCGTTTTGGTCCGGTCAATTCTCGTGCTGTAAGCGTCTCCTCGACCAGCTACAGAAGGATTCCTGCCGACTTTGGTGGGATTGCGTCGAAGCTGCACGCCAATATCCCTCATCCCTTCTCCAACCGACCGGTGCTTGTCGACAAACGAGCGAAAATCCGGTTTCGTCGGACGTACATATGCCGTGTCCGACTCTGACTCTGGTGGGGGAGAAGTCGGCTTCGACAAGTCCGCCATTTCCCAACCCATACCTTCGAGAGACGAAATGTCCACGATCACTCGGTCGTCATCACCCTCACCCTCGTCGTCCAAAGTCGCATACTGCCGTCGTTGTGATCGCTTGCCAGTTGATCGAAAATTATATCTGGTCATCGGCGCAACTTTGGTAGTGAGCCGGCGCAGCATTGACTGGGCCCCGGCGGGACTCCGTCGACGAGTTTGAGATTTGGATGGTGGTGGTGGCACGAGCGGCGGCCCTGGCTGTTCTGCAAGTTCGTTGAATGAGTCATGCAGGGTTTCGCTCTCTTCAATCGAGCGTAGACGGTCGTCGCGCGAGTTTCCTCGAGAGTGTCGGCCGCGATAGTACGACGGAGGCTCTGTTGCGCTACTAGTCGTGACATCTCGGCTACTCACCAGTTCGACGTCGTCTTCGACGGCGATACTCGGCAGTTCGCGCAATACTGTGTAACTGTGGTCTTTCTCCATGGCGGGCACCACTCACTACACTGGTATCTGATATGCGCGTGATTTATGGAGATTGAAACAGACCGAATTCGAACAAGGTCGTCATCTCTGACTCGTCGCTGGGTGTATATCGCTCTGATTTGATCCCGGAACAATCATCGTTGTAAGTCCAAGTCCTTTGCTATGGCTGCGTTCGTTTGCTCCTGAACTGAGGTTTGTTTTCAATTGTCGCGATGACTTGAAGTCCCTGGCTCTGGCTCTGGCTTGGAGGGGAACGCTGAGGCTGATACTGTAATAGTAGAAGTGTGTTTCAGCGCCAGCAAACCCCGGATTCTGCAATACCCCGGAACACAAAAGGTGAATGTATGTATATTCCAACTTGAATCCTCGGAATCGCGAGTGGGAGATGATTTGAGGTTTGGTAACGACAAATTAGTAGCAAACAAGTCCTCAAACTCAACAAAGTCGGCGCAAACCAAAGCGGGAGTCGTCGGACTTGGGACCTTGGACTTGGAGTTTTGGGGCTCCGCGGGCGTGGGTGTGGAAGCGGACCTGCTTGCTGCAAGTGGGCTGCTGGGCTTCTAGGGCTGTTGCCGGCGCCAGAGTCCCGGGAGGGAAAATGAATCCAATTCAAATGTCGCTACGCCGCCACGTTTCTTGAGGCTGGCTCGCTCGGTCAGGCTGGCTACTATTAGTAGGAGAGCTGATAGACTATCGTACAGCTGTATATCAAGGTGAGGGTGATGAATTGATCACAAATGATAATGGTGCTATAGAGTCCTTAAACATACGACTTCAATTAGGGTCACCAGCAAAAGTGCATCACCGTTAAGGCGTCCCGCCGCGTTGCGCAATCTGGCCAATACAGTAGCTTACGGTAAGCAAGTGTCTCAGGGTCTTCAGCCCTGTACTGTAAAAAGTTGATGTTAGGCCAGCCTCTTTTGGAAGCGTGCGACGGAATGATAGTACTGAAGAAGAACAGAACACGGGTCTACGAGTAGGTAGTTCTCAGCTCGCGGCGGCGGACTTTTGCAAGAACCAATGCAATGCGATGCACTACTAGTACGGCGCCAATAGACCCAAGAGAGCAACGGGGCTTCCAGTTGGATAGGTTGCCATGAAACTTGAGGTGGTACAGAACAGTCCCAAGATGGAGGGATCCATGCTCTACACTGGCAGCCCGATCGGATGCATCTACATACCGTCCCATTCAGCTGGCAGTCAATCATTTTTACGATTGAATTGCGGTCCCCACTGCTTGAATCCCGAGTCTGCTTTTAGTGTTCCTAACCCGGCTGATTGAATGTGAGCCGTCCTTTTGTCGGTCGCCTTTTGAATGATTCGTAGAGGAGCCCTGAATTGCATTGGTGCACAACTTGGGGCCGGTTGCGCCTCCTCTTGCTTGTCCATTGATCCCAGCGGGCCCTAAGTCCTCGATCATGCGCTGAATCGGGGCAGAGATCTCATGGTCACTCGATTTCCACAGACGCCGTGTGTTGTAGGCATTCAATGCCATACCTTAAAGTACAGCCTGGATGCGATAGTGAGCCAGAGATCCCATCGTACTGCCATGTCGACCATAGACCATACGTGCTTTGCGTGCTTTGCATCCTGTGGACGAGATGCTCTTCCACCTCGAACTTGAAGGCTGTCGATGCCGTAGGAACTTTCTGGCATAGCCCGACTGCCTTAGCCCGACTGCCTGTATCGGCTCGGTCCTGATAAGCACGCAAAGCACCCAGAACCAGTCTCACAGTACCCGATACCCGTGCCCGGCCGATCCGATTATCCCTTTACCACCCGTAAAGTCTGGTTCGGTACTGTACCAACAACCAAGCTCTAGCTCTCAGCCAGCTCTAGCTCATCAATCATTCCCGCTGAAGAATCACCATCAACCCCATAATCCCCAACATGACCGTCTTCAGCCACGGATGTTCACTCAACATAATGGTCACGTATCCCACGGCAGGCACATATCCACGCACACTGCCGATGATATCTTCTTTTCTGTCCAAATAGTTTTGTCCTCGAGCATAGAGTTCCGTATCGTCGGCGACGTTGTTGTCACCTTTGGTCAATAGCTTGGGACTATTGCTCACGTTTGTCAGTTGACCAACAAATAATGAGATTTATAACGCGCATACCTTGTATTATTCACCCCTTTCTCTATCGTCGGCGTAGTCGGAGCATGACTCCTCACGACCCGATGGACAATCGGAATATCCTTTCCTCTGACATTATACACCACAATCTCGCCCACTTCGGCGGTCTTGTCTCGGTTCCATAGAAACAATAAATCTCCTCGCTGGAACGCCGGTTCCATGGATCCGCTGAGAACCACCACGATCGGGGAAGGGGAGTCGGAAATGACAGATAACGATTTCCATAGCATGAATGCCGTCGAGAGGACGAGGGCGAAGTTGAGGACTTGGCTGAGTGAGGTGCGTGGGTTGGAGAGGTAGGGCGCGAGTGAGGATAACATTGTGTCGGTGGTCGGTTTCTTATGCTGGTCGAGCGAGGGTGCAAGACAAATCAATTGAAAGGGAGTCTATTGCGATGTAGAGGGACACGAAGGAGAAGAGGGTATCATATCATGTCGCGGACCGATTTGTCGAGTAGGAAGGTGGTTCGAAATTATGGCTTTCGAAGCAGTCGTCTGAGCAGGATGTTGTAGTGAATGGTGTATCCCACAACCACAGCAAGACAAGTGTCGTGAACCGCGATGTCGAGGAAGTCCAGCGGAGGTGATTGACCGACGCAAGCTAAACATGGCTGTCTGACTGACCATTTGTGGCATTTCCCTCCATATTGTACCCACTAAGCCCGGTGTCGGTTGGTGAGGGTTGGCTCGTCAGGCAGCGATTATTGTGCACAACGCGAGACCTCGATCAAGTTACAACACGTTCAGATTGCCTCCATTTGACCAGACATCTCTCTTCACTCTGTACGAATTGCTTGGTTCGAGCAGCACCAGCGATAGATTCAACCGTTGATTCATTGAATCAAAACATTATGCTAAAACATCTCACTGCCAGCCTTCAGAAGCATCGGCCATAGGGACAAACATAGCACTGTAGGTATCAACACGCTTGAGTGGACTCTGGACTACCAGTATCTCAACCTGCAAGCAACCACATATACCAACATTGCATGTCATGCAAAGAAAATTATCGTCATAGCTCGTTTCGTTTCACATCGTTCATACCGCGATATAAATCATAACCAGAAATAGAATCTCTCCGAGCAGCGTAGTGACCCTGTCTGTAGTAGTCGTGCGACCAGCGACCAACGACCCAGCATCATGATCTTCGCAAACCAGATCAGATCACATATCACACCTCCCAAGGCAGATCTCCCTCTTCACACCGCATGCACGTCAAGTATCCCAGACCGCCGCCCTGGCCATCACTCAAACTCCTCAAATCCAGTTCAAGGCAGTTTCTCGTCAACGGCTTCACAAGATCACGCGCGACGTTCTTGATCTCGTCAATCTTGCGTTCAAACCGCCGCAGATTTTCCCGAGTATACATGGACGGCGAATTCGGAAGACCCGGCGGTCTGATCTTGAGGAACCGCTTGAGTTCGTCGTGAGGAAGGTAACTTTCCGGATTGGTGGATGCTATCATCCGGAAGATCCGACCGGTATTCACGGCTGTTGCTGTTGGAGGAACGCGCACGAGCGGCTGTGGCGGCGCAGCAACCATAACTGTAGTACCTGGAGCTGGTGGTGGTGGTCTGCCAACCACTCCTTGAGGTTGTTGCATTGTATTCGTATTAGCATTCGCATTCGAACTGCCCGGCCGCGATCCAGATCCATTCTTCAGTATCCCACGCACTTCTGGCGTCGTGTTCTCCGCCAACCATTGGCGCCACAGGCTCATTGCAAGCCAGCCAAGATAGTCGTTTGCAGGATTGACTCTCTCACCGCGACTCGTGGTCAACGTCAGTCTGAACAACTTGGTTTCTATCTTTTGTTTCAACTCTTCCAGCTCATCCACTTTATCCTCGATCAAATCGATAACAGACAGTGGGACCTCGTACCGTCCGCCTGAGTAGTCCGGTGGCTTCAGGTACGGCAAAGCAGCAGGCCACTGGCCCACGACATGCGTGAGAGCTTCCGAGAAGATGATGCGACTTCGAGCCAGATACCCGAGTTTGAGATATGAAGGAGGATACTTTGCTATTTGCTTGAAGAGTCGAGACGAAAACCGGAGGAGGTGATGGTCGACCCGCGGTCCAACCACCGGGAGAGCGTCGTACATGTCTGCCAGAGACAAGAGGGCCTTGCATTCCGAGTATGCGGAGGCGATGTTGGTCGAGTTGAGCACGGGCGGGAAATTGTAGAAGATGCGGAACAGATTGTCGTAGTCGCGTAACAGCGGGTTTGTAAGGGCTGGATCTGGGACTACTGCCAGTTGCGCGGCGGATTGCGATGCTGCATGTCCGTGATGAGGCAGAGCAAGGCTCGCCATGGAGCGGAAAAAGGACGAGTGATGAGCTGGAGCTGCTCGGGGCTGTGTCTGCACCGGCGGGGGTGGTAGCCGTGATGGTGCGAACAGCGGGCCTTCAGGTGTCTTTTGCACCAGGATCGGTTCGTCGTCGTCCTCAAGATTCTCCCAGTCCAGTTCATACCGCCACCTCCGCCTCGAGGACGCCGACCCCGACACTGGTAGAGTGGTGCGCCCATTTGATGTACCCGTCCCCGGACCGGCCGTTGCGCTGCTCACTCGAGATGCTTCCTCCTCGATAGCACTCAAAGCTTGATTGTTAGGTTGTCGCGAAGACTCCGGCAGAACCTGAACCTGATGACCTCGGGACCATTCATCGCTAGTACTCGCCTCGAAGAACCCCGAGAATTGCGCCAACGTAAACCGGTGCAAGAGGTATCTCTTCTCTTGTCCATCGCAGGTCAACACGATCTCCACATCGCCCGACTGCGCGAAGAAGGGGAACTCGTTCTGCGGTGACTGAAAAGATGACGTTCCGCCATATGAGGACCGTCCTCGACGATGGTGATGGTGGTGATGGCGCGACCGAGACGTTCCAGATGTGACTGTCGGCGCGCCTCGAGAGTGGTCGGCAAGTTCGGCTCGTGAGACCATCGGAATGAGAAAATCGGATCGGTTCAGGTCATGTACTGCGAATAAGGCTGGCTCGTTGCTCTTCTGTCGTCCATAAGGCTCGAACGAGGGAGGTACCGCACAACTCGTATCCGACTCTTTGTAATTCGAGATAGAACTGCCTTTGATGCTTTCAAGTCCTTTTCGCAAACCACTGCCAGCCCCTCCTCACCACGTTACGCGCCTCGCCTGCAGTGGTCCGCAGATGTTGCCTTTGCCTGCCTCGGTCGCTTGATCGAGGGTCGGCCGGGGATGCGCTGCCTTGCCTGTCGTTCTCGAAATCGTCTCCAAATACCATCAATCGGTTTAAAGCGAGATACTCGTGTCAAGCTCAAGCTGATCGTTCGATAGCAGCGCCCTTGCGCACCACACTGCGAAGAACCTTCAGGTTCTGGCGACGGCCGCTGGCAACCGCAGGCGCGCCAGGACCGTGGAACCGAAGTGTGGCGATGAGAAGCAGACAAGTCCATTTCGGGATCTAGCTTGGATGCCGGTCCAGTCAATCCCAGCCACTCGTTCAAGTTCACTTGGTCGCGAAGCAAAGCCACTGGCACCATCAGAACAACCTTGCAGTTCGCCTGGTCCACTGGACATGTCATTTGTGGAAGAGATACAGCGCTAAGAGCATCACACAGGCTTGAGGACTTGATCCTACGTGGAATAATAATGGGCAACCCATGACCAGAACCTTTACATTCATACTGATTCACCTTTTATGACAGTGACAGCGTGGGTTGGGGTATACCACCCATCTCTTTACCATCATCAGACTGCCATGAGCAATCTTCTCGGCGTAATATATCCTGTCTAGATTTCAAACCTTGCGAGGGGCCCGGCTAACTCGTGTCCTCGTCACACTGTTTCATCACCAATCGTCATGCTGCTCATCAACCGCAACTGCAACCGCAACCACAACCGCAACGCTATGCTAAACCGGGCTCAAGAATTAGAGAAGAGAAAAACACAACCCAGAGGTAAATCAGGCTAACGCCAGGTGCGAGTGCCCTGCAGACACCGCACCTCAAAACACTGCGGTCAAGCCGCTCTTAGACTGTCGCTTGCTGAAGCGCTTTCGCCCTTTGAGCGACTCGGTATCGCCACCGGAGTGTTGCTTGTGTAGTATCATTCGTCCTGTGTGCCCGTGGCTGGCAGAGTGAGGGCTTATATCTGTAGATTGGTCGATAGTGCTCGCATGACTGGACAGCGCCGAAGACGACAAGTTGAGAGTGTCATCATTCGAATAGGTATTACTGGAGTTCTGCATAGATGTTGCAATTTCCCGAGCACGTACTAAGGCGTCCAGCCATTCTTGAGCCGACACAGCAGTCGCCATGGGATCGTTAGAGGCTGGCTTCGGATCTTCGAAGACATAATGTCGATCCCGCTGTCAAAGGGTCAGTTGCTGCTGTTCAGGCCTTCAGTGTACCACTTACTGTGTTGACTATCCACTGGGTCACCCCCTTAGAGTCTGTAGCGCTGGAAAACTCTGTCCCCGGCGCAAGGAGCGAGATTTCCGACTTGGACTTCTTCTCCTCTCCACCAGCAGGAGCAATGATGATGCGTGCACTTGATGTGACCATGACGAGGCGTTGCCGCTTTTTCGTGTTACTCCCGCCGAACAGTCTGGCCAACTTGCCTCCACCCTCATTTCCGTGCGGGCTGTGAGGATTCGGTGACGAGACCACAGACAAGTTACCCAGCTTAAGGATCCTCTCATTGCTTCGTGTAAGAACCGGAGACCATTCAATATCCAACTGGCTAGGGGGAGGTAGTTGGGTGATGACTCTCGGATGTGGCTTCTGGTTGTTCGGCGGGAGCATGGTCGAGTGGGTGCTGTGAGAAGGGACGTCGGGAAGGTAATTGTTTTGAGCATGGTTTCCGTTCAACTTTATCGGCGGTTGTGGTGGGGGGACATACGGTTTCAACCGAGGGGCTTTTTGTTGCCATAAACCCCGACCCCATTGTATGCCAGCAAAGAAGGCATGGTTTTTGGCATGTTCCAGAGATAACCGCCTCTGAGGGTCCAGGACAAGTAACCGCTCCACCAGATCACGGGCAACCTCTGGAAAGCCTCGAGGAAACTCATAGTCGAGGTTGACGATCTTCTGAAAGGTCTGATAGTCGTTGCCGGCCTTGAACGGCGGTCGGCCGGCTAAGAGTTGGTAGATGATGCAGCCAAAGGCCCACAAGTCACTGGCCTTGCAAGCGTTCTTGTCTGTCAGTAGTTCCGGGCTCACATATTCCGCAGTGCCCACGAATGAGTTGGCCCTGTTTTCCTCCGAAGTAGAATCCGGTTCAAATTCAATTCTGCCATCAGCAGTCCTCTTTTCCGGTAAAAGTTTCGCCGTGCCAAAGTCGGTCACCTTGATGTGCATGTTCTCATCCAGCAAGAGATTCTCTGGCTTCAGGTCTCGATGTATGACCCCGCGGCTGTGCATATACTCGATTGTATCCAGGATTTGCGCCCCATAGAACCGGGTGCATTCTTCATCAAACGTGGACATCCGTTTGAGCACACCCAACAGTTCACCGCCAGGACATAAATCCAGGACAAAATATAATGACCTCTCATCTTGAAATGTGTAGTAAAGTCTCACCACTCCCGGATGGTCCGTCAGCCGATTCAGTGTGTCCTTCTCAATATTGACGTATTTGACCTTTTTCTCTTTTATGATATGTCTTTTGTCGAGCACTTTAATGGCATATTGCTTCCCGCTCTGGCGGTCCGTGGCGGCAAGAACAGTACTGTAGGAGCCCTCACCGAGGGTCTGACCAAAGTTGAAGTCTTTCACACCTTTCTTGACCGCTTTGAGGACCGGCCGGCCCTCCGCATCATACTCTCGCTTGATCCCAACAGCCGCACCGCGTTCCTGCCACTCCTCCGAACTGCTTAGAGGACGGTCTTCCGTGTTGTATGGCGAGGTGGATAATGGGTTTTGTGACGATTTGGCCGAGGTGGATGGTGGAGTAGTGCCAGTCGGTGTGGTTCCCATACGGGGACCAGCCACGCCTCGAGATGTTCGCCGCGGAGGAACCGGAGCATTCCCGGTTGTGTACTGCCCCTGACCGTACGCTCTTTCAGTATGAGTATCGTCTCTTGAGGGTACCCCGGCCACATCTCCCATTCCTGACCGTTTCGACGATGTCCGCTGAGGAAATCCGCTGGAAGCCGAACCGTCACTCCGAACCCGGTACGAGCCTTGTCGCGATACACCATTACTCGATGCTCCATTGACAGGCACCTGCGTGTAATAGACGGAACCAGGTCGGCCAGCGTTCGATCGGGAATCGTGCAAATTCTGGGGAACCATCGTCGGATACTGAGGGAATTGCGCTTGTTGCTGATCTTGGTAGGTAGGAGGGATATTTTGACGCTGGGAAGGACGCTCCGGTAGGCGCTGATTCTGGTTCGAGGCTGGAGTGGTGGAACTGGGAAAGCCGTCCGACGATGCCGCCGCTGCCGCTTGCGAAGGGACTTCTTCTGCCATAACGCTTGATAGGGGAGATACAGGACTATAGGATCGCCCGGGCGCCACAGAAAGATAATCTGGTCTTCCATTGCCGTCGATCATAGGCGATATCTGCGGGAAGGTACCGACCGCAGGCTGAGGCTGCAATGGGGTGTCCGGGGCAGCGTCATCAGGATTCGCGATCCTCAAGGGGCCGAGCGAGAGATCAGCCATGATTGTTCAAGTTTGAGAGTCGTGGCCGACGTGGCTTAGTTGGGTGTGTGCAATGACGTCCAATTTGTGGCTTAAGAATGCGTCGTCTGGCAGATGCTTTGTAGCCTAGAATATATGCGCCGACGTCTTCATGGCCTGCGGTGTCGAACGGGGCAGTACATGTCTTCTTTTCACTTCAAATCGGTCGAGATAGTCGTGGACTAAAGATAGGCAAGGGCACTGGCAGGGTCCGAGATGGACGTTGCGTGGGTTTCAGAATCTCCGGGATCTGGCTTAGGGGAGCACGGTCCGGCCACAGCTGAGGTGTGCTTGGGACGATCGTAGCAGTCAAGAAGGAGCAGGCGAGAGGTAGCGAACGTGTGAATTTCGAAAGAGGGTCGAGAGCAGCGTTTCAATGGTGGACAGTGAGATATGCAGTGGTTGAAGTTGCAGGGGAATCAAGAGGGAGGTTTGTTAGTTTCTAATAGTACTGAAGTAGTACTTGATGAGACGCCGCAAATGGTCAAGTCAAGGCGCTCCAACTACGAGGCCGACCACGACTGTCACGCTTTGCACTGCTTCGACCACTGCAGTGCACACAGTATTGATCGTATCTATATCTAAATGTCTTTATTCTCCCTGACTGGCAGCCTGCTGTTGCTCCCTTCAAGCCCGCTGGCAGTTGCTGGCGAGTTGTGCATCCTGGCCACCCCATCTCGAGCTGCGTAGAAGTCTACGGCTCTGGCGCAGATTAACCCAAGATTGCTGTGGATCTGACGTGAATGTTGTTAACTGATCCACTCAGGAAACTCACGCTCCCCATTCTACCTGCCAATATCCGATCCTGGAGCTCTCCAGTTCCATGACGGCTGTGCAGTCTTGTTCTCGACGGGAAGGCGATGGCAGTCGGACAAAATGCTGCTTGGACGAGATGAACCCGAACAGCATCGACCTGTTGACGGGCCGGGGGAAGGAGAGGTGAACGGTGATGCTGAAACGTCGCCCTCTCCTGTCGTAGGACGCAGAAGGCTTCCCTGGCATGCAATGTCGGAGGGTGTTGCAATGCCTGAGCACTCCCTCGCGGCTGCGCCTGCTCCTCCTCCTGCTCCTTCTCTACAATGTCTTCGCTTTCAAGCAGGCAATCACGCCGCTGACCGCTCGGGTAGGAGCTGGAGCGAGAGCAGAGACAATGTCTGAACCCATCTAGCCATGGGGTGTGGTTGTCAAGCCACGAAGACCCTCAGTGCCTCATACTGATACCGGCAGAGCAGCCCTCGCAGACCCATATTCAGAATGATCCGATTACCACCCAGCAGTATCACCCTGTCGGAGAGTGATGTCGAATTCCATCTGCGGCAGGCTGAAATCTACCATGGCTTGTTGAGACAAGGATTTAAGAAGCAGGAGATCATTCATTATCTTGCCGATCATCGACGAGCTCTTGCTGAAGCTGCTGGAGGAAGCTTGGAGGATGAAATGTTGCCTGCTCCCGGTACTGTGGAATTGGCCTGTCGCCGTTCCCAAAGCCCGCAGGATACGGATGACATGGCGCAACGAGGAAAGGTGCCCCGAAAAAGCCGTCACCCATCCTCCTCGGAATCTGAAGGGCTTCCTCCTTGCCGTAAGGGGCGGCGGTCGACAGATCCTGCAGAAGCGTCAGAAGAGGACGACGAGCTTGGAGTATATTCTCCGGAGGGCCGATCTGTCTCACCTGTGTCGCTTGTGCCGGCCATGCAAGTGAACAAGCATGCTCCTCGCAAAAGCTCGCTGCTGCGGTTCGCGACTGCAGCTTCGCGAGAAGGCTCTCCCGTCAAGGCTGAGGCATCTGAAAGCAAATCTGTCTCTTTCGCTTCTTCCAGGCCCATGGGCCGGCGGAATAGATCATCTGGGCTCCAAGAGCCTTACAATTACCCTCGTTTGCATGATTCGGTTATCGAGGAGATGAGGCAGATATCGTTGGACAGCGCACATGCGCAGAGAGGTTCAACCAGCGAGACATCTGATGATTTGCCATTCCTGCGACCGGCGCCCTTTTCGGCCACACCCCGAATCTGTTCATCACAAAGTGTTCCTACAACTTGTCAAAACAGCAGCCCGAATAACACCGATGATCCCGCGCGTCAAGCTAGCTCTACACCAAGTCTGCCTGGTTGGGCGCATCTTCGAAGCCCTACCCCGAGCTCCGGAGAGGATATTCCTAGCTCTCCACTGTTCAGCGCATCTCCTGCGGAAGAACTTGGGAACTTTGACAATCCATCCTCGTCTTCGGGCCTGCCAGCCACGCCGAGCCCTGTCCGCAGAGCCCCTGCGTACCCTCGCACGGAACCTCGACAACACCGGCATCGATATCTGGACGGTAATTCATTCTCCGTTTACAATGAATCGCTCCCAGCGGCTACGCAGCCACAAACGCCGGCTGATTTGGCAAGGGGCCTCTTCATTACAGAACATGATGCCGCTTATACCGTCCCTCCGGGAAGGCCCTTACCAGGCCCGGCGACCGTGTCAGTAACCGAGGGCCAGCGTTGGGACCAAGATGCTGGTGAGCAGAGCCCTGTTGTACGCGCGATCGGTCTGCGTGAAAGACGGAATCGAGAACTGCAGAGGAGTGTACGCGTGGAAGGCATGCGGTTGCGAAGATTGGTGATGAGAGAAGAAGCAGTGTTTACTCAACAAGCGACGGAAACGCAGCAGGGGGGAGCCATTGCTGGTGGTGGTGATAATGCAACGCGGGCAAGAAACACGCCCAGGCCCAGACTCTTTCAGGCCATGATGGATGACATATGGAGAGATGACCTGGATGCTGACCGCGTGGGTGAAGAGAACTTCGAGGGCGATGCAGAGAATAGCCGGGGAGGAATCATGAGGGTGGTCAGTGGGAATGCAAGATTCGAAGGATGAAACAGGGTGCCCATCGACGGGACGGGTTTGCATGAGCAACGAAGAACAGGGTAAAAGTGGTTGCCATTTTTAGAAACTGTTTGTCTAGCCGTCCGTCTGCCCGATGTACCAACCCTGATTCCATCTTCGTCTAAGTCTCGCGTTTAACCATTAACCCAGATAGCTTCTCATAAGTACAATGGACTGTCGGATACTCGGCTGCTTTGTCTAGACATTGTCCCACTTTCTGAGTGCACAATAACCCCAGGATACCATCCAATTGGAGCAAGTTTTTGTAGCTTCCTGTCTTTGGGTAACAGAGACGAGCAGCCGATACTCCGATCCTGGGGGCCAACGACACAATAACCGCCATTCAAGACTCCCGTAACCGACAACCAGTATCTTGCGGTATCATCCTTTAACAGCTGATGTCTACACAGAACGACCTCCCAGGGAAACGAGATGACAACCAGGACAGGTGAGAGGGCTCGGTCTGGACTCGACCACTGCAAGCGAGAACTGACTGCACAAGCAAGAACGGTAGAGAACAGGAAGAAGACCATCTCTCCAAGAGCTTTTCCGTTTGGGGAATTTTGAGCATACACGGGGAGGAACCTTCTCAACCCACATGAGATCAGATAGACAACAGGTCAAGAAGAGCTCTTTGGCGCAACGAGAGCCTCAATAGCCTCGACCTGAGCAATCACCGAACTCTTGCTCGTTCCGCCAACAGTAGACCTCTTCTCGACGCTGCGTTCGAAATCGAAAATCTGCGTGACATCGGGCTCAAACAGCGGCGAGACCTGCTGCAGATCCTCGACACTGAGTTTATCGATAGAGACGCCCTGTTCTTCCGCCTTGCGCACAATGGCGCCGGCAATATGGTGTGTCTGCCGGAACGGAACGCCCTTGAGAACCAAGTAGTCCGCGACATCTGTGGCGAGCATATCGGCCGTCAGAGCCGCTTTCATTTTGTCGCCGAAAATGTCGAGCGAGCCCAAGACGCCAGAAGTGATGGTCAGGGCTTGCGAGACGGTCTTGACGCAGTCGAGGAGCGGCTCGACGGATTCTTGGAGGTCTTTGTTGTATGATGTGGGTAGGGACTTGAGGGTTGCTAGGAATCCGGATGCCTGGAACGCACAAGGAAGAGGTGTTTGTTAGCATCTGAGTAAACATGGATAGCTTTTTCTTCGGACCAACTAACCTGTCCCATAACTCGTCCAGCTTTCCCCCGGATCAACTCGAGACTATCAGGGTTCTTCTTCTGCGGCATCAAACTGCTTCCGGTACTATACGCGTCTGCAACCCTGACAAAGCCAAACTCGGCCGTCGAGAACAGAATCAAATCCTCACTCAGTCGGGACAAATGCACCATCAACAAGCTGGCCCATTGGAGGATCTCGACCACGAAATCCCGATCAGCCACGGCCGCCAGACTGTTCTGATGGACGGACGTGAACCCGAGTTCACGGGCCAGAAATTCGCGGTTAATTCCGAACGGGTTGCCCGCAAGTGCACCGACGCCCAATGGACAGGACGAAGAAACTCGCTCTTGAATCCCCTGCAGACGCTGCAGATCGCCCAGGATGAAAGTCGCGTGTGCCAACAGCCAGTGCGAGAAACGCACCGGCTGCGCCCGTTGCAAGTGAGTATACCCCGGCATCAAGATGTCAATGTTTGCTTTCGCCTGCGAAGCGCAGACTTGCAAGACGCCCTTCATGGTGTCTGCCAGACCAGCAAGTTGCTCGCGAGCCCATAGGCGCATGTCGGTGGCGATCTGCTCGTTGCGCGATCGGCCCGTGTGTAGCTTGCCGGCAATCTGCGAGCCGATCAATTCGCCCAGTCGACGTTCGTTGGCCGTGTGGATGTCTTCGTCAGATTTGGGGTCGATGACAAATGTGCCTTCTTCCCATTCTTGTTCCACTTTTTGCAAACCGAATACGATTTGGTCCAGCTCGTCTTGGGTTAGGATGTTTAGTTGGCGGAGGCCCTTGGCGAATGCGATTGATCCTTGAACATCGGCTTTGCAGAGAGCTCGGTCGAAACTGAGGGATTCGTTGAACTTGAACATGAGGTCGTCGATAGCGCCTGTGCAATAGTGAGCATTACGGCACTACAGATACTTCTTGCGTCTGGCTTCTGTAAAAGGCACGACGGGGTTGCTGATCTGCTTGACTCACCTGTGAAGCGGCCTCCCCAGAGGAGGGTGGGAGCGGGATTGGCCATGCTGTAAAGAAGTTTACAGGAATGGAGTAGCAGGTTCGAGGTAGTTCTTGAGCCTGTGCAAGAGTCCCTGTTATTTTGAGGTGGAATCAAGGGAATCTTTTTTGAAGAAGTTGTTTGCGAGGTGCTCTGATAAGGTCCAATTGCTAGTACGACGAGGCCGGTCCACAGCTTTTTACTCCAACATGTGTCATGCAGCCTTGCGGGGGATGGAGCTGAGCATCTGTGCTGAGCATTCGAAAACGTGATCTCGTAAGAAAAATGCTTATATCAGCAAGGCTTTGCGCTGGTCAATTGGTCAAGGCGCCTTATCAGGAAGTTATTACGGTGAGAATAAATTCTAGTGATATTCAACACGACGGCGGTCAACAGGTTTAATCTGCATTGTATGCTTGCATTGTACCATATAGAAGTCATATCTGCAGAGCATTCCGAACCTCTCAGCAATGGCGGAGCAAATTCTAGGCCCAGGTAGGCCACGCCCTACAGTATGGTCCAATGTGGTTGGAACCATGACATGGCAACGAAACCGTCTCGGACGAAAGCAATCAAAACGCTCCAGCTCCAGCGGGAGTATCAACATGCTGACGTGACGATCAGCTGTTGATGAAAACAAGCAGAACGAAATGACCAACAGACTAATCGTTCACCACAATCAGAGTGCAAGATCTCAATAACATGCAGCGAAAACCCTGCGAAAAAGGCCATGGTACACACGAACCGGAAGATAATACCATTGCAGCTTTTCAAAGACGGTGAGCAGGTATCCAAGGCGGAGTAAAGCAAGGCAAAAGCGAACCGCATAACGCAAGACCCTAACAAGTTAGCGAACCGAAAACCGTCTCGTTTGCAACGCAACCTCAGTACGCGTTCACAAGATTGAGTATTGCGCTCAACGCTTTGTATTCACTTTCGAGGCCTTGGTCAGACTCTCGCGCACCTTCTTCTGTTGCTCCTCCTTCTGTGCTTGGAACTGCTTTTGGCCCCGTTCCAGCCGCTCTCTTGCTTGGGCCTCTCTCTGAGGATCGCGGCCAGCAGGGATGGTGCAATATGGATAGGCTTGACCGATGGTGGGATTGGGCTCAACTCCAGTACGGAGAATTGCGTCCCAATCTCCCCCACCGCCATAGCCTGCCTCCAGTTCTGCCGCTCCAGCCCTGGCCTCGACCGAAGCGGCAGCCCGAGGTAACTTGTCAACGATATAAAACGTCTCTCGAAACGTCTTGAGCCCGTCATCGTAATACCACCGCAGGGAGATCGTCGAGGCGGAAGTATATGTTGTGCCGATACGGTCGGTAAAGGTGCTGGGTGGGTTCAAAGGACGGATCAGCCCTCGGGTAGCCAGGGCTTTTGCTTTCGATATCATGCTTTTCGGCAGGCCAGTGTCCGACAGGGTGTTGGCTAGTCGGACGGGGTGTTCTTGATCGTCAGCGATGACGAAGACGCAGACTTTAGTGTTGGTGGCCTGCATGATGCCGGGTCATGGTCAGCAGCAAACCAGAAATCAACAAGTCATCCTAGCTAAATAGCCATAACCAGTAGGGAGAATACAGGGAATCATATGTCCAGACGGCAGAGATGCAAAAGAAGAAGGAACAGCAAGCGCCCTGCGTACCATTGGAGGAGGAGACTCAGGAGAGTGTGATTGACGGAACAGCTGTGGACGGCGGCTTTGCCATGAAAGATATGAAGACTCCAGCTTCTGACCCGAGTCTGGCACATGAGCATTCATAGGTGGGTGCTTGCGCCCCGTTGCCATACTGGTTTAGCCGCAGTGAACCACAAGGCAGACGCGAGCTTGGGCGTAAGCCTGCCTGACAATGAGACCGTGTTCCGAAGGCAAACTTGTGCCCAAGCCCAGATTGAAATCTGCAAATGCGTTGGCAAGAAGGTATTGGAGAAGTGTCGCCATTATTATATCCTGAAAATATCAGCGCGGTTGGATCACTGTGATGGAAACTTCGACAGTACATCCTTGTCGAGAGATGGCCTTAATCCATCCTGCCTGCTGCTTTCCGGCCAAGATCATTAAGAGTAACCACTTCACGATCGATTTGTCACTATCGGGTCCTCGAGATCGAGAGAGGAAGCCATGAATGGACATTGACAGGTTGAACAAGAACTTTTCTTCGCGGTACAAACAGCGAACAGTCTATCCTCGCCAACGACAGCTTGAGGCTCAATCGGCCAGCTGATACCAGGTTTTCCATCTGAACGGAGCCGTGACAGCAACGCATGCTTTTAGTTGCTCAGAAAGTCTATCCCAACCCGTGGTGTAACCTTGAATCCAAACAAGGGTCAGGGTTTTCCTCGGACCTGTCAGACGAGGGCCATCCCGTCCAGATCCAGATTTCACCGGGATATCTGGTCCCACCTCTCCGCATCACCGTGATAACCATGTCGATGTGCTTATTCTCCCCGTCGGGAAAGTCTGTGTCTCGCAGCCAGGTCGCACGTTCCACAATTCCAATTCTCCCATAAAGTAACTGGCGTGCACCGAGGTGGCTCTGAACTTCCATTAACCAGATAGCAGTGTTGATTTGTCGTGTGAGAGCAAGTCGAATTGAGGGTGCTTGTTTGCTCCTCGGACATATGCCTCCAAGCTGCCAGCTTGCATCAAGCGACATCGGTCCGTAGCAGATTCATCACAAACAAGGCCACAAACTCCATCGGGTTTTCTTGGATCCATTGACGACCAATGATGCAGTCGAACATTGCGTCGGCATCAGGGGGCAGGATATGGAAGGGAGCACGGTGAAGTATCAAAGGATGGTTCAACGACGGGACCGGACTCGGAAAATGCCAGTCCAGAGAGACCGTGCCTTCCAGCTTGGTGGTCCCGCCAATTGACCTGACGAAATCATTATTAGGATGCTCCGTCAGATGCAGTTCTGCGAAGGCGCCATGGGATATCAAGTTGAATTCAGCCCCAGTGTCGAGGAGCACACGACGAGGCGTTGTGGCAGGATGCTGTCGGCCTCGCTGAGAATCATGTGAAGGGTCCAAATGAATGAACATCAACACCCTAAAGGGGTTGCCTGGAGTCCCCTTTTTGTGACGGAGCAGGCCCAGGAAGAAGTCCAAAAGCAGGCAAATGCAAGCCGAAACCACTCCATTGAACCTTGGACATTCCTTCTCCGGCGAGGGAGTGGTCTTCCGGCGGCGCAGCTGCCTTGAACGGCTTTTCCTCAGCTCTTCCGGCTGTCGAGAGGCTTTGCGCAGAAGATTTGGCTTCCTCCTTCTGTTCTGCACTTTTGTCGCCGCCATAAATCTGTGGTCCCGATCAGGTTGTCCCGATGCCAGGAAGGCACTCGAACCTCACCAGAGATATCTCGAAGTGCTTTTGCTGTGAGGCGCTTCTTAACGATAGGAAATGGCGCCCGGCCCCTGATTCAAGGCAAGGTACTTGACCGTTCAATGTCAAACGCTAACCTGGCAAACAGAGAATGCGAGCCGATGCTTGAGCGTTTATCTTAAATAACAGGACCAGGACAAACATTCGGTCATTCCACGCCAAACTCGTGCGTGCTATTGCCTTTCGCCGATCGTCACACAGAGGACGGGTTCGTCCTTCGTGCAGATGCACGATGGCAGCACGTACAAACTCCTGCAAGCATGAGGTGAACGCTGCACTTGCTTTCATTCCGATCCACAGCTGTGGCAGTCCGGGGATTTGAGACATATTGGATGCTAACCTGCGAAATGGTACCCTCCTTCGAAAGGCCGAGAGCTGTTTGGTAGTTCCAGGAGCATGAGACTCCCACTATCGTGGATCAGTGTCACCGCCTTGCCATCTGCGACGCCGGCCATGATACCTGCTGGCTGACAGGCGATTGCTCTGTAATATTGAGGCGAAGTGGAGTGTCTATTTCGAGAGCAGGATGCGATGGGAAGTTGCAGCACTGACAGTTTACCGGTCCAGCCTGGCTTCAAACCATATTCATGAGGCATGATTCTTCGCACCCGAAAAGGACCCATTCTGATAGACAAGCCTTGGACGAGAAGTGTAAACATCTCATTCAGCCCTGTCCGAGAGTGCTGCCAATGCTGCATTATTTCACTGTATGCTGGCAGGCCACGTAGAGAGATCATTGCTTTCCATACGCGTAATCCCACGTGCTTAGGCGAAATTCCTTCACAAAAGATGGGTGAGCTCCAAAGCGTGGCTCGCCTCTGCGAGTTACCGCCGGGACTGTGCTCGGTGGACCAGCCAAGACCTTTTGTCTGGACAGGATGTTGCCAACAGGCTAAACTCGGAAGCAAGGCCTGTCGATTCCTTTTGGGCAGCGATGCAGGAGCCAGACTGGACAATGTTCCAATGGCGGAGAGTGGCAAATAGGGTAGGACAAGCCGGTTGAGTCGCCTTTCGAATATAAGCAGGTGGCCGCTTGTTGTACTCCCGTCCTGAAATTGTGCCCCATATCATCTTAGTTGCAACCAGGACGCCTGTATTGTTACCTTGTCAAGATGACCGGCTATGGGGCTCTGGCCAGCATGATGGCAAGCCATCAGAACACCGAAGCTTTCCGAAGATTCTCTAGCCTTAACATGGAGAATCTGCTCCACATGCAAGCCGAGCTGCAACACTTGGAAATGGTAATCAACGAGGTCAGGCAAATTCCTGAACTGAATAGCTTCGACCGTATCTGGATCGATTGTCCCGAGCAACTATCGGAGGAAGGTATACGTCAAATCTTTGAGCGGTCAAGAACGTTGCTGGACCAGTATCGTAAGGCCTTCTTCCGAACCAGTCAACGTCCATTGAAGCTGAGAGTAGGACAGATCGAGCACTCCTACAAACAGCAAAGATCCATACGTTGCAGAATCCGAAAAAAGATAACCTGAAACTGCGCAGGCAGTGGTATGACGAGGAAAGCGGGGGCAACCAATTCCTGTACGGAGTTGAAGCAGGAATCTTCTGTGACGAGTCGATTGCGTCCGACTTCTTGACGCTGAACGAGAATGTCGGAGGCAAAGATTCATTGGCAAACTTTCTCAGTGAAAGAGTGTTGCCATCGTATCATCGGATGTTGGGCTATCGCCTTCACCGGTCGATGGCGGAAAAGGCTTTCGACCGAACCTGGGAGTACAGGCCAGAAAGGCTGGTGCAGGTGGGCAATACGATTTGCATGCTGCTGTCGGCCATGATTCCGCCGCTATCGATTCTGGTGTTGTTCAGCGTGAAGAGCATGGGAGGCCGGCTGATAGCGATTAGTATGATGAGCCTGGTCTTTTCATTGGTGATGAATGTCATCGCTCAACGACGGGCTGACGTATTCATGTCTACAACGGCGTTTGCGGCGGTTCTTGTCGTCTTCGTCGGAAGTGCAAATGTTATGAACAGCTGACAGTGGACACAACCGATGGCGTGAAATCCCCGAGAGGTGACACTGTCACACGTAAGGGGTGTCCCCGAGAGACAGGGGGCCTGGTTTGGCCATGGTCACCGTTGCTTCTGTCTTACCCGCTGGAAAGCTCTGGATATATTCGGGTGTCCAAGAGGGGGCAAATGCTTGCTTGCATTGGCGGTCTTGTCTGCGATCTAGCTCCGTCCAGGTTTTTGACGGACGCAGGAAATCCTTTGCCTCGGTGACTCACAGGGATTGACAGGAGAAATGCCCTGTAGTCTCACAGTATGGCATGTCTCGTGGAATCAGTGCCTGCGGTCACAATGGACTCTGGGCTACTGGGTGGTAGACCAGTCGATGCCCGTGTCTCCGTGATTCCTGGCGGCTGCAAACGGGTTAATGCAAGGGCGCTTGGCCCATGAAGGGTTCCAAGACGGGCGGTGAGCCGGAGCCTCGAAGTATTGTATCATGAATTTGTCGATAATGCCATACGAACGTATATGATTGCGAGTGAGGCGTTGCTTTGTGCGCAAGGCTGCCAACATTGCACTTAAGTCCTTCTGCTCATGCGCGGTCGAAGTAGGCACCGCAGGCGCAGGCAGAGAAAGAGTGGACCCCTCATTTGCACCTACCTGCTAGTGAGGTACCGGGCTCGGTACCTGGTATGTAGGCGTTATTCTCATTACCTAGGTAGCTTCACCTCATGCTCGCGCCGCGGTTCAATCGAGACTCGTTACCAAGCAATTTAGACCACCAGCCTGAACTGAGGCACATTGCAACTCCCGCAAATTATGGTCTGAAGCAAGGTGTTCAACTTCAAGTTGAAAGCAGGGGAAAATGTTGGAGAACATGATGCACGTGATGTGGTCCAGAGCTGAGGGAGAAAGACGGCAGTGGGACCCTGAAGCTTGGAGCAAACATGCCAAACATGCTCACGTCTCTGAGGGCAGCCTGGACTGACGCCAGACCTGGGAACATGCGGCCACTGCTGCATCCAACCCCTCCACTTCTCACTTCCACTTGCACCCACTGCCACTGGCATTTGCCTGCGGACCGTTTGCACTACGGAGGACTATTGGGACCCCGCCAACCAACCTCTCACGTTTCCACTGCCAGTGTTGCCGCAGTGTCTGTTCCTCTCTCTCGCTCTGCCAGTGTCTCTCTCACACTCTTACCTCGCGGCCCCTTCGAAGCTCTCTCCCGCCCGTGTCCCGAGCTCCAGAGTATCAAAGCTCCCCAGCTCTAGCTCCGTCATCTCTAACCCTCTCTGTCACTACTGACGCCAGAGAACCGGCCTGGAGCTTGCTCCTTTCTCGTTCTCCTGTCCCTGAGATGGGGGGATAGCTACCGCCCACCCACGGCTGCATCATGGCTTTTTGCGCCCTTCTCTGGGCCTCTGGCTCTCTACCTGTCCAGTTCTCGCCCTCTCCTCGTGCTGTTTTCTAGCCGACCCCCTTCCTCTATCCGGCCTTCGGTCGCGCATTTCCCCTGCCTCCGGCTTAGTGATTGACTTTGGCCCTGAACCCTGACGTCTGCAAAGAGCTCCCCAGGGCTTCCCAAAGTCCTCAGCCGTACTCTCACCCTGACTTAAACTCGTCCATATTCTGTCCTCTTTATCCTCTCTTTTCCCTTCCTGTTCCTTTACCTCTGCTCGTATCCTTTCCATTACTTTCAACCATAGTTTTTCGCCGACCTCTTCGAACCTCATCCTCATCCGCCCTACAACATGGTGGGCCCTAGAAAGCGACGTCAAGACCCTGAAGACGAGGAAGAAGAGCTCGTAGCTCTCCCAAGCGACGACGACGAAGAGGAAGAAGAGTAAGAATCCCTTGCGCAAGGGTCATTCGACTCCCAGAGCCAGAAGCCCAACCCTGCCCTTCCCAGGCACGGATTGTAACCACGTTCAACCGCATGCGGGCTCAGTCGTTCACAATTTCCAAAGACCCTGCTGGGGTTTACCCGGTTCACCCATCTATGCGCAAGGCATATTTTGTTGCGCCGGCTGCCTTGTCCCCGTTATCTGTCCGCAACATGCTCTTTGATACTGACCTTTTGATTGGACAGATATGAAGATTCCGAGGTTGATGACGATGAAGAAGGTGAAGAAGAGGACGACGAGGAGGAAGTAGAAGGAGAAGAGGAAGAAGAGGAGGAGGAGGAAAAAGGTACGTGGCGATGATGCGACGCCATGACCGCATTCAAACTAACATGGCACTCTTATAGCTCCTCCAAAGAAGCGCAAGGCTGAGGCCGAGCCTGCCGAGCCTGCCTCCAAGAAATCCAAGTCCACGGCCAAGGCCAGCAAGAAGGAGGAAGAGGATGAGGAAGGAGAGGAAGAGGAAGAAGCCGAGAATGACGCTCCTGAAGAAGATGACGCCGATGAGGAGGAGCACGAAGAGGATGAGCCGGCCGTCAAGACAAAAGTCATTGCTGGTTCCGAGAGCAAGACCGAAGCCGCTGAGGCGGAGACGGAGGATCTCGATGACGAAGAGTAGTTCGACCAACACCTGGGTGTCTTCTCGAATCTTTCCAAAAAGCGACCCGGACTGGAACAGATAGAACAAGCAGCTACACTTGGCTTGTACCAAAACCAAAATGGCATCGACAACAACCTCTCCAGCCATGAAGTCTCCGGCTTGTACGCCGAGCACTCCTCCCTAGTCTCCCGTTCGCTACCATTCAGTCGCAGCTCAGCCCATTGATCGAGCGATTTGTAGATCTTTGTAGACATATGATCGGTTAAGATCCGGACGGCGTCCTTAGGTACCTTTTCAAGCCCTGCTCAAGGCTGCAGAGATTGTATGGACATATAGAAGCACCTAACCCCTAAAACACCTTGTGGCTGTGAGAACAGACAAACAATACAAACAACAGAACTCGAAGAATTCGGACAAGTCCATCGATGTGCTGGCAAAGTTTGGTCAGCCTGCAGTGCGCAGTTAGAATACTAGTCGTGCTGGCAAGAACCCATTCGGCTGATTCGCTCCTTCTGCCTCAGCTTCAGGCCCAACCGAAGTACTGTACAAATAGTAACAAGCAACAGCAATGAAAATAGAACCCGGACTCATAAAAGCTACCTGGATTTCAACAGACGGGACGCCAAATCTGACATATCAAGCCGAGGACCAAAAGTAAGAGCAGACCTGCACACTTTTGAACAATTGCCCCCTATATTACGTCTCTTATGAATAAATATACTCCAAATAAAACTGTCACTGCAAAGGATGGGACGCTCCATCATCACCCATACTGATCGCCTGACTTCGTATGTATATGTCCCTTCTGTGCCCCCAGATAAGCGTGAGCAGGAGAAGCACTCATGGCCTCGCTATACTTTTGCGATCCATCACCTTTCCCACAATACCTCATCTAAGACATCACTCCATGAAATTTCAAACACTGCAGAAAACAAAGCTCGCTTGATTTTAATACCAGTCGTCACACATGTATAGAGTTCGTTTCAAAAGCGTCCATGATATTCCAGTCGAGGTCACCCGAGTTGAGCCTTGGATGAGGGTCAAGATTGTATGCCATCAACGCTGTTCTCGCCTGAGGATCCACGTCGCTACTCCCGAAGCTGTGTTCGGAGCCCACGGGAAACTGTTGGCCAGGGAAAGCGGGTAGAAAATCATCCATTGCATGCATGGCATCGGGATAAAGACTGTTCTGCATACCGGGCGGCCATGCCATAGGCGCTGCTGCTAAAGATCCAGGTGTATCGGTTTGTGGGTAGGCATCAGACATCACTCCTGGGTTGGACAAGGTTTGAAAAGCCGTATCCATTTGCTGCGTTGTCGTTGTAGGAAGCATGCTGAACCTTGGTGGTGTGGAGCCGTTTGAGTAGTCAGAGCCGACATTGTATAGGTGATGTCGGTCTAGCACAGCCCTCACTCTTTTACTGATGATGGCGTAGCTCCGTTCCAGTGCCGGCATTGCCTTCGAAGTCTGGTGTAAGACCCTGAGGAAAAAGTTGAGAGTGTCCTCCCGAGCCGCCGGGGCATGTTCCTCCACCAGATGAGGTTCCAACTCTAACCGTGATACAGCTATCGTGGCGGCAATGTAGACACTGTAAGCATTCAAGTATGAGACGTGAGCAAGGCCAAATGTCTTCGCTTGCAACATTATCAAGTTGTGAATGGCTTCCATGGCCTGAATGCATATCCTATATGACCTTGCAGGTCCGGGGCTGTTGATATTGCTTGCTCCGAGGACAACAGGTCGATGCAGGAGGATCACTGTGGTGTGGTAGAGAAGATTGAGCGACATGATATGCGCCGGCGGAGCTTGGGACGGCATCTGGCTTGGGTTTATTCTGAGATGAGGCGGTAACGACATCAGCCAGTCTCGCAAGTTCCTTGAAATGCGAATAAAGGACGTTTCACTGTTTGCTTTTGCTTCTGCCAACTGATCTTCCTCTTCCGCATCCCGTCCAGCCGCAGCACTAGGGCGATATATGTTTTGCATCAGGTCATTGAGAATGACACAAATCTTGCACAATGGCCGAAAACAAGAAACCACATAACCAGGGCAAGGAGGATAATCCGGGGTATTAGCAACCTCGGGTGAGGGCGTTTCGCCGTAATAAGGGGCCCACAGGTCGCTATCACTGTAGTCGTCCATGAAATTGGGCGGTACTTCGTCGGTATTTGGTGTGAATCCAGGCATCCGCCCAAGATAGAGCGACAAGATCTTATCCCAGGTATAACAACTCCAAAACAGACGCGTCCGGACTTCGACATCCTCGGCAGTCAAACTCTTCACGAACGATTGGAGTTTATCACTAGGCAGGTGTATGCCCAAGTCAAATGCCATTCGGAAGGCAACACCAGAGAGGGTCCATGCCTGTGAGGAACGTCGAAACACAACCTCCCGGGCAGACTGTTGAAGCAGCGCTTGGATCGTAGGTATGGAACTCCTCTTGAGGATGTCCATAGCCAGGCTTGATCGTGCCTCGTCGGAGATCTTCCGCATAAATTCAGCAGCCGTGAGAGAAGCGCCGGCTTGATTATGTCGGCCCGGCGCATTTTGATATTGAATTTGGTAGACGTCATGGTTCAAAAAGCGCGAGGAATGAGCGTGAATGGCCTGGAGGTATATTAGTTCAGGACGCAACTTCTTCTTGGGTCTGTTGTCATACCTTCAGCAGCGTCTCCGAAAAGTATGGTGGATCGTGGACTTTGTGACCACTCAAGTCCAGCATAGCCATCCCGCCCGTGAATGCTGGCCTGTAAACAAACAGGAACAAAGGGTGCACCCAGCACCAATGGTATTTAAGCAATTCATGGGCAACCTCCTTGGGCACGTTCACTCTGGCCGCGCCATTGGCAACAGCGAAAGGTTCAATCTGTCTTTGGTGAGAAGCATTCAGAATGAGGTCCTGCCGTACTCGCTGTTCATCGTGCGTACCAGCACTTCCACGACTTTGAGACCGCGCCGATGGAGTGGACTGGTGCTGGGAGGAGGGAGGTTCGTAGATCGCAGAAGTAGAGTTATGATGTCCGTTTCCCACTTAACTTGCCGACTTCGGTGTGCATGCTGACTCAAGCCTTGTGAGATAGCAGCGTCACTGGCAGGAGAAGTAGAAAGTTGCTTATTGTCATCCTGGGGGACCTGAAGGGGTCAATGGATTGCAATGAGTTGTTAGCTGAAGAGCGTGACATACTCGGCTCAACCAGATCTGATTCTTGGTTTCCCGCAACTGTGCCTTCAGCTCTTGGATCTCCTCCTCGAGAGATCGGACATAAGCCAAGGATGGCGGCTTGTCATAGTGGCACTCGTCTTTGTATGCGATACAGCTGCTGGACGGTCAACACTCTGCTGCCTCTGGTATCCGTCTTTTTTGAACAGCTCACGTTGTACACTTTGGTGTTCTCCCGTCGCACTTTGACTATGGAAAGATCAGCATCTGGCACCCGGAGGAACGAAAGTCCAACTCGCCGTAGCAGATTGGAGACACTGGCCAAACAAATCGACAATCACTACCTTTCTTCTACGACACCCGGCACAAGTAGACTTCCTGTGTTTGGATTTGGGCTTTGGATTGACTTCAGCTGGCATGTTTGTACATCGGTCGGGAAGCCGAGGAGGGACAGATACCAAGAGAAATTGGATTTTGAGGTCGGCTATCACCAGAAAGCGTACTCAAGCCTTGTAGGACAATGGCGAGAACCTGACGCCCTTTGTGCATTTTCTCCTCACGACGTGCAAGTGGCACAGTCGTCAGCAAGGATTTGGACCCCGGCCTCGAATGCTGGATAAATTACTCATCGAGACACTAAGTTGAAGGGGCAACGCTCTCGCGGCGCATCGTAGGGCGCTCGGAACAGTGATTCCAGGAGTGGCAGGGGTTGCAGTTACAACTGTCTATGGTCGAGGGTGGTATGCATTGCATGGAGATGCAGGGAGGCCCGGGGCCATGTAGCGGCTAATTAGTCTTGTCTCTGCTCGAATAGCAGGTCAGCAACGTTGGAGGAGTTTCTCTTCTCGATTTCGAGACTGGGTATTCAGCAGGATGATGACGACGGGAATGGATCTTCAATACTGCGCCCGAGAGAGTCACCCAGCCAGTCAGCAAGCGCTGTCATAAGTGCGAGGTAGCAGTTCGGTAGCGTTGAGATAAGCCACAGCTGCACTGTTGCAGCACACGCAATCCTGCCAACAGGGTGCTTGTCTCGCCTACTCTCGCCTCGCCTCGCGTTGCGGGAGGGGAGCTTGATTCAGGTTAGATGCATCATACATCATTTGAGCCGGCAGTGGTTGGGCTTGAGGATAGGAAGAGACAAAAGCCGAGATGGTCATCAGGAGGGAGCTTCGCAGGTTGGTGCTGCCGGTGCAGTGTGAGGCCAACCTGCACTGGCACAAGTTTGACGTACTTTACATGGGCCTCTCCTGGATTAGGGCACCGAGAGAGCCAATCATGCCGTACAGTGTAAACGGGATTAACCCGACCTGGAGGCATCCATGGATAAGGTCCCTGTACTAGGCTGAAATACCCAGGTATGAAGCGGCTTGCGGAGACTGAAAGATTACCTCCAGAACTTGAATCCAAGAGGTTGTCGACATACCGTATTTCTGCACGACTTATCCAACCGGCAAAGCCAGAAGTCGCCGTCAGCGTCAGCATCAGCATCTATACCTATTGTTAGCCACCGTAGCTCCTACCTCTGCCTACTCAATTTGGTAGCAAAACAGAGACGCTGAACAAACGCCCCTTGGTATGATTCTACAACGTTGTAGCTGCCAGGTAGGTTAAGGCGGGCAGGTGTACCACTGTACTACGGGGAAGAGCAAAAGCCGATATTTAGCGAGGTGCTAAGTTGCACGCCAGTCGCCAAGCGGAAGGTGAGGATCAAACGCTAATCTTAACAAAGCTAGTGCTAGGTCAGCCCTGTTGCCTACTAGTACTAAGGTACGTTGTAGTAGTGCAGTTCTCCAACACGGACACATCGGCGGCGGAGAACGCGGGTGAAGATGCGGAAGCCTAAGCACACTCAAACATCCTTCATGGGAGTCAGTTGCACTCGATATCCTTCATCATCTCGCTTCCTCAGAATGCTGCTACGTCTTGTATAACGGAGGTGCTTGTCTCGACAGTCCTTTGGCACGCCAGTCAGGCACCAACCACCTTCACTGTCCTCCCCCGCCTCTTCCTGCAAATATCCTCCTCGGACTGATCGACAGAAACAGGCATGGCAACCAAGCCCCTGGCTCTGTCGGCTCACGGCCACTTCAAGACGTCTGTGACTGGTGGAAGTCACTACGGACTTCAACACAAGGCTCCATATCAGCAGCCGTATCCCCATCTAGCAATTGTCGATGAAGTCCTCTATTGGACAAGGCTGACGGGGCCTTGAGAACAGATCTCCGGACCATTTATCTGGCAGGACGGAAACTTGGGACGACGAGCATGAGCATAATCAGCGGCTGCTGCAAGGATAGTCTCATCGGATCCGGCGACTATCCTCGGCCATACCCACGGGGCGAGAACGTAATCCTACCGAAATGTGTCTGTCTATCGCCGCGAGTACATCACCGTCAGCAGCTTGTTCGGAATAAGCACTACTACTCCTGTATTTGTCCATTCCCCCACGAGGGGGCTGAAGATCCCCACCTTGTAATGCTTTGCATGACTGCAAGGAGGGCCTTTTCCCAAGTGACTATCAAGAGTGGTCACCTGGAGAGTTCCGGATGGATCTCTCTACCTCTATTCGATTCGAGCTTACTTTGGACTAGAATATGGCAAATCGTTCTTCCGAAATCGAAGGTAACCATTAAGAGATTAAGAGACTGATTCCTCGATACAACGAACAGTCATGAGACTGTGGTCATGTCTCTCACTTTTCCACCCATGGATCGGTCTCTTCAGGTGGAGGGGCCCTCGAGCCGCGGTCAGACCTCATGGCTGCCCAGGCTGGATCATCCAGGTTCCTGCAAAGGCCACTGCTGTTGTGTGGGAATGTTTCTCATGCCAGCGGCAATGCGGGAATGAGCAGGGCGATGTAAATGGATACAATTTTACAACATCCGACAACCCGTTCGAACATGTGGCGCTTGCAGCGAAGCTTAGGAGAGCCCTCGATCGTGACGAGTTTCCCTGCCGCCGTCCATCGAACTTCCCGTGGGCTCAGCCTCAGCCACTCACCTCCGCATCAGGGGTGCTAGTTCAAGTGCCTTGGCTGTGTTCCACGTCACTGTTAGATCATACGCTGCTACCAAATGCTAACAAGCACCAGCTTCCAGGGGATTTGAGAAGAAGTCTTGTCAAAATCGGGACAACGGTCCAGGAAGACCAATTTGCTCGACAAGGATTATCTACCGGGTTGTGCAAACATGATGCATGTTTACCGGAATGCTAGCCTAGACCAGTAAGTAAAGACAAGGTCTCGATAATGTGGGCCTGGTCGTGTCCAGTTTGGTGACAGTCCAGCAAAAGAACAATGGGCTCTTTCCAACACTAATGTACCGTCCACCAGGGTGCTGGAAAGCAGAAAAACTGCCCCGTAACGCGCAGCCATGGATTGTCCCGACCGATTCACCCCCGGTTGATATGTATCCGCACCATCTGTCACTTCATGCCCGTGTCAGTATCCCTTGCCTTCATCATTAGACTGGGGTACCACTATGAAGATTATTACAGAGTCGAGTCGAAGAACTCGAGCTCCTCATCCCGCCCGTCCACTATGACCGAAACACGTTCGTGGCGCTCTCCTGGAATCGGACTGCGTCAATGATTACATTTCACCATGCCTTCAAGTCGCTGTCGAGACTTCTGCTCTGACCGACCCTTGGAGCTTTCCCTGTCTCAAACTTTAAATCGCTGTCAGAGCTCTGCTGTCGGCGGCAGCATTATTTCCACAAAGGCAAGTGTCGATCATTCTCCGCCTCAGAAATCTTCACCCAAACTTTCGCTGCCCGACTCCAAACTCTTCTTGTACCTCCTAGGTCCACCTTCGCAAGCTGTCGCAAAGGCTTTACGGGCAACCCTTGATCACCTCTCTCATCCCATCGCCAAGCTAAGCCCATGTGCATTGTAGAGGTATGAAAATTATACAAGGAGATATCGACATGATACCATGTCGTGTGATGGCAGTACACAGGCCGAGAAGTTCCACTCTCAGACATTGCATGGGTGGCCTATGCAGGAGTAGACTGTTCTAGGAGAATGCTGCAACAGCCTCTATCCGAAGTGTTGAGGGATCTAGCTTGCCAGCTATCCGTCGAAGTCTTCATTGGCACCTCGCTCAGCGGCGGTAATGAAAACTGCTGGGGATATTCGTCCAGTCCCATGCGTTGCGCCTCCCCCATGGGTTGCGACTCTCCTGAAAAGAGGGATCACCATGTAAGTTCCCATACCAGGGTCCGTGTCCATGGCCGCGCCCGCCTGGACTGAGTGGCGAATGTGGGCGACCAGATATCGCTGTCTCCACGATAGCTCTGCGATCAACGGCATTGTAGGCATGGGCCTCGATGTCGGTGTCGGTATCACTCTCAACAAGAGTCCCCGCGTCTGAGTCACTGGCAACCAGCGTGGGAGCGTTGTCGGTGGAGTCGCTTTCGTCCAGGTCCATTTCTGCATCATGGTGGCTTCCGCTGTTAGTGGAGCCGCTGCCGTCTGAAGAGGAGGACGAGGAGGTGTTTCCGGTGGCGTTGGTGCTGCGAGCGCGGTTGGTGCCTGGGACACGAGAGTTGTCACTGGCGGCGTTCTGCTGCTTTCTTTCATTTGCCTCTCCGTCTTCCTCCTCTCCCTCCTTCTCGTTATCCTGCTCATTATTCTCTGGTCCGTCCTCCAAATCCTCCTCGTCTTCCTCGTGTCGTGATCTCTGCTCAGAATGACGGCCAAAATTGACACAATACTCTAGCATTCTCCCAATCTTTCCACCATTAGCTCCCCGTTCCTCGTATTCGTCATCTGCAAAGTATCCAAGATCTTGGTCCCCGTCTTCGCTTTTCTCTTGGCAATGTTCATCTCCATGAGCGTCATCAGGCATCAAGGTTTCCTCATACAGTTCGGACGGTCCATTCTTCTGCACATCGTCTTTCCGACTTCCCCGTCCCGAACCTGCAGGAGGGTAGAACTTTCCTAGCACAGAAAGCGAGCCAACCCCGCGCAGAACGATGATCCAGGCAAAACCCACGAAAAGTTTAATAACAGTATCGACGGCATGACCCTCCGCATTATTGCAGTCGAAAACTAGCCTCCAAAAAGCAGAAACGGATGCTCTGAAGGAAAACAGACCCTTTGCACGCAGGTATGCTTGTTGCACTAAATCCCTCCCCTCTCTGATTGTCTGCGTTAGACACTGCAAGCTGGAGGTGGCGCTTTCGGTCATTCTCTTCGGCATCGTCACCAAGATTGTTGCCCATTTTTTCACTGCATCACAGTAAGACTTGATGCGCTTGATGAGGTTCCAACTAGGCTTGCCGAAGAGGAATCCTTTGTCAGCGTGTAGATACGCAGTCAGGACATGGCTCAAGGAACATCTGTGCCAATCCCTCTCTTTTTCAGCTTGGCCCGCTTTTGGACCAGCCGCTTGCGTCTTATAGAGCAGTCCTTTGAAGAGGTTGGAAAAGTATCTGTTTCGGCCAGCCGAGACCCAAAGTTCTTCCACTCTCTTGCAAACTTGATATTCTTGAACTTTGTTACCGAGCCATTGCCCAAAGTAAGAGTTCAGGGCAGAGAAGACCGCTTTGAGGATAAGGCGTCTGGAGACCTTTGTGCCTTCTGCTACATCAACCGCTATTTCTTCCGGCAGATATGGGAGAACTACCATCATTGCGATTCCTTGGAGAATCAGTTGCGCAAGGATGATAGATAGGAACAACTGTTGAGAAGGCATGTTTGCTGGCATTGGGATCCGGATGAACTCGAAGTGGATGGTGCAGAGGTTCATCTTGAAGGGTAATGCGGTTGGGGAATGAGCGCCAGTACTCGGCCTAGGATCGGGGGATGGACAGAAAAGTGTCTGTCTTTTGGACCGCAAGGGAAAGCGTCTGTTCGAGGTGTATGGAGGTTCTGGAAAAGAGCAACGATGGGAGGAGAGAGGAAAGGCAATATATCACAACTTCAAGAGGTGATGTATGGAACCTGCCTGTTCATTGAGGTAGTAGACACAAAGCCTTTGACAGCCTGACTACCTCTAACGTGTTGGAGGTTGACACAGGGAGGGGCGCAGTGTCTGAAGCCGGGTGAGTTATTGCTGTTTGTTGCCATTCTGACTTATTTCTGCGGCGATGATGATCACCAATTCACTGCGCGATGCAATGGTTACAGCTGCTCGATTGGTGGTTGGTCTCATCAAGTGCGGCAGCTCTCCTTTTCGCGAGACATCCATTCTGCGTCTAAGTCTCTGCTCCTCCGCGAGTTGGCCCTGGTGGGTGCTTTTAATGGCATTATACAGGTGAGACATTTGTGGACGGCTGAGGCTTAAAGGCATCTGAGACAGTGAGACATGAATGTCTGCCATCGCTCTCCGACACAAAGGAAGCTGTGCGGGAAAGGTGTGATATCTTGAGGCTCTTAAGAAAGGGACACAAGACACGGTGAGAGGAACAGCTTCCTGTGCAGCACGGCATCCCACCATCACCAAGGAATAGAGCAATGTATCGGTCACAGCAAGTTTCTCAGAGACCCAAATTAAACACCGCTGGCAGAGTGAGAAAAGTAACTGGTCCCATTGCGACTTCGAGTTTCTCCTCTTGTCTCTGGAGGAAAGCAGAAACAGAACAGGCAGTCAAAGCCATAATGTTGTTCATTAAATCAAACCGAGGATCAAATCAGACACGGCCCCACCACAACAGTTTCCTGGGTGAAAGCCAGAAGGCATGTTGTGACCACTGAGAAGCTCCATCACGACGGTGACGGTGACATTCATCAGCGGCAGCAGCAGCCTTGCGCTCGACCTCATTGATTTTCCACGACCTGAGGAGCCAGGTACTCATTGCGCCGAGGAGGAACATGAACCCCACAAACAGCTGGGCACTCAAGTATCCCGAGGCATCGACCATTTCGAGAGCGATAGTCTCTGCAAAGGTGGTTGGAACAACCAAAGCAAAGCAAATGACGCCAAAGGAAGACGGCAACCTCCTGAGACCGACGAGCTCTGCAGTGACGGGAGTGACACAGGCCCAAAAGACGCCAAACACCGACCCGGTCAGTAGAGCAAATGCCAACAACAATCCATACGACTTGGCCGGCACCCAAAGGGCAAGACAAAAGACTCCCGACAGACCAGTAGTCAGAACAGCCATATTCAACCTTCCAAAAGCGTCAGAATAATACCCCACCACAGGTCGTCCTACGCCCAATCCCAGATTCAAAAATGCTCCCACAACAGAACCCTGACGGGCCGTCAGCCCAATGGACGTGGCATAATTTGGCAACGAATAAAGCAAGACAATAAACCCGAGTTCCGTCGCCAAACCCCAAACAATGATCAACGCGACTTCAACGCGCAGATACTCGCGATAGTCGAATGCATTCTGGAGCGGCTTGACCGCCTTATTGCGATCGCGGAGCAGCAATGAACATACAAAATTGACGGCAAGGCCACAAAACGCCAGGACGCGGTACGTCCATTCCACACCGACCTGCTCGACCAAGCGGCCAGCGGCAAGATTGTACGCCAGCCCGCCGAGTCCGGATCCGGCGGACGCTATTCCCATCGCCAGGCTGCGTCGGCTCGAAAACCACTGCGGCAACATCGCCGTTGCCGGCAAGTACACGAACCCCATGGCCACGCCGAAACATACTCCCTGGCTGAGGAACAAATGCCAGATCTGCGTGGCGTACGATGCCGTGAACAGCGATACAAATAACAGTCCTGTCCCGATCAGAAGTGTGTTTCGTGTCCCGAGGTGTTTCGCCGACAATGCCACCAGCGGCGCGCTCAGCAGTGCTTGTGAAATCGACAGGCCCCCGATCAACGAGTATTCGAGATTTGAGGCGTTGGGAAACGTCGAGTTTGAGAGATAGTGGGCCAGGAAGATGCCCCATGCCTGTCAGCACGCAAATGTGGTCAGATCAAGTTTCTTCGGGGGCTGAGGGAGGAGGAGAAAGGGAGGAAGGGGTCATTCGCTTTCTTCACCCCTTTGGCCCAAGAGCTATCGCATCAGGACAACGCAGCATATATAAAACCATGCTCGGGGCAAACAAAACTTACACTATTCAATCCCCACGTATGCGCATTGATCAGAAACACACTCGCCGTACAAACCCAGCCATACCCGCCGTTGGGCGGAACGTCTTCTATCGATACCGCATCATCTGGTGGCTCATGTTCATGTTCATGCTCTCCGCCAGCAGTCCTGTTGATGTCGCTATTGCTATTGCTGCTGATATTGACGGACAAGGCTTCGGTTCCGGATGCGGGCCGCTCGGGCTCCATTAACTCCCATGCCTCACTTGAGCTGGTTGGTTCGCGCATGGTTCGTGGCCGCCTCCAAGGATGCCGCCAGAGAGCAAGGTGAGAAAAACATCAAGTAAGGGAAAATCCGTTTTCGAAAGAATCATTCCATGACGAGTTTAACCAGGCATACTGGGCACTATTAAGTATGGTTTTGTGTGGATCGGGTAAAATGACGGAATTCCGCGACGCCTTTTGTCATCGTCGGATGCTGTCAGTCTTTTTCTAGAATAATAGATCTTGTTCAGGTTCCACTTTAATGATATCGTGAACGGTGGATCCTGCGATGAGCCATAATAATAAAATGGAACGATCCATGCTGCGTGCAGTATCGGTATGTAGCATCGGATCGTCGATAAGTGCATATGCTGCCCCGGTACCAAAAACACAAAAAGTCTTAGGTATGTACCAGGTATTACTGGTAATACCTGGCCAGGATATCTATCTACTCAGAAGGGGAAACACGCACGCTGGGGGAGAAGCCATCCGAAAAGCTGATCTGGATTTTTAATGGTCCTCCAAACCAGACTTGAGTCCCATTTGGCTTCTGGACATTTTGGCCATAAAATAACACAAATCTATGCTCAACAAGCCAAATCACGGCGATGCTCAATATCTTCACTTTCCGTACCTTCCTAACCTCCACGACGACTCGTACAGACAATAACCGTGGAGAGATAGCACAATCACCCTCTCCCTAGATCAATCGATTTCACCAGTGGCATCTTCGCAGACTCTGGCTCAGGATAGCCAAAAAAGGGCCCCACAGCGACCTGAACGACCTCCTTGAAAAGACCACCAACCACAGCATCTTGCAGATCCTGTCCAGTCTGCTTGAAATCCGGATAAGCATTAAGCTCCAGCAACCATACATTTGCGTCCTTGTCGACCAAGAAGTCCACGCCAAAGACTTCAAAGGCATTAGGAATGGCCTGGAAATGGACCATCTGTTCCCGAGCGGCGGCCTCGAAGATTTCTCCGGTAATGCCGCAGATCTGGTCAAATATATCTTCTTTCCACCCGCTCCGTACACCTGAAGACTCGAGGGCCCAAAAGCGATACACCGATGAGTCTTTGGTCGTGTCGTCTTGAAAACATGTGTTTGTCAGATGCTGTGCCAGGTCCAAAACTTCGGCATCATCTTCGGCGCTGCTTGTAGCAGACCCGGGAGATTGGTACGGTTTCGCGGCGAATAGGGCCAGCATTTCCTTGTACACATAGACTTTCAGCGCACCGACGGCCAGGACGTATGCCCGGATATGGAATTTTCGGTTGTCGTATGCCTCAAGTAGCAGAGGAGGATCGATGTATGGTTGGGCAATGAAGTGTCTGAGCTGGGAGGTCATTGCATTGCCGTCGGTGGAAGTCTCTTGCGTGTCCGCTTCTGCTTTCAAGGCCCCACGTTCATTCTCCTCAGCATCTTCAGCATCTTCACCGTCGTCCTCGTCAGAGCTGGCTTCGTCCCATTCTTCAAATATGGCTTCAAGTTCTTCCATACTCGAGAATAGTCGTATTCCATTTCCGCCGTCGCTCATTCCAGGTTTCAGGATCCACCACGTTTTCTGGTCTGAAGACTCCTTTTGATCGTTTTCTGCCATGCTTTCGTTCAGATCCCACGCATTCACTAATGCTTCATCGAGAAATTCGGCATAGTCGAGCTCAAAATGTACACAAGGCTTAAAATGTCTTGCCAAGATACTGTCTGGATGTTTGACGAGCCATGTAGACACAGTATTCGACAGATAATGTTTGCGGATAAGAGCTTTTCGAATGACATACGCGCATACAAGAGAGGTCTGTGGATGTTGCATTGCATGTTCGAAATCTAGAGACTCATATGCTGCAAACTGTACAACGCGGTCTTCCGGACTTGGCAACTCGGCAGGTGAAGAAATAGGGTTTATTGGGGTTTTCTTGAGGAGCTTCAGAGCCTCAAGAATGAGAGGCTGCACGTAAGAATCGGGGTACTGAACCAGGGAGTACAAAGGCGATGTCGATTGAGCTGGCTTCTGCAAGACCGCGGTTTTCTTATCATCATCCCTAAATAGTCGTTTAGCGAGGCTGATCCAAGGTACAATGACCTCAGGGTCGACGACAAACTTACTCACAGCTTAATTTCGCCTGTATAATGAGGCAAATGCTTAAAGTTGGCCACTAATGGAGTCACGCTACTTCTGTTAGCCAATCTGATACAACAAACTCAAATCAATCGAATACTTACGTGACGTTGCCTTGCAAGACCTCCCAACCGTCACCAGTCTGTGCATCCTCGACAGCCTTGCGCACGTCGGCAAAATTGGGTGACCACTTGAATTTCCGATGAGCGCGTTTCGGAACCGGCGCGGTAGCTTCCCCATTGGCCGTTTCGGATTCCCGTATAGCTTGCTCCTCCACGTTCGGGTCGTCATCTTCGGCCTCTTCAGGCAATTCCTCGAACGAACTTCCACTGAACCAAGAGTTCTGAAGCATTTCGGTGTAGACGATCTTCGTGTTCTCAACACCTTTCCGTAGAGGAACATTGATGCTGTAGAGGTGCACGTCGTCCGGCCACTCTTTTACCAGCTTCTCTATCAGTCTAGTGCTCAATTTTGAGGCCTCGGAAATGATTTCCGGATCATGTTCGCGCGAATCAAAGGCATACGACAAGGCAATGCTTTTCTTTCCATTCATTGCGCCTTCGAGGGCGCCGCCAATTGTTCCGCTCGATAAAGCAAAAACGGCAGTAGTGTTGCGGCCATAGTTGGGGCCGCTCAAAACAAGGTCAATGGGGCTTTTGTCCTTGAAGACATGATGAAGGCCTATTTGCACACAACTGGCAGGCGTGCCATCGATCAAGATCCATTCCTCGCCCCCATCGTTGAAGGGACGAGCTGAGGTGACACCATCGTCCTTATGAAGCGTTCCTTGGCGAAAGTAGGAAGGCGTCAAGGTTTGGCCCACCATATGAGCCTTTCCAATCCACGATCTCTGGACGTGGGGAAGGACTACTGAAACCGAATGGCCAGCATCTTGAAGAGTGGTCACCAGAGAATGTACGTATGGTGAAGATTGGTTCGAGGGCGGGCCGTCATCATTGACAACCTGTTACCTTTAGTTAGTCCTGCTGATCAGGTTATTCCAGGTGCAACTCACAAGGATATGCATAGCGACAGATGCAGCACAAGCACCGAAATCACCTTTACGCCGAAGATCTATGTACAAAACGACAAGGAATGGGCGGATGGCATAACGAGGATCTGGAGAAAACCCGAGCGAAGTCAAAGTCCGAGATCGACGAGGCTTGGCATATGACGGGATTCATTGCAGTGGTGGAGGGAGAAGCGTGGGACTGTTCCGCAATCCGCTTGTCCGCCGGGTCAAGCAGCACAACTTGAGCGCATTTCGATTCACCTCGACAGATTTTCAGCAATTGACAGGCATGATGCACGGCACTCGCCATAGAACACGGTCGCGGCCACACTCTCCTCATCGACACGAAAGAGAAAGCAAAAGATCCCGCCATCGATCCCCCTCGCCTCGTCATGCGCCCAAGAAGGACCTGCCATTCGGAGTCCGCGAGATCTCCCGCCACGACCTGCCGCTATATCGACCCATGTTTGCCCTGTACCTCGACATACAGAAGCGACTGAATATTGAAGAACTCGACGAGACTGAGGTGAAGGGTAGATGGAAAAGCTTTGTTGGCAAATGGTATAGTGCTATCTACCGCAAAGGTCTCCGGGCCCCTTCCCAAGAAGTTACTAACATGGCAGGAACCGTGGAGAACTGGCGGAGGGTTGGTACGACCCCAAGACGCTTGAAAAAGCCAGAGCATCAGCATCAGCTACAGAGATCCAAAGAACTGGCGATAGAACGGATGAAGATGACGACGAGTATGGTCCACCACCTCCAACCTCATCCGGCACGTCAAGACATGACAGTAGCACTCGCGACCACGGTCTAGGGCCCTCTATACCTTCACTGCAAGACCTGCGAGCCCGCGATGAGCAAGCGCGAGAAGAGGCGGCTTCCGCCCGAGACAAGTACAGGGAAGACCTTCGTCACGAACGACTTCTAGACCGGAAATTACAGAAGGAACGGCTGGAAGAGCTGGCACCGCGTGCCGAGCCCGGGACTCGCGAGCGCCAATTAGAGAAGAAAAAAGAGAAGGCCGAGTCAAATCGCGCCTTTGCCACAGCCAAGGAAGAAGGCGATGTGGAATTACGGGAAGCCGACGTGATGGGCGACGAAGATAGCCTGGGCGAGTTGAAGAGGATGCAAAAGGAGAATGAACGGCGGAAGAATGAGAGGGAGCTTCGTAGAGAAGAAATTCTGCGCGCCAAACGTGCCGAAAGAGAGGCCCGGTTGGCACAGATCAAGGAGAAAGAAGACAAGACGATGGCCCTATTCAAAGAAATTGCGAGAGCAAGATTCGGTGGAGGAGCAGGCGAAGAAGGACAATCATGATGGAAGCCTCGGGTGGGGATTATATTCATTGAAAGCCTCAACTCGACATGAGTGTAGCCACAGCTTCTGCGCCATCGGCCTGTGGTGTACTACTAGATCCGTTTGTGGTAGGGGCAGAACCCCCAGATGGGTTCGATGCAGGGGTGGAGTCCTTCATCCTGTTGGCCGCGGCCATCTGCCAGGCCGGGATCGCTGCTTTGCCGCCTGATGAAGAACTAAACGGCGCTGCAGATGCTGGTCTGGGAGGCGCCGACGAAGATGCCGGCCCAGAGGCAGACGTAGGATGAGTTGTGGCAGCACTTGCGAAAGGCGGCCGTGGATTGGTCGAATTGGCGTTGTTGGTCGGCGCAGCCTCCATTGATGGAGTTCCGACAGCAGGGTTTGCGCTGGGAATTGTACCTGGCTGGGTCCGCGGAGGCCCTTGAGCTGCCGAACCCAACCCGCTGGAACCACCCATGCGGTTCCCTAGTAGCAATTTCAGGCTGCCTAGTTCACTGCTCAGCTCTTTCAATTGCCTCTCACTCGCCTCCTTGACACTGTCGATTGATCGTGGCAGACTGTCCTTCATGTTCTTGATCTCGGCCTCCATTCGGCGCGCATCATCCTCTCTTCGCATATTAGCCGACTTCAACTCTGCAACAATGGTCTCAATGTCCGTGATGGTATTGTCTAGTCGCTGCGTGCGAGCTTCTTCGGCCTCCTTCAACGCAGCTGTATCAGAAGACAGCGTATCTAGCAGTGCGAAAGCCTTGTTAAACTGCTCGTCAATGGCCGCCTTATCCTGCTCGAGCTGAGGCGGTGTGGGTGGTGCGATCAACGGCTTGATGTATCTTTGGGCGAGGACGTAGAGGCCATAGCTGGCCCCTCCAACAACGGTCGCCATGATGAACCAATCCCTCCAATCTCGTCGAGGGGGTTCGGGAGGCGGTGGAGGTTGATAGTCGCCATAGGGATTGTAAGGGTATGGATATCGCGGACCCGGCGGGCCTCTCACTTGCTGGGCAGGCGGATAGTACTGGGCGTTTGGAGACGGAGGCGGCTGAGGAGCATCGGTGCTGGCGCGGGCCAAAGACAGATCAATTTCTTCTTGCGTAAGGTTTTTCGACTTCAAAAACTCGATTCTCTTCTCAAGAGGCGCTGAAGCAACAGACGGGTCCTGGAGAAAGTTCACCGCTGAGGCGACGAGGTCCTCGCGAGGTGCCATGGCGGCGTTACGGCACAGATCCAACAGCGCTTATCGCATTGGGACTGAGACCGCAGGTATCTGGACCTGTGTGACAGAGAGGCGAGCCACCTCAAGTTATCACTCTGATGAAAACGCCTAAGACTGAAGGCCAGAGATGGTTGACGAAGACGATGGTGCATTCAATCTGGAGCAACCCGATTGTCCAAGTCCAGCCATCTTCTGCCAAGGCCGGAGAACCGAGGCACTTCAATGGCGGCTGAAGGCATCACGTGAACGTACTGTGAGGCTGGGCCAAGTTAGTCAGCAAGGCTGCAAGGGTCGTCGCTCCGGTAACTGGCAGTGTTTGCAGTTTCGGCCGGACATTGGATGGCTCCATGCCGAACACGGCTGTTGACACTTTCACGAAACCCCTGCTCCACCGCTTTACAACCGCGATCTCCCCAGTCGCTCTTCGACTGTCGAAAATTCATTACCTCAGAATACCGTCGGCGCATACTGGAAATAGCTCGAGTGTTAGCAACATCATTCGCGACACGCGACCGCCGCCATGTCGCAGCCAACAGGCCTGTTCAGCGTGCGGCGCCCTCGCGAAACCTTAGGCAACATCCAGAACTTCAGTGGGATCCCACAGCCTGCGTCCGCGGTCAAGCGCGTGTCTTCGAGCCATGAACTACGAAATGCGCCTTACACGGCCTCGCATGTACGATCGACATCGATAAACCAAAGCATTCAGCGCCCAGCGCAGCCCAATTTTCACCGATCCTCATCCGGCGGGAACCTGGCCGACATGGGCATATCAACTGTGCGAAGGTCAGCGTCAAACAACGTCTTCGGAAGCGCGCACACGGGACGACAGAGTCTGGCACCCAACCAGCTATTCGGTCCACAAACACCAGCGACGCAAAGCCTACAGCGCCGAAGCAGTATATTCTCACGGCCATCCGCCCACGGGCCCGTCGCGCACCAATCCTTCTTCTCACAACCTCCGGCCCCGACCGGCGCGCCGAAAGACCCACGACCACTGAGGGACTCGTCGTATAGGGCGCGACTGAGTCAGGAGCTGCTAGACTACCTGACGCAGAACAACTTTGAGCTGGAGATGAAACACTCGTTGACACAAAACTCGGTCAAATCGCCCACACAAAAGGACTTTACGCTCATGTTCCAGTGGCTCTATAAGCGAATTGATCCAGGGTACCGATTTCAGAAGGGCATCGACACCGAGGTCCCGCCGATCATGAAGCAACTACGTTATCCCTACGAAAGAGACATCACCAAGTCACATCTAGTAGCGGTCGGTGGACAAAACTGGCCACGCTTTCTGGGCCTGCTACACTGGATGATGCAACTGGCGCAAATGCTGGACAATTTCTCGCGCGGTGCCTACGACGACGCATGCGCCGAAGCCGGCATCGACGTGTCCAGCGACCGCATTGTGTTCCGATTCTTGTTCGGCGCCTACCAGGACTGGCTACAGATGGGCCCCGAGGACGACGAGGAGAGCGAAGACGCAGCACTCCAACCGCACATCCAGGCGATGAACGAGGAATTCGAACGCGTCAATGCCAAACACGTCGAAGAACTCAAAATGTACGAGGCCGAGCACGAAGCACTGAAAGCACAGATTGAAGAATTCGAACGCAATGCACCGGACATTGCAAAACTCGACAAACACTTCAAGATCTTGGAAGATGACAAGAAGAAATTCGAAGAATACAACGCAAATGTACAGGCCAAGATTGAAAAGTACGATTCACGGATCAAGATCCTCGAGGCGGAAATCCAACGAACAGTAGCGGACTTGCAAGTAGTCGAACAAGAAAGACAAGGTCTACAACAATCTGTCGACCGACAGGGTCTCAACATCCAGGACATTGACCGGATGAACACGGAGCGGGAACGACTGACCAAATCCCACGAAGACGCCGTGGCAGCACTGGATGAACTCAACAAACAAGTGTTAGAGAAAGAGGCCGAAACAGCCCGCAAGCTCGAGGACCTTGAAGCGGTGGTGAAGCGGTACAATTCTCTAGGATACCAATTATCGCTGATTCCTTCGACGGCCGTCAACGCCAAAGGAGCCGACTACGAACTACGGCTTAACGTGTCCGAAAACAGCAAGTTTTTGTCAACGTCGCAACAACGTTCATCATCATCATCATCTTCTTCAAGACGACACGGCTCATCGACGACGGCGGCAGAAGCATCTGGAGGCTCCACGGATAGGCTTCTAGCCGACCACAACGTCGGATACTCGCCCATCCACCTATTAAATCTAGATCTTCGCGGCGCCGTTCGCAACGCATTCATCGCTTTACGCAAGGAAATCAACGAACGGCGCAAAGCCGCTGCGGACGCCGACCTCAACGCCCGCGACTTTCTCGACAACATCTCGGAAGCCCTACACGAGAAAAACACCGAGATCGACAACCTCAATTACCGCGTCAACGAGGCCAGTCGCTTATATGCCAGCCTCAAGGAAAGCAATAATACAATCTACACGCAGCAGACGAGTGCGATTGAGAAACTCGAAAAGGAACTCGCTCGCATGCGTGAGGGTTTGGAGAGAGGTGTGGTCGAGCTTGAACAGCGCGAAATCGAGGTCCAGGTTGCTTGGGAGTCGATGCGGGAAGAGGCCGCCCGCGTCCGTGAGGAATTGCATTCCGGTGTCGAGCGGTGTCTGGAAGATGTTATTCGGTTCAAGGTCCATATCCAGAAGGGGCTGGAGGAGTTTGAGGGCTGGGTTGGCGAGGAGGTCGAGTTGGAGCTGTTGGGGGATGAGATGGAGGATATGGGTTTGGATGATAAGGAAGGGAAGAAGGAGGATGGGGAGAAGTAGTGTTTGTCAGTTGTTCTCTGTTACCTTTTATATACCTTATTCTGCTACGGGTCTGGATGGTGGTGTAGATGTTTGCTGGCTGGGTTCAATATGACGATGTGATGAATTTGCTTCTATTCAAGGTCCTAATAGTATTCCTTTGTGGTCTTCTGTGATTTTGTGCTCCTACTGTATGTTGTGAATAGCCTCCCTCGGCCCCTCTCTTTCATGTGCTCCGGCTTGTCCTTCGAGGGAATGAAGTTAGACATGCTCCTCTGCATCCGAGTTCGATAATACAGCACCGAAGGAGACACCACTAGATGCATGGCACTGGAGTGTGCATGATTACCTTATCATGATGATTGTTCCTACGCGCCCTCCCGCTAATCAATACTCCTCGCTAAGAAATAAAATATTCCCCCTACCAACTAACTTCACTTTCGTAGTAACTAGTCCTGGACCACTTTCAATGCATTGGTTAATTGAACTGGACTGCTCTTATGGATTTGCGAACATGCCATTTAAGATACATTCATACATTCAATTCATTCGTGACTTTCATAAAAGAAGAGCAAGCACCTAGCTGCCGAAAACGCAGGACGATTTTCTAAGCACATATAAAGCACCGCTTGCCATCGCCCAGAGCGCCCTTTAACAAATGCTCCCAGCACCGCACTGTACCGCAGCACTTCATACCACATCAACCGGAGAAAGAAAAAGCGCCGACCACAGCATCCTCAAGAAATCTTGAACAAAGTTAAAGCCAAACCCTTCGGGGCGTCGAACTTCATGCGCCCACACGGACACCAGCACCATCCGCACCCAGAGCCTGCTGGCTACCTTTCTCTGGCAAATTCTCAATCTGCCTCAACAAAAAGCTCTTCTCATCCAGGAACTGATCATCATCCGTGCGCCCGTCAAGAAAGCCCGGCAAAAACCTCAACAATCGGCCCCGGTTCTTGATCAGGATCCTTCTGACTTCATCGCTCTTATTGGGATTGGCCACAAAGACCTTGAAGACATGAAAGGCTTCATATTGCACCATTTTCCGGTCGTCCTTCAACAGGTTCATGGTGAGTTTGAGATTGTCACCGCTAGCGACATATTGGGTCATGACGACATAGTTGGCTCGGTCGAGGAGCAGTTCGCCTAGGAGTTTGATAGACTGTCGTTTTGTGACGTATGAAGACGACAGTAATAAGGTCGGGTTGTAGTGTTGTTTGAAGAAAAGGTCGTAGTTTGTGATGAGGTATTGCGAGACGAGCTGTTTGTGCTTGGTTAAGATTTCCTAGACAGAAAAATCCCATGTTAGTTCTGCTCAATGGCTTGTATCTCGGTCAAGGAGGATAATGGAAAATTGCATAACAACCAACATGACCAGATATAAAGCATGCCAACAGCAACTCAGGGAGGGAAAGGAATCCAACCACCAAGTTCAACAGCGAACATACCCTAAAAGTCGTAAAGGCATCCGCGCTGACTTCAAAGCTCCCCTTATTGATCCAAGTGAAGAACTCCCAAAACACTCCCCGACCACTCTGTTTGCGACTGATATCCACATCTTTCAACTGTACAGCCTTCTCCCCCGGCTGCGACTCGTCATACAATATCACCGCAGCGATCGTGTCGTACTGCAATGCTTGTCGCAGGATCGTTCCGCACGGCATCGCACTCTGAGGATATTCATAACCACGACATAACTCGACAATGATCTCGGGTCGCTGTAGAACAAGGTACGATATCGCCGAGGGCTCGGACTGGCCGCTTGTTGCGCTGCTACCGGGGGATCGAAAGCGGAGGATATGTGAGAAGATGATCTGGGCGTCTTTGCGGGCTTCGAAGGGGAGGAGACGGATGGACTTTGCCAGTTCGAAAAGTATGTCTTCCTGGATAATGCAGTGGACTAGTTGGTGGACTTGTTCGGGACTGCATTCGGCTTCTGTTGGTCATTCTTGTTAGAACATGTAGGACAGAGGTCGATCATTGGTGTTAGAACACGGTCGATCGGTTGTGCTATGCTGCACAGAAAGAATGCGTCTAGAACCGCTAGTCTCGACAAATTCAGGGCAACGGAGCGTTGAAAGACTGACCAGGTGTGCCTTGGACAATCAACTTCATTTGGGACATGTGTTTCGCGACATCTTCTTCGACCTGTGAGTGCCATGTCGCATCTGGTCAGCCCAATATTCCCCACAGTGCAGTGTCTTTTTGTCTGCCAGTGCCGGCCATGGTTCCTTCGCTAACCTTAGGATTTGGGCTCGGTTCAGCCAATTTGGACAGCAGTTCCTTCAGTGATCTGGCGATTTCGGCGGGCTGCTTCTGGCGTCCTCTGCCTCCAAACAGAAACGCCATGATGATCGATCAAAGCAAGGGCAGAAGACGGGGGCGCAAGGCGCCGGTCAGTACTGGAGGTGCAGACTCTGTAGAGAATAGAGGTGGATGCTGTGCCTGGAAGCGTATTGTAGATGCGTCCTGAAGATTTTAACTTTTGTCCGCTCAACTGTGAGTCTGGAGTTGATGTTGCCCTGTCGATCTCGACTTGAATTGTTACGCCGGGTCAGGGGTTCCTCCAACGGGGACGGCAACTTTGTTCTAGATGTTTGCATCCTCGGTCGATTGGGGCAACAACAATCTCGCCAAGCCTGGTTCCGTCATCGGCACGATCAGACATCACAGAGATTAGATTAGATCAGACTCTTCCTGCATCACTGCAGGAAGACACACACCCAATCTACCAGTACGCCATAGTCTGTGAACAGTACGCAGGGGCAAGATAACTCTGGGCATGAGAGAGGTAGAGAGCATCTTGTTAGTGGTGTGAACCAGCCGGTAACAAGGACATGATGTTAATTCAAAATAAGCTACCTCAGCTGCCAGTGCCCAGATATAAACCACACCAAATGACCAACCTCCTTGTCGCGTGATCAATTGCACAAAGACAGAGCCCACGAACTAGCGCTTCTTCACCTCCGCCGAGCCATCACTCACCGCCGTGCTTCTGGCAATAACATCGTCCTTCTCCTCCAGCGGTGTCTTCGGCCCAGACATGGTCTCATAGTCCAGCTCCGTAGCCATCTCCTCAACCACGCTAGTCTTCCTCTCATGATGACGCTCGCGGGGGAACTCGTCATGAGGCTTGCCTTGGAACCGCTTACGCACCGTCTCAATCATCTTGCCAAACCAGTAGAAATTCAGCGAATTGAGCACCAGATTGCAAGTCAAGTACACGGCAGCCAGCCACAGCGGGATAGGCTTGGTATGCGACCCAGTAAACTTCATCACCTCCGACTGGGCGACAAGACAGCTCTGGTCGCCTAGACACAATTGACCATCCCGAGGAACGAAGATCGAGGAATGCGCCGAGCTCTGGATTTCTCGTATCAGTGGGCCGGTCGAGTTCAGGTGCATGGTATGCCAGACGTCCTGGTATACTCGGAGGGACTGATAAGTGCCCCAGAGCAGCCGGCAAGAAAAGAACATGGCGAGGAGTATCATGCCGTTGTACCATTGGAGTTTGGACCCAGTCATGTTAAGCTTGTCGCAGAACCAGTGGATGTTCAAAAATGGCGAGGAGAGTTCATAGAGGATAAACACTGGACCGTAGTAATTGCAAAAAGGCCTCTGTAAATCATACTGGTTAGCTCAAAAATAGACACAAGTTGGCGGCTGCGAACAAAACTTACAAAGCCCAGAGAAAAGACCGAAAGTGCAGTCACAGCATGAGCCCAGATACCAGGTCCAAAGATCTTGAGGTACCGAGTGCTCACGACCAGGTCCCAAACAAAATATCCTGTCGCAAAGGCTTGAATAAGGCCCAAAGAACCGGTGTAACCATATATTCGTTCTATCGCATTGTTCTGCATATCATATCGCTCTTTGTCTTTGAACATCACCCATAGGGCCAAGGTGTTGATCAAGCATGACTGCACCAGCGAGACAACATGCACATCCCAGTTGATGCGCGTCCGCCGCGTGAGCTTCGAATAGATGTTCGGAAACAGGAAGTTCGACAAGACGGGAGAGATGATGGACTGTGTCGTCTGGTAGAGGATGAATGAGAATAGGACTTCATGGATATGGTACGGTAAGGTCGGAAGGTAGAGGGCGTCGCAGTACGGCTTGACCAGTTCGACGAGCCACGCCGGTGGTGGAGGGAAAGGATCAATCATTGTCGAGCACGGGGAAGCAGTCGGGTTCTTTGTAAACTGGTATAGATTGACAAGACGTCGAAAGGATCAATCGATCTCTCGCATCGCTGCATAAGAGGATCTGGACGCTGGACAGTTCAGATGATGCAGTGCTCGCCGAGTTGCAGGTGGCAGGCGACCAATTCCGTTTGGGAGCAAATCAGAAGCCGCAATGACGCCAAAGCCGCCGAATTGTTGGGGAAGGCTGCCGACCAGGGGGCGCCAGCCTTGTGCAATTTATTCAGGGGACCGCGATCACAGCATACAGCGTTGTACTCTCTGTAGTGCCCTGCCTGGCACATTATTCCATGTCATCATGTTGATTAACAAATGCTATCTCGTTGCAAACCATTCAAACTCCAATCCAACAATCATTCTCCTTGCTCCGGCTGCTGAACGCTCATTCCCGCTTACACCAGGACCTAGAACTTGAACGCCGGCCCCTCCATACGTAGTATCCAATCTTGACGACTATCAGCTCTTCTCCTTTTCACGTCTGCGTCTCCTGCGCCGTCATCTGGAAGTATTCCTGCGCTTCACCGATATGCTCCTGTGTGCCCGCGGTCAATGGCTCGCTTCCGAGGCCACTATCACTGCCATGATACTTAAGCCCTTCCGCAGTGATGAGCGGCGGTGGCTGAAGGTCAGAGAGGTTATCAGCCGCCACCCCAGGAGTCTCAAGGCCCTCAAAGGACGTAAGCGCCATCGAATTGTCCTGACCGGAGTTGATCTGGCTACCGTCAGGGGCACTGTCGTGTAAGACAACGGCCGTCTGCGCCTCCTGTGTCTCGCCTTCCTCCTCTTCTGCAATGCTGTCAGTCTGCCCATTGACCGTTCCGACAAGACTGCTTGCACAGCTGGTCGAACGTCTGCTATGTCCACTTAAGGAGCTTCCGCTCCCGTACGTCATGCTGTCACTGTACATGACACTCGTGCCGTAGCTGCCCCTTCTCTCGGTACCCGCGTCGGTGCCCATGTCGTCTTCGTCCTCGCTATTTTCATAATCGACACTAAAGTTCTCCTTGTCTGTCAAATCGGAAGAAACCCCGTTCCAGCTTGCTTTGCGCCCGTTGAGATAACTGCTGGGGTTGCTCTTCACCGACTGGCTTCTCTTGAGGCTGGCAAAACCCGTGGATTTGGGCACAGGAGCGAGCACCATTGTCATTTCAGGTGTATTCCGCCCTCGATTGCCCGTGACGTGGCTTGTGCTGAGTATTCGACGATCAACGGCTGATGTTCTTGGAGTCGCAGACACTTTTACATTGGCTCCATACGGCGTTCGCTTTTTAAGAGCCATGCCCACGGCGTTGCCAATGGCAGAATTCCCACTCTTGATGGAAGTTTTGGCGGTCACCGTGCTGGTGGTGCTGGGTACTCTTTTCAGACTCATGGATGCGTCTCTTTCGGCTGGCGTAATTCGGGCTCTGCGCATTGGCTTCGAGCTCGTCTTCACCGAACGTGCCTGATTGACCAGACCCTCGATTATACGCCGTTCAAGGACTTCTGCCCGGGCATTCATCTCCCGCATCTCTTCCTGTCGAATCTGCAAGGCCGTCTCCAACTTCGCCACGTCGCGAGTCAACCTCTTGGTTTGTCCAATGAGCTCCTCCTGTTCGTGCTTTAGCATTGCCATCGAGTGCAGTAAGGCATTCTTCTCCTGATTCATGGCCACGATCTCCGCCTCAACCTTCTCCTTCTGCGCTGTTCGTTTCTCCAGCGCGATGGCAGCTTCTCTGGCTTCAGCGGCCTTGGAGTCATGATGTTCGGCCATTAGTCTCGTCTGGGTGGAGACCATGTTCGCAATCTCAGCCGCCGTGGACATCACCTGCTGATGGATCTCGTCAAGTTTGGACAAATTGGCCAAGGAGGCCTGAGTGTCTCTTTGATGACTTTCAATACCATGGAAAAACTCCTTGGCCTCAGTCGCTTGAGCGAGTAGACTGTCAAGCTTTTGTTGGACTTCGCTGTCATCGTATTCTTTCTGGGTTGTTATTTCCGGCTGGATTGGGCTCGAGGGGGCTGACGGCAAGGCTGGCAGCAAAGGAGGAATAGCCGCCGGAATTGAATCGACGCCAGATTTGATCTCCTCCGTCACTCGAGCAAAGCTCTCCGTCTGTTGCTGGGAGTGCTCATAGTGCTGGCTTACCACGCCCAACACTTCCTGAATGGCCGCTAAAACCACCGGGTGGTGGTCTGCCACTGAACTCTCCAGTCTTGTCACTGTCGCAAGTGCTTTGGCTATTTCCTCCCGCGTCACGCCATGCTCGAACGCATTTGCTGTTCGAAGCCCATCCAATTTGGAGTTGGACTCTTCAATCGAACTGAAGACAGTCTTGGAGTCCTCGGAAACACGCTCACATGTTTCCGTCACCGTTGAACCGAGCGTGTCCATCAAAGACCTCAGATCATCGACCACAGCTTTTGTGCCGCTGGTGGCTTCAAGGTGCGCCGCATCCCGTTCCTCAAGCGCACTCAACTTGGCATCACTTGCAAGCTGTGCATCGTCGTATTTAGACATCAGCTCGTTGAATTTATCTTCAATGGTGGACTTGATTTCCACACCCGTCTCTTCGTGTTTGGTGAACAGCGTAGCGTCTCGCTCCTCCATCTCGGCTTTGATGGTCGAATGGTGTTCCATATGTCGTTCAAGCTCGCCCTTAATCATCTCCGACATCTCTGCAATGCTGGATGCCGTAGCATACTTACTCATGTCATCGTGATGCATACCAAGCACTTTGTTCAGCTCCACTATGCCGTCTGCACTGCCGTCCACCTTGCCAATTAATTCGTCGCGCAGGTCACCAATGATGTTCTTCACGTCATCAATCTTGGTTGCAAGTCCGCCATGCTCAATTTTCCGCGCCTCGAAAGCCTGAGCAGTGAGGCTGTTATCGGCCTCGAATTGTTCATGAAAGGCTTTCAGCTGGTTCTTGAGATCTACAAAGTCGTCCTTGTTTGGGATCCCTTCGAGATCTGGGACCTTGATAGCCTCGATTTGGCCTTTGATGTCTAGGCACAATGACTCCACAACCTGTAGCTCGATCTTATCGGCACCGTCTTCCGCAGGTTGGATGCTGTCAACTTTCGACTTCAACTCCTCAATGTTGTTCTGGACGTCTTTCAACATGAGCTCGATCAGGGTGAATTCCTCTCTGATAGACTCTTCGCCAGCACGTGAGGTCGATGCTTCCACAGCACTTTTGATTTCGTTCATAGTGGCCTCGACTGCCTCGATCTGGGTGGACCTAGCAAACATGCTGGTGTCTGGGTCAATGGCTTCATCCAGCTTGGCTTTGACGTTGCGCAGTAAGGTCTCGATCGCATCAGTATCTTCCTTGGAGGCTGCATTCTCGGGTATAATCGCTTCGGGTGGCGGAGCTTCGCGGATGTGGTTGACTGCGACGTTGACCTGGCTAATTGCCGAGTATAAGCCGTCGAGGTCGTCCTTGTGAACATGAATCTCAGCTTGCTTGGACCGTTCAACGGATTCCTCCACCCCGTGAATCGCATCATAGATCTCATTAAGATCGTCTTTGTGAATACGTGCCTCTGTTGGGGCCGGCGGCGCAGGCATTCCATCCAGTGCGTCTATTTTGATTCTCAACTGGGTAATCATGACCTTTAAACCTTCTATCTCGGAGGAGATGCGGTTTTCATCGTGGATTACCATCTCCTGACCTCTGGCAGTCCCACTCTCGGAGTTCTCGTTTTGCTTATCTTGAAGACGTGCAATGTCGGCCCGCACTTCCTCGATACCGGTCTTCAGCGTGTCGAGAATTTCGTAACTAGTGCTCAAATCCACAGGGCGGTCGGTCAATTTCTGAATGTCTGCCCTAATACCATCGACACCGTCCTGGAAAGCATCGAGCAATTCACTTGTGTTGGAGAGAATGCTTTCGTTGCCGTCCGCTTTGGGCTCTAATCGGGTACATTCTAGTCCTTCGCGGATAGCATCGAGAACCTCGTCGCGGTTCAGTGAGGAACCGCTCTTGATGAGTGTACCTGCGAGGGTCGTCCGCATGTGTTCCAGCTCGTCCTTGACCAGACGAACAAGGTCCTCGCTGTTGCTGCTCAAGGCTGATTGCTTGTCGTCAGACAGGTCTCGAATTGCATCTAGGATTTCGTCCTTGTCGGAGAGAGCATTATCTCGCGCAGCGCTCTTGCTGATTGTCTCGCGGAGATGTTCAAACTCCTTCTCCATGGCGTCGAGGAGCTCAGGTGTGTTGGGTGCTCCACTGTTGTGAATGTTGAAGCCTTTTTCAATGTCCGCTTGCATTGCGGCAAAGCCAGCTTTGACAGTGTCGATAATTTCGTCCTTTCCGGTCACGTCTGCGGCTCGGTCGACGTAACTTTCGATCTCCGCTCTGAGGTCTTCGAGACCGTCCTTGAGAGCGTCGAGTACCTGCTCGGTGTCCTTTCCGCTGGCGGCAGAGTATTGCTGGAACTCGGTTTTCATGCTCCCCAAGAACTCATGCATGGCTTCGACTACTCGTTCACCCATTCCACCCAGTGGGTTTTGTTCACCCTCAAGGCAGGCTCTGATGGCATCGAACAGGTCTTCACGATTGAACTCCACTTCCTTGGAAATGGGTTCTTGAGTGGGGAGGGCCTCCCTTACTACATCGAGGACGTAGTCCTTGGTCGTCTGATCCTGTTGGGCCAGACCTTCGCGAATAGCCTGATAAACGTCGTCTCGACTCAGGTCACTGTCGCCGCCTTCAGCAAGACGCGGACTGGGCCACTCAAAACTCTCCAGACATTGTCGCACGACCACTTCGACGTCTTCCCGAGAGAGCATAGCCGGTATAGATAACTCTGGCATTTTCAATTCCGATAGTCCCTTGCGGACAGCTTCAAGTACGTCTTCGTAGGTGGCACCAATGTCCTTTGAAGTGGACTGTTGAGGCTGATATGACTTGAGGCCCTCTTTGAGTGTCTCCAAAATCTCATCTCGCTCCAGTCCGAAATGTTCCAGTGCAATCTCCGGCTTGCAGTCCTCCCATGCTTCTCTCACTGCAGCGATGAGTTCTTCCTTCTCAGCAGCTGGATCTCTTGGAGGCTCTTCGCGTGGGCGTGGGAATGTGGCAAGAACACCCTGGACGGCCTGGATGATTTCCTGAGTGTCGACGGGTGGTTGAAGCTTTTCCAGAGAGCGGCGCCTGTTCTCCTGCACGATGCGATGCATATGCTCCTTGAGTTCTGCGAGGCCTTGATGCACAATCGCCGCAATCTCATCACGGACAGCGAGTTCATTTTGGCTGGCGCTCCCTTTGTCTGTGACGAGTGACTGTTCCAGTTTTCTTCCAAGCTCGCGACCCATCCCAAGCACTTCACCTCGCAACTCACGGACGAGGACTTTGACTTCATTGGTGAGGCCACCACCTTGAGCCAGGGATTGCTTCACACTCTTAAGCGTCTTCGTAATCTCGTCGCTGACAGAGTCAGAGGCCGTCTTGGCCAACCCCGGGGCCTTGGAGTCTCCATCAAGGTAGAGGTCAAGATTGGAAGCAGATTTGCCAGTTTCGACCGCTCCTGAGCGCACCAGGGCCTTCGAGCCTGATTCCTCCTTGAGCTCCTTCATTAACATCAGGATGTCCTCCAGCTTCGCCATCATGGTGGGGTCTAGCGTGGATGGTGATGATTGCGAACGGACAAGTGCCTGGGATTTCACCGCCTCTAGTGTGCTCATGATCTTGTCTTGGCCGTCACGGGTGGCCATCTCCCTAAGAACCTTCTCCAGTAGAGCGATGCTTGCCGCCCCATCAACGCAAGCAATAGAGGGCGAGGCAGTCAACTCCCGATCGATGGCGACTGCAAAGGACGTAGGACTTCCAATGTGTGGTAGGCCGAAGCTTTTCCGTGGCGAGCCGTTATGGGCTTTGTCGTCGATATAGAGCCCCATGTTTGATGTCGACCGATTCGTATCCGGGGGAGGGAGCAGTCGGGCGTCAAGCTTGCTGAGCTTGTTCTCAAGCCCCGAAACAAGTTCCCGCAGGCTCTTCCGAATCTCCTCGTCTCTGGATGTTGTAGCCTCTTTCAAACTCATGAGATCGCCGTAGTTGTCTTTGCTTCGTTTGTTGAGGCTCGCCATCTCCTTTTGCACATTGGTGACAATGTTTGTCAGACTGAGTAGCTGAGAAGACAGGGCATCGAACGAGAACGATGGTTGCGCAGGTGGCGGTGCGCTGTTTGTGATGTTCCCGAGGGGGGCGGCATCTTGCCTAGTCCTGACCGTCTGTAATGCGAGCATATTGGAGGCGGATTGTATACTCTCATTCTCTTTGGTTCTTGAAGTGTCTCTGTCTGTGGGTGTTGGGGTCTCTGACCTGGGTTGCACTGGGCCACGGTCGGAGGATCTGCTGCTGCGGAAGTCTTCAAAGTCCACGAACTTGGCGGTTCTGAGGCCCTTATCAGGCGAGCGTCGTTCCAGGGAGTCGCTCAGTCTGATGCCGCCAGGGCTCAGGACGTTCTGTGCTCGTCTGTTGTGAGCTCGCATGATCATACGTTCTGGTGAAATTGGTGCGGGATTCGCAGTGTAAGAACTGGGCGCATTCTCTCGCGCCCTGGCCGCAATCAAAGCTGCAGCTTCATCGATACGTTTGGACGTGTTAGATCTTGTAATCGGGCTGCCTGGAACACCAGGATTCAATGGAAGTGGTGGAGGAGCTCTGTCGGGATCTGAACTGTCCCACCTATTATGATGTATCAATATTTATGTACTGGTGGAAACAATCCAATGGGGACTCACATGGGCACGGAGCTCCTGCCAGACTCCGAGAAAGAGTGTTGATGCTTCACCATTCGAGACTCAGCACGGTCCCGCGAAGCGTCTCTCGAACTGGTTGAATAGGTAGACATGGTGGTCAATGCCTTCAAGTTGTGGGGAACGGTTTTAGGAATGCTGTCAGTTAAGATGAGAGCCTTGGATGCTCATGTTGCGCCTTTACTGGTCCTTCCGGCAGTACTACCAACTTGAAAATCGCCTGCAAGATATACAACGGTCAGATTGAAGCGAGTTGGACGTGCTGGAGCGAGTTTCGGTGCTGGCAAATATCCTGGCCATAACCAGCAGTGTTGGCGATGGACTGCATCATGTTTGACCCTTCCCGTTTTGGATGTGTAAACAAAGCTAGCCGGTCATGTGACCTTACTAATATGGGCCAATCACACTGCCCTGGGGTGGATCACACATTTTAGGCGCCAAGCCCTGCGAAATCCCACACAGTCGGAAGTTGCGACCTCGAATATCACCATCATTTTGTGTCGACCTGCGCCTCCAATTCCACGATCATCCCCAGTCGACAGTTTGACCTCAAGATGAAGTGTAAGCAGACATTTTGAGAGTGTGCAGAAGAGGATTGAACTGACTTGGGCTACTATAGTCCTCAAGGTCGGCCGCGTGGCCATCATCACTCGAGGCCGATATGCCGGACGGAAGGTACGAAATCCTGTTCATACCAGCAACGGCGGCTCGTTGGGTTAAACTGGCTGGTCAACGATTTTTGAACAACAGCATTGACAAAATCGCTACAGGTCGTCATTATCCAACCAGTCGACTCAGGCACTAAGGCACACCCATTCTCCTACGCCCTCGTCGCAGGCATCGAGCGCTACCCGTTGAAAGTCACCCGTCGCATGGGCAAGAAGCGGACAGAAAAGCGATCAAAGATCAAGCCATTCATCAAGATGATCAACTACAACCACATCATGCCGACGCGTTACACACTCGAGTTGGAGGGATTGAAGAACGTCATCTCGAACGACACTTTCAAGGAGGTCTCCCAAAGAGAGGATGCGAAGAAGAACGTGAAGAAGGCTCTGGAGGAGAGATACCTGAGCGGAAAGAATAGATGGTTCTTCACCCCTCTCCGATTTTAGAGGTAGACAAGGAAGAAAAAGTCTGTTGCGGTCTGCATTTTACGGCGATACCAGGGTACGGGACTTCGATTTGCTCGTCCGCGGACGACAGAAACCGTGCCGCAATCCATGAATAAAATGACATTGAAACTGCACCCGAGGCAAACGACTCTGTACATCATGGAACTCATATGCGACCAGCGAGTGGAAGGGCGGTTTTAGACGCACGGTGAAGGCGCCGGCAGATATTTCGGCGTGATGAAAACTTGTGCGGGGGGTGGTTGGGGCATTAAGCGCCTTCTTCGCGCCAGATTTCATGTCGAAAATACCATGGTGCAACATTTCATATGCTCATTCAAGATACAGGTCGTCTTTTAAACGCTGCAGGTTTCTGAACAGTCCTGAAGCAGCGCCGCCTTCACCCAACCCCCTCGCATTTCTTCCTGCTAACGAGCCCGAACCCTCTGCCCGAGAGTTTCGAGCCAGGCCGCGTCCCTGCTGGACCTTTTTCCTGTCTTCGACCATCTTGGCAAGCGAGTCCACAAATTTTATTCTTGCTCTTTCTTCACCCGTTCCCTTCCACAACGTCGCCAGCCGTCTGTACTCCTCAACCCTCTGTGAGGCCGTCTCAATACCCGCCATCCCAGCCAAGTCCGTATCAAGTAGCCCCGTGATCTCTGCCCTAATATTTCGCAGGATCTCCTGTGCCTTTTCATCCTCCTCCGTGCTTTGAAGGCCTAGTTCCGGTGAAGAGACAGAGATCAGAGAGGAGGCCATAGATAGCTCTGAAGGAGGCATCGGCCATTTCATTGCCTCCCCAAACAGGGCAATGACAGCTTCGAGGCGAGTTTTGACTTTCCCTAGTGAGCGCAGTTGTGTCATGAACTCTGGCTCTTTCATTTCCTTTGATCCTGGCAGAGTGTCGCGGTCCGCCTCTCCAGGTTCAACTGATGGCTCGTAGATGGCCTCGTTCTGCACGAAATGATTGATGTCATCTCGCAACGTTTCTGTCAAGAGGTCATGCAGCCCATTTACGTCGCTACGCAGAACCTCCACCTCGTAAGCCAAACGGTTGCCGCTGCGGATTATTTCGTCCGTCAGAGACGTCAGGTCGGAAGAGGCGCGAATATTAAGCGTATTGAGGGAGTTCAGGAGAGTAAGACTTTCGGTGGAAACAGTCTGGATTTGCGTAGACCTGCTCGTCTTTTGCGCTTGAGTTTGCGAGGACAAATTCAGGACAGGAAGAGCGTTGTTGAGGAAATCGACAGGGTCGAACTGGGATTGCTTGAGCTTTGCGAGCACAGGGGACCCATAGTCGGTATTGGCTGGTTCTGACTCTACCCTCGCAGGCATCTTGGTTCGCGCTTGTGCTGGAACAGGACTGTCTCCTCGACGACAACGACCAAGGCTTGATGTTGTCGGTTTTCACGTCGATTCGATGCTGCAGAATGACTTCAAGCTCGTTTCCGCACCGTCCTTTATATCAAGTTATTGCGGTCAAGAAGAATCATTGCCGCTCAACAGACTGCTTCATTCCACCTCCCCATCCACATTCAATTTGTTACCACTGGCAGTGCCTGTTGCGATGTCTGATATTGGAGAGCGCTGCGCAAGGGGGAACAAAGTTTCTCCGGCGAGAACATCACTCAGCTTAGTACAGACTCTACTGCAACATAGTACAACAACAATGTACATCCATTGGCTCGTTCTCCGTCCATAGCAAGGACTAGTAGACTTTAAGTACATAGCTTAAAATGAGCTCTGCAGTGGAAGTTGAAGTCCGGATCGGTGTCTGCAACCAGATACAGGATTTCACAATTACGCTTAACATATCATGATTGCTACAAGCTTGTAGGCGCCCAGCATAAGATGTAATGGCATGTGGGATGTGCTGTTGCCGGTCAAGAGGTACAGAAGCCTCCCATCAGCCTGCAAAGGTAATGTGGAAGCGGACGATGTGATGAAATCGGTGACCTCCCCTGTGTTAACGCAGCCTTCTGCTACCGTATGTGAAAGCGCACGACCTACTTCACTACAATGCCCACACTGGCAATCCTACGCTACCACTAACCTCACTTCTCACTCACCCTCGCGTCACTCTAGGATGCTACCACCGCGTTCCCTAGACCACTGCATTTTGGGTTATTTGGGCCCGCGGCTTTTCTCTATGTGTTGCATGTGCTTTTGAACTTCAAGTTGGTCAACACCACTGTACTTCAAGAACCTTGGTGCTCCCTTCTATCCTTCACATCCTCTCCTACACAGTGAGACAAAATCCCACCCAACTCTGTTATCCGCGTTGCTTCCACCTTGTTCTTCCCTTTGTCGAACTGTCCACGCGACTGCCTTAAACCCCTTCTAGAGGGGCTAAACCCTTCTAGATCACATCGCAGCAACTTGGGGACTAGGCAGGTAAGGACAACATTCAGTCCTCTAAGACTGCGCTCTAACTCCATTTACAGCTTCTTTAACATCCAAATCGGTCAATCTCGCCGCGATGGCGCAGAGATTGTTCAAGCAGCATGTCACGGAGGCCAGCCTTGCCGATATTGCTCACATAAAGGGTGTGCGCTCTCCTGATGACGGGCTTATCAGTTGTACCTACACCGATGCCGAATTGCACAGCGCCAGCATACAAGTTTGCACTACGAACCTTGACAACTACCCCCAGGGCAACTCCTTCATGCTCTATACCGACGACGAAAATGTCGATCCTATTATCCCACGGACTTTGCAAGAGGTGACTGATCGCGCGAGGGGTAAGACAGTTTTTGCAATGCTGTCGGAGCTGTCGCAGCGCCTTACAGCAGCTTTTACGTCTCAGGGAGGAGAGGCGACATCGGACATCGAAGAAGCGAGCCAAGATTCGGAGGTGTTCGACACGGATTCGGACTTGTCTGCCTCAGAGGATGAGGACTTTGACTTCTCGGAGCTTATCCAGCACGGTCCAGGTAACAGACCGGTATGCTCGAATCCCACCTCCGCCTCAAAGAGAAAAGTCAGCCTGCACAAGATGCAAGGTGACGTTAAGATTCTCAAGGAAGCGGGCTTCCGTGTCGGTGCTTTTGGCGATTTCATCACCTCAGGAATCCTGTGCATTTCGATCCGCATGCCCAAAATAGGTCTTTCTGAAGAAGTCATGGATGCGTGGGGTTTGCGACGCCAACATTACCTTTTGCTTCTGGTTCATTATGCAGAAGGATACATCGGAGCTCAGCGACTGGTGGAGGACTCCAACCATCGTGGCACTGTGGCTATGCACGTCGGACTGTGCGAGCACTACAAACCCACTGCCAATGACGCTTGGGCAATCTTTGGGCGGGCTGGATCCATCGGCGAAGCAACGACTCAGGCGAGGAACGATAATAGCGATAAGCAACTGGAGCATCTCTTCATCGGCCAAGCACTCAACCAACTCCTCCAGGAGCGCTTTTTCGCGATCATCAAGTTGCGGGCATCATATGGTCTGAGCTGGTTGGGAGCAGAAACATTATTCGCCGACCTCCGAGTGCAGCCCAAGGATATGGGGAGTGAGGAGGTAGGAAGATATCAAGCCCTGGACGACACCGCTAGTCGCAAGCTTCCAGCTGTTGTATCGGCTGACCATAGTCTCGAAGTTCCACTCGAGCGTGCGTCGTTACCGCTGATCATGATGCAATTCGTCCTGAGACATTTCGTTCGGTGTCCTGAGTTCTGTCTTGTATGCCACTGTCGGGTGGATGACACCTTTGAGGCTCTGAAACCTTACGTTTGCACTAAACCACTCTGCCTGTATCAGTACATGGCTCTTGGTTTCGGGCCAAGTCTGGAATGCGAGATTCTGAACAACCCATCCGTGGTTGATCTTTTGATCAGCTGCTGCTATACAGCCGTGGTTTTCCGCCAGCTCAAGGACCTGCCTATAGGCCTGGGCCTAGTTGTGCCAAACTTTGTGCCATTCTTGCCAGACGAGGAGGTACAGGGTATTCTGAGCCACAATTTTCGAGTCTATGGCAAGTCAAAAAAGTCCTTCGCCGGCCAGTGGTCTCCCGCTAGTAAAACGATTCGAGTCCGCCCGTGCGACCCGGGGGAGCCTTATGCAACTGGCGAGAACGTCAAGGCGGGAGACTGGTTGGTCCTAACACATTACGGCCAGGCCCAGCCTTGCGTTCACTGTCGAGTCCAGCGCGTTGCATTACCTATCATCGAAGTCGGCCAGGAGATTGCGGAAGGCGGCGAAACCCCCCAATTCCGGAAAACTCCCCGCGGCGAATGGCGAAAGAATGACATTTTGGGGGTCGACGTGTATTGCCACAATCTACAGTTTGACGATTTTCGACACCAGGCCTATCTCCGCACGTTGTTGGACATATTGCCAAGCGTCCGAGACATGTACGAGTACTTGCAAGGGGGGGGATCTCTCAAGGGGTGGAGCGAGCGGATCCCCGAATCAGCCGTCAACCTGCTTCGCTGGATTGTGGCGTCAAATCGATCGTGCATCACAGAAGTCGACGAAGTCACTGACAGTATCAAGCGGAACGCCCCGTTGAAGAAAGAAGACCGTGTCATAGGCATGGATGGCTGGATGCAATTTCGCATTGCGCAAGGAGCCCCGGATAAGGAGAAGCGATTCAGAGCCTGTGTCATGGAACAAGCGGCCACCACTGGAACAGAACATCCCACCCTTTTTGCCTGGCATGGAAGTGGATTGTGGAACTGGCACTCCATTCTCCGGCAAGGCCTACACTACCAGCACGTGGTGTCTGGCCGGCGATATGGTGATGGGGTTTACTTCAGTCCGCAGGCACAATACAGCTTGGGCTTCAGCAGGGAAGTTCAGCTCAAGCCAGGCTATTATTGGGCTCATTCTATGCTCTCGATTACGCAAGCTATCTCACTCAACGAGGTGGTGAACAAACCCGACGAGTTTGTCTGCTCATCGCCAACCTACGTGGTAAACAAGCTCGACTGGATCCAAACACGATACCTTTTTGTGAAAACCCAAACCAGCTTTAAAGGGGACAATACACCACCAACAGAAGTCTACAAACAAGATCCCGTTCGTCTCGCATATGGTTTATCCGCCCCCCTCATCATCCCTTTGTCAGCCGTCTCCAAGTGGCGCAGACTGTGCGAAAGTGTTCAGGCCGCCCCAACCGGTTCTGGAAAACGTGTCAAGACCATTGTGGGGGTTGACCAGGCCACGGCCGAGAGTCGCGAGGATGACGCCAACAGTGTGGTTTCCGACGACGACGATCTGGCGCTGGGGACAACCAGCTTCCTTGCCGATGAATCTGACGCGCATCTCCAGAGTGATGGAGCGTCTGCCGGAAACAACATTGAGAAGGAAGCCATGACGGAGCCGAGATCCGAGGAGCCGGTCACTGATTTCGTTCCCGGAACCCTCAACGTGGACAACATCAAGTTTCTCGAGCCACCTCGAGACGCCACCAGCATTGCCACTAAATCCCTCATGCGGTTGCTCCAGGACGCTCTGGCTGTTCAAGACAAGGTTGCCCTGGCCAGCTTGGGTTGGTATATTGACCGTGATCTGGTCAACAACATGTACCAATGGATCGTGGAACTGCATAGCTTCCCGCTAACCCTACCTCTAGCCCAAGACATGAAAGAGAACGGAATCAGCTCAATCGTTCTGGAGATGCGGTTTTCCAATCAGTTCCCGTTCAGCCCCCCATTTATCCGAGTGGTCAAACCTCGGTTCCTACCGTTTGCACAGGGAGGCGGCGGCAATGTCACGGAAGGAGGAGCCATGTGTATGGAGGTCTTGACCAACAATGGATGGAGCGCGGCACAGAGCATCGAAAGTCTCCTTCTTCAGGTCCGATTGGCGATCTGTGATGAAGAACGGCCTGCGAGGCTGCTCAAGAACGCTGGTACTAGCACACAGGGACAAGATACCTACGGTATTGGAGAGGCCATCATCGCATACAAGCGGGCTTGTCTCTCTCACGGCTGGCAAGTTCCTACGGGATTCGACAAGATCCAACAGGAATAAGCGGTTGACAAACGGTTTCTCTCCGCAGGCATCTCAAACGTGCGTTATTGGCGGATCGAGAACAATGCCATCAGATTGACGACATTGGGGAATCGGGGAAATGTGCAGATTATGGCGGAGTTACGGAGTTTTTTCGTTAATGACAAGTGGGCTCTGGGACAGTGAAAGGCAAGCAAGCAAGGCGTTCATTGATGGGCCCAATGCAGCACTGACTCGCGTCTGCAACAAAAGCATTAGTTCTATGGCCACGGGGAGCAGGAAAGGAGCTCCATGATTGTACGATGTAATTAGCTTGATAGTGACTGAGACACACATGCAGATTGAATTTGTTTCTAGCGTCATCAGTAGTTGGCCTTTGTGATATTCGATGCCAGGGTCAGTAGTACTACCAGGATTGTAGAAGTTGGGGCATTGGTATAGAAGTATACACGTGTTGACAGCTCACGACCTGTGGAGATAGATGCGTGGATTTACCGGGTGGGAGCGAGGCCAGACAAGGCAGGGGTCAGAGGGAGCAGCCATCATAGGCGGATCTTAACGGTGGGCTCGAACTCCAGGTAAAAAAAAGTTCACCGGCGCCGGCTCCGGGCAATCTTTGCCGGCTTTCACATGTCACCACTGCACCACACAACTGTTCTTCCTCACATGGTAGAGGTTGATGTATACAGCGCCAGTTGTAGTATACGTGCGTGATTGTTATGGACTTGCTTATCGTGCTGCTGCTGCATCATACCACAGGCACTGTACCGATGAACCACTGCAAGCTACGACTCGGATCAAGCGCTGATCTGATGCGATAAATAAAGCGGTCGTGCTTCTGCGTAGCTTCTAACTAACCGCTACCTAAAAACGACAGGGCTGCTTCCTTGCTCTGAGCTCTCACCACTGCAATACACGAGAGCATCACGCTGCAGAACATACAGAGGAAAATCAGGCAACACAGTTGTCTGAATACTCTTCCTTGGACCTCATGTTTTGCATCCCTACTAGCACAAGGCATCTATCATTCTCGACTCTTCCTATTCCTCGGTGCCCAGTTGTGGCGGTGCAAGACCTGACCGGTTGTGGCTTAGTAAGTGGAAAGAATTGGGCGTGTCGTCACATTTTCACATGCTTCGATGAGCTGCACGGCAGGGAAATAATGCAATGCAGGTGGTTCAATCAAATCCCCCACTAAATGATAATAATGCTGGCTTGAATAATTGCGTCGCCTCTGGCATGTGCGTTTTATCGTTGGAAATCCCATCATCCACCATCCATCCATCCATCCACCAGCTGCTACTGTTCAAGTTCCTGGATCTTGCTTGCCTGCCTTCTTGCAACTGCTACTACTCCAAGCCATTTTTTTCGCCATCCTCAACAAAAAATCACACCCCCAGATACCACCTAATCCCATCTTACCTGCCTACCATTCAATTCTATTCCATCTCCTGCTCTTGCATCTTCGTTATCCGACCCAGACATTGACATCGTACCACTTTCTGTCGTGCCAAATCAACAGACGCCGACATCTACACCTCGCGCACGTTTACTCCCTCTCCTTCTCTATCTCTCTTCAGCAAAATGGGTGAACCTACCGTGAACGGGGACGTTCCTCAATCCGCCTTCCTCTCCGTAAGTACCATGCATACCTACCCAAACAATGCATACCTACCTTAATCATCGAAAGATTTTACTAATAGGTCTTACCCTACAGCACCTCACCTCCTACCCCATCGTCCACGACTCAGTCAAGACAATCAAGGAGAACCCATATGGCGCCAAATCCATCGACCTGACCAACGCCGGCTACGAAAAGTTCGTCAAGCCCGCCGTTCCGTACTTTGAGACCCCGGCCTCGTACGCAAAGCCTTATGTTGCCAAAGCCGACGAACTTGGCGACAAGCTCCTCTCCAAGATCGATCAGCAAGTCCCCATCGTCAAGTCGGACACAAAAGAAATCCAAAGCAAAGTCCGAGACTATATCAATTGGCCGTTGGAGACGGTGCATAATACCAAGGACTGGGCGTTCAAGACGTATGGTGAGGAATATAAGAAGTGCGGCGGCGATGGTGTCGTGGCTGGTGGAAAGGCTGTGATTACTACGTCGCTGATCTTGAGTTCTGAGGTGCTTAAGTGGGCTAGCTCGTTCTTGCAGGCGAAGAAGGAGGAGGCGAAGAAGGTCGCTCAGGAGAAGACGAGTGAATAGGAGACAAACAAGACAGCAGGCCGGCAGATGGTATAAGATACGGCATCCGATAACTGTTGTTGGTTGGGACTTGTAGCGAAGGGAAGGCAAACGAAAGGAAGGGCTGTTGTTGGTTATTAGCGACTTTTGGTCTTGATTGCACAATACATTTCTATATACATCAAAGAAGACATTGGGCCACAAGAGGCATAGCTGGAGCGCTCTTCATTCAGGTGCAAGTTGGGTTCGACGTGTTGACTCCAGGATGTCCATTAAGGGCCGAAAGTCCATGATACTGGGCAACGATGGAAGGGTGATACTTCCTCTTCGGCATCTTCTTCTGGATTGCTATCCTGTCTCGGGGGTCTCGTTGCCGCACTTCACAATTTCATCTTCCGAGACAAACACTCCTTCTTATGTCTACATGGGAGATCCAAATCGGGTGCAGACAGGCCTATAGAGGCAAGAGGTCCATATTCGAGCAGACTTAATTTTGGATAAGTAGACTACCCAGGGACTACTGCCACTGTTACTACGCGAGTTCACTCTTTTTCTGTCTGTTGGCTCTTGATACGTCCATCAGGTGTGCCACTCGGTAGTATTCAAGTCTATTCAAGACCCTGTATCTAATCTTAAGGCATCACATCACTGCAATTTGTTGGGCTGAAATTGATCGTTGTCTCGGGTGCAGTGAACGAGTTTCACATGCCAAGTGTATGATGCGATGATGTCATATGTTTGCTGGGAATCAAAAACTTGAATAAAATAATTTTGAGGATAAACTTGAACGGCGTACGACAACGATGACGAGGACTATGTTTCCAACTACCTACATGTACAATGTAGTGCTGATAGCTACGAGTATGCGCGCGACAGCAATAGCAGCATCAGCCCGAGTGAGGGATCCTCACCAGGTGTTCAAGGTACCTAGCACCTGGTACGAGTTCTTTGGCTTCACGCACACCCATACAAATACCCTCACAAATTGCGTCAAGAGAGATGACTCGTGCTAAAGTCAGCATTGGTGGTTCGTGATTGTGTATGTCGAGTTGTGCAAGACAACCACATATAGTAGACAACTAGGAGACGTTCAATTCTCATTCAAGAACGGAGTCTTTCTCGGCATTAAACTCATTCGTTCATTCATTGATCCATCCGTCGGTTCGTTCAGTCGTTCAATCATTCATATGTTGCCTGTTCCAAAGTCCCATACTAGCACTGTAAATGGCCATCAGCCATGCTCTCAGTCTGTGTCCTAATCACAGATCCTTCAGCCTTTTCAACACTTTATCCCCAATCTTGTCCAGGAAACTCTTCCTTTGGCCTGCACCTTGACCACTGCCTCCATGGCCCGCCGTTGCATTGGGATCCTGATACTGTACTCCTGTCTGTGACTGCGCCATCTGTCCAGGATAGACGTACTGCTCCCGTCCTGACGAAGCCGGCTGTTGTAGCCGTTGTTGCTGTGGACCGACACCATATCCATGCCCATACCCCCGATCCAAACCATAGTCATGATAAAGTTTAGCAATCGCCGCATCGGCACAACATATTGTCTGAGCCTGAGGCTGGAAATGGTCCGGACTTAGACACAAAACGCGCGCTTTGCGATTGTTCCATCCTTCGCCTTCGTTCGCGGTGGCGTGGTAGATGCAGAAGATTTGTGGTGGACATCTCGCTTGACCAAAAACAATGAAACTCGCATGTCCAGGTCCAAACGGTCCACCCTGCCGTCTATCACTTTCAAGGAGCGGCGTAGGTCGTTTCCGCCACGATGACGGCTGCAGAGGATCATCAGTGCCGCCAACAAGTTCCAACACGCCCAGCTTATAGTCGCTGGTCCAGCTGCCGTTGGCGCTGTAGACGATGCCGCGGAATGAATAACTTTCACCTGACCCTAAACCTGACTCTGACCTCGAACCGGCGGTAGGTATCTCAACCCACGTCGGCCCTTCATTAACACCCCTCCTCCCACCATCAGGTCGTTCCCAAGGCAACTCGGCCCTCGAAATGCACGTGAGCGTTTCTGGCACCGCTTGTTCTGGACTCGCGAGTTCCACGAGGAACAAATCCTGCTGGGTGTCGGAGTGGTCGCCTAGCGGCCAGCCCGAATAACAACAATATAGTTTCTTTGTTGTCGCCCCACCTTGGTGGGAGTGGGATGATGTGGGAGAGCAAGAGATCTCAAATACCGTGGCATCAATGTTCCAGTGATCCGGTAGACCCTTCAAAGGTCCCAAGAATTCCCACCCTCGAGGGTCCATTGGATCCTCGTTTCTGGACCGTAATAATATGGTTCGATGGGATGGGTTTCCCTCGCCCGGATGCGCGGCGCAAAAGTAGATGTACCATGTGTCGTTGAGACGGTGCAGTTCTGGCGCCCAGATGTCGGTTGACCATGGGGTGCCGGGTGTTGGTTTCCACACTACGGATTGCTGGTGTTGAGGGTTTCCGGGTCGGAAGTCTTCCATTGTGGGGGAAGACCATATTTCGACTCGGTCGCCGGCTGTGAATGTTAGGTAGAACCGGTTGTTGGCGCTGATCATCCATGGGTCGGGGGTGTCGGTGTCGCTGGTGGGGTGGTTGGACATTTTGGTTTCAGCAGTGTTGCTGATTGTTCTTTGGGAAGAGTAGAATGTGAGATTTGGTTTGTGAAGATTTGTCTGGATTTCTACTCAGGTAGGTTGGAAGCTTGAGAGCCGAGTAAGAGTTTGTTCCGGATTCGTTGCTCCGTAGAGATGTCCAGGCGATTGGAGTAGGTGGAGTTCGCGAAGAGTTGGCTGCGTTGACTGGATATGTGATGGGCTTATGCCACCTTTGAGGCTATCTCAAGTAGCTGTTGGCTATGCGGTTTGCTGGTTACCCATATGTCGAGTCTGTTCTGATGGGTCGATCAGGAAGGACTGATGTTGTTCGTCCTTGGGTGCTGATCGCCAGTCAACTGCCGTAGCAGAACCAAACAAATCAGTGAAGTTGAAGTTTGTTTGAATTGTTGCTACAACTTGGAACTTGAATGATGCCATGCCGGTCCTTGGGTGTTACAGGCTACCTTAGATGCTAGTGAGGCGATCCCGTTCGGCTCGAACCGCCCTCCGCGTTACGCAAACACTCTACTGCATGTCATATACGAGTGGTCAGAGACTATAAAGAACTCGAAGAGTCCTACCGAAACATTCCGCGCTACTAGTAGTAGCCAGACAAAGGTAGGTAAACATCATAGTGACGAGTATCCGCAACATACCTATTGGCGTTGGCTGACAGAATGTGCAAGACAGTCTCTCTCACCGTCCCACTAACTACTAGTATCGAAGCTCTTGGACGCACTCCGACCTTATCCAAGCCATCCAAGAAAGAGTCAAGTGAGAACAATGATCCGTCTGGAACCAGAAGCAGTCACTGGCCAGACGCAAAACTCGAACTCGAACGCCGTAGGAACAGGGGTGAATAAATGAATGTCTTGTTCTGACTAACGAGTGCGTTCTATGAATACTAAAAGAGAGGCACGGGAAAACAAACCCTAAGCAAACGAAGACAAAACTCCTCCAAAACCACCAAATGCAAATGTAGCACCCGCCTTTACCACCCCCTCTTCCTCTGTACATATCCACAAGCCACACTCCCTCCCTGCCCCCATGGTACCACCCATTATGCGGATCCCTTGACGAAAGTCGGATCACATACAATATCACTGACCTCCGAACGATTCTCAAAAGTCCAAGCCCCCTTACCGGCATCCGAAAAGGTAATATCGCGATTCTCACCCCGGAGAACCACAATAGGCTGACCATGGCCATCGAGGACTTGACACCTGTAATCCTGGTCTTCAACAAGTTCACCCACTTTCAACTCGACCGTCTCATAAGGACCCATGGATCCCACGGGCTTCGATTCCTCACGCTGACCAGCGGGCAAGAGAGTCTGCGACCCAGTCTCGGTAGCTTGATCTTCCAAGATGACGCGCAGCTGGGATGCCGAGGCGTCGATCTGCGTGAATGTCGGGTCGCATACGACTTGGCTGACGAGACTGCTGGAGTTGCGGAACGTCCAGGGACCCTTGTCGGCGTCGCTGAAGGTGATGTCCGTGTTGGCACCGCGCTGGATCACGATCGGGTGGCCCATGTCGTCGAGGATTTGACAGCGTAGGTCTTTGTTGGGAACGTCCGCGCCGAGTTTTAATTCTACGGTCGCGAACGGTCCGTCGAGGGCGGGGACTCCCGTGTTGTGAACGGTGCTGTCGTCAAAGCTGACTTGTGCGCCGGTCTCGCCTCCGTCGCTGAGGACCACGCGCACAGAGGTGTCGTTGGTGCTGCGTTGGCTGTGAGGGGCGGCTAGAGCGCCGGTTGCTGCCAGAAGACAGAGGATGCTGGTGCTGTATTGCATTTTGTTTTTGTATGTATATGTATTGCTGGGGTTTGACTGTGCCGGATATGCTTTGGGATCAGAGTTGAATGGCAGGGAATGTCAGGCACCTGAAGTATTATGTAGCAATTCGATGATCTCGCAACGAAAGAAAAAGAGAAGATATGGTAGGAAACTCGTTATGGACTTGTCGTTGTATGAATGAGTGTTGCTGGATACAGACATCCTGAGGCGGCCCTGGCAGTCTTCTTATACTTGTTCGTCCATGCCCTGTTGTCACCAGAAAGGTAATCCTGTTGTAGTCAACCATATTATCATCTCCACACGAATGTCGGCAAGGCCGGGCAGTCGCATTCAGAAAACACAAATCAGTACTTCTGACCTCTGTATCTAGAGTAAGATACTAGTACCTGGTTACATTCAAGCTGACCAAAGCCGGTGGGAAGCAGCGGGAAATGATGAACTCCATTGGCGCGGCCACCTCGCCAAGCCAGTTTCTCACCTCATTTGCAAAGATTACAGCCTCGTTCGAGACGACGGACTGGCGGAGACGTGTGAGTCGCCTGGAAATTGTCCGGATCGACGACAAAGGTACCTTTCGAAAGGGTTGCCGGTCGGCACCGCCTTCAGGCAAGGCTGAGAATAGTGTCAGCAGAGAGTACCTAGGCAGTGTCAGCGACTCGAACACCCTGGGGGCCTGCCAAGAAAATGGCGGCTCTTGTTGTTGTGAGGATGCTGACCTGCGGCGTTAGTGGTTAGAAGAGCGTGGAAGCTGACAAGGCTGTAAGATGCGGCTGATAATCCGCCTATCAACGGGAACAAGGCGTAGCAGCCACATAAGACTGTTATTATTGGTAAGCCCTATCTCTATGTCGCACTGTGGCCCTCCTCGCTCTGGCATTACCCGTTGACATTTTCCGGCAAAGTCCATGGCTCTCTGAAAGAAACGGTCATCGGTAATGGATTCTCCCACCGACATTGTCACAGAAGCCAGGTCGCTGCGCCTTCATGCTTTTGATTAAACCGACAGGGGTATCGTTGAATTCTGTTGTACACAATTTGCGCCGTTGCTGTCCTCCTTCACGCCCAGTATCCGCTTTCTTTTCTTCTCAAGCAGTCATAGCTCATAGCTCATCAGCTCGTATTTTGTCATCACAAATCATAGCTCATTATTCATGCATCTTCGCCATCCTCCTCAACAACTGCACCGCCGCCGAACAGCCCAGCAGCTGGGGTATATGCTGGCGTAGTGGACGCAAGCAGCTGACTCCTTCTTGCTGCAGGTGTTGCTGGCACTAGACGTTCTTCACGTTGTTCTTCTGCCACTCCTCGGCTTTCAGCCGCAGCTCTTCTCCATTTTTGGAAGAATGAAAGTGCCCTTTTCTTCTCATTCCGCAGGAAGACGACATCAGCATCCTCTTCGAGTCTTTTGAATCTGAATGCGGCATTTCTCCAATTCCTCAGTGTTGCAAGTGCGTAGCTGGCGGTCCTTGTGGCACGGTATTCATCTGCTCTTTTCTGATTTTCCAGTATTTGTCTGGTTGGAATGAGCCAGGTTGAGCCGAAAATCTCCAACCGCTCAATGAGGTTCTTGTTGTAGAAATGGTCCGCCTGACGACCGGCTTCTTGCATTTCGGTAGTTTTGTTGTACATTGTGACAATTGCGCCGTGTGCCATGTGTCTAGCGTTCTCGACGTCCTTTCTTGCTCGAAACTCGTCAGCCGTGATGTTCATCTCGCGGATGCGAGCAGTCTTCTCTCGCCAGATGTTCAGGGCAGCTCGGGCGATGTTGATCTTGACCTTCCTCCTCATGATCTTGTAAGCATCCGCGTACTTCTCTTCCTTGCTTCGTTTGGTGCACTCCTTCCACTTGCGGAAGTACTTGGTGGCGAGCAGATGGTGACGTGCTTCCTGTGCTCTCTTTTCCTCTCGCAATTCCCGAGTTTTATCCCGCCATTTCTGGAGGGCATGCTTGCTGGCGAAGTATTCGGCTGCAGCATCCGCTCGTCTCTCATTAGTCTGTATTTGCTGCAGCTGCGAGAGCCATCTGTTAAAGACCCGCCGGGCAAGATTACCTTGGTACAGCAACACAGCTTGGCTGTCGGCCTGATGTATTTCGGCCTTCTTTGCCGCCATTTTTCCCAATACATTTCTCACCACCTGATGATTCCGAAAGTCATCCGCAGCAGCTTCCAGCTCGCGCAGATGCCTAGTCTTTTCTCGCCATTTCCCGAGCACTCTGCGTAGCACGTTTTCATCGGACACCCGTACAAAAAGTCTTTCGCGAGCTGCTAGCGTCAACTGTCTGAGTGCAAAGGCAGCATCGTGTCTCGCTCGAAACTCATCTCCCACCCTTTCCATCTCGCGGATTTCGAGGACAGTATTGTGCCAGTGGGACAGCGTTTTATTGGCCAACTTTCGTGCGTAAAACTCGTCCGCAATAGCATTCATTTCCGGATCCTCGTAATCCAAGTATGCTTCTCTTTTCAAGTGTAGCTTGTGCCGCCATTGTTCAAGTGCTTGAGATGCTAGCTTCCTGTTATCAAGAGCCACGGCTTCTTGCCAAAGCGGGTCGTTTTCATTGAGTGAATCAGGAGACTCTGCCCGGACAGATATTTCGGGCAATCTATTGACAGCCGGAGGCTGCGCAGGAGCATCGGGGTCTGTCCCACCGTCGGTCGTGGTTCCATCAGTGGTCAGTACAATGTTCGCTTCTTGCAGGACGTCGAGAAATTTCTCGTTCAAGGGGGTCTGAGAGTCGGTCTCGAGAAGGTCTAGCAGCCATCGTAGGCACGGGTCGCCAGGATGTACTGTGTGCTGATCCTCGGAGCATATTGCGTGGTACTCTCTCTGGATGGCGGTCGGCGTAAACTCGACAAGCTCCTCCTGCAGGCGGAACAGGACACGGTGTAGACGGTCAATGTCCCGGGGTGGGAAACTCCTGATCTCGTTCGCAAATTCAGCCTGCTCCTCAGGCGTCATGTTGGCTGTCGAGTCTTTCTCATTGTGTTGTGGTATTACCTAGGTAGGTAGGTATGTTATGTGCTGAATCTCCGGACAGATTGCCCTTGAGCAGGATCGCAACTGCATCGCGCGGATCGCGGTCGTTTGGCCTTGACGCGAGGCGCGGCGTGCAACGCGTCATCACGTGGACACATGGACACGCTCACGACGGCAGCAGCATGTACTAAGGGGGAACATGGATCGAAGCTTTATCTGTTATCAGTTACACGGATACTACTTGAAACATTCCAGCTTTGGTATCTACTTGTCGTTGAACGCCGCTTAGCTGTCAACAATCTGTTGAGCTCCGATATCCTTTCATGCCAAAGCAACCTTCGTCCCACATGCACGCGTAGCCGTTTTAAGGTTACAGCTTCAGTGGTCTCCCCGGCTCCAACAATGTCTCCAAAATCCTCTTCCATTCATCGGCAAGGAGGGGATCAATGGCGCAAGCATCGTAACTGACATTGAACCGCAGCTGACCATTGTCGCCAACCACCCCTACAAGAAACTCCCCGTCCCTCGCCCTTACATTAGATTCTGAATTTCGAAAGTCGGCAACCATGTCTTTGTTCTCTGGGATCCTTCGAGTATCATACTTTCCAACCGGTATAATGGTATGGCGCGCACCGATGGAGCTGATGCCACACGTCGCCATACTACCGCTAGACTTGGCTGGGTAGGCTCCTTGGATATCCCACTGTCGTTTTCTGCTTGCACGAGTCTTCCCTTGAAGCCGCTCCATGGTATCCAGATACAGCATTGGCAGAAGCTGTGTTGGACTACGAGAGCCCAAATTAACCTCTTCTGTCAAAGATCTTGGACGCTTCTGATAGCGGCGCAATTGGCGGTCGGCTTGTTTCCCCAGCAGCCGTAATCTTCCCTCCAGATCTAGATCGCTGGACAGGAATGGCAGTGTGACACCATCACTAAAAGCCAACATCAAACTGTCCTCTTTGCCGACAAGACTCTTGCCAGTAAGGAACGGTCGAGGATTCACTGGAAAGGAGCCGACGAAGGGCAGGCGGTTGTGATGTGCAACGTGGGGATCGCGCAGTTCCTCCATTAGCATCATGACCACAGCGACTAACGCAAAACATCCGCTTCCTATACTGATGCCTGCTTCCCGGCATATTTTGAACAGCCGGCGAGTTGGTGCTGGACCGAGTACTGCTCGGACAGCGAATGTATTGAGCGGTGGCACTCGTGAATAATTCAGGAACTCAGGATACTTCGGCTCCATGGCTATGCGGCTACCCAACGCCACCCTTCTTCTCAGAGGATTCTGAAAAGATGCTGGGGGAGGTTTTCGGGTATGACGCAGTATGCGTGTTAGGAGCCAAAACCATCGCTGTCTTGCCGCACTACCCTTGATTGGTGGATATAATGTTTCTTGTGCCGGCGGAAGTCTTGGGACCGGTGATTGAGAGCAGAGACTCTCTGCCTCTCGTGCTAATTCTTGAGCAGACATGTTGAACAAATCGATGAACGAAGACAGCCACCGCATAACAGTAAGACCATCAGTGATCTCGTGGGCGGCAATGCAAATGAAGTGAAGATTTTGGACGCCCTGAATACTTGGCTTGATTGGCATCACATAGAGCCTGCTTAAGGCCTTAGATGCATCAATACAACGGCCAGTGTTTAGGGCATGTTTGAAAAATTCATCCTCGTCAACATCGGGATAATGATCCTGGACAAAGTCCAGATGTTCTTTCGCTTCTTTTACCATCCGCTCCGGGTGGGGGCTCGGTTCGAACAGGAAAAAGTAGTCTTCAAGGTCTTGTTCGGAGTCGTCTGGCTCAAGGTCAATGGTTTTGAGAGCCTTAGAAGCCAAGAGGACATGTTTCTGCCTAAAAATGCTCCAGACGAGCAGAATCCGGTTCTTCAGGTCATCCAAGTTCAGTGTCGTCCTCAACTCGACGAAGAACTCCGTGGCGACATCTGCACGACCTTCAAAATCGGTGCCATCAACATTGAACAAACCCTCGACGATACCCCCACGACGGTAGTAGACCGACTGGCCGTTCTTGCTTCGGTGGTGCCAGTCATGCCTAGAGGTAGCGTAGCTTTGGAGCCATTCGGTTGTTGTTCTGGTTGTCATTGACCAGATTCGCTACCCTCACCACGGGCAATGGAGCAGAATATGCACAGATGATGGCAGAAACGGCAGAACTGATGTCTTGCTCCACTGAAGCTCACACAGCAGTCTTCACGTGATCACACGTGACAGCGTACGCCCTTGGGCGCCAGGGGGCGTGGGAAACTTCAGGAGTGCTCCCAAAGGAAACGCAAGTTGCAGGCGACCTGTTCTTCAGATACCATGACAGCAAAGACGGTAAAGCCCATCTTCGTAGCTCTCAGTGTCATAGTTGTGTTCAACATTATTGCCATCTTGTAACCGTTTGCCGCAACGGCCCCGTCCTCCCCAGTGGGCCCAACCCATATAGCCATGCCGGATGTACAGCGGTAATCTCCGATGGCATGTCCCACTCCGCAACCTCTTTTTGACATCGTTTCTGCTCTCTTTGACCTTGTGCTTCCTTCTGCGAGAGCATCATGGCTTTGGAGAGGCATTGCAAAGCCCCGCGGAGCTCTGCTAGTCGTTGAAGCACAGATGATCTACTCCATGCAGATCTATGCTCTTAAGTCTCGCTGCTAGGTTGGCAGTGAAGGTCCAGGTAGCAGGAAGGCCACTCAATGCTGCCTGAGAGCTGTGAGCAGACAGGTGGGTTCGGAGACTGTGGTAATCGTCCAGCTGCAGCCAAACTTGAACAGCTCGAACACAGTGAGCTTCCATTTCCTTCCAAGGCTTCGATTCAGACTTCAGTTTCCCCTGGATCGATTGCGTGTGGCGGAGGTCACGATGCCGGGGACTCAGCCAGTGCAATGTATGCTTACCCATTCTTTCATTGTATGAGCTTTCTTGTTGCCAACAAGCTGTGGATTTTGTCCTATTGCTGGAAAGAAATTTAGTAAGTCATTTGCTAAACTGCATCCGAGATTGCCTGGCGAGGCAACTGCGACCCTGTGCGCCTGCCTTCTCTGATCCAATGCCAACTACATCTCCTGCGGAAATGTGTTCTGGAGATGTATTCGCACTGCTGTGAATGTTAGGATATCTCCTACAAAGTCACAACACACATCGGGAAGATGCCGCTGGGCACAGGGCAGTTCTGCCTTGCGTCCGAGTTGCACCACAAACGTCATCCCCAAACATCGTGACGTCCGGTTGGGAAGGCTACAAGCAGATTTACATAATTGTTCACACGCTCGATTGACGACCTAGGCTTCAAACCTGCCATCAGGGTGGCCGGCAATAGGTCATGTCGGCTCTCCAGGCGGACCGGTTGCTCAGCTGCAAAAGACCACTTCTGCCACGCAAAGAAGCACCGACATCGAAGCAAATCCGCCCTACTCCCTCGTCGAGAAAGGATCGGCGCGCGTTGTTGGGCCGTTCGACGCGACCCTTGAAATGTTTATACACAATACAACGCGTCGCGTGAGCAGGGGATATATATACTGTCGTCTCCTCGCCTCGTCCCTGTTCTGCTTCTTCTTTTCTCTCCATACGAAGAGTCTTGCTACGACAATTGCAGATATACATGACAAAGGTTACAATGTCTACAATCACATCAAGCTCTTCGTACTGTAGCCCTGCGCCCAAGTGGCGTTGGGCTACAGAAGGTCTGTACTCTGACACCTCCTCTGATATGCTGAACTACATTGCAGGTGACTTGCACCGCTCGCCAACACGGTCGACGAACTCGATCTTCGGTGCTTCTCCCGCCTCCCCCACGCCGCCGTCCCCTCGATCCCGCCGGCAACCGACACTCCGCACCCCGATAGTCCACGGTCCCGGTCATTATCTGCGCGCCGCCGAGTCACCTCGACGTCGTCGACAGCCTCGGATCGTCCCCGATCCGAGCCCGGGCCCCGTCCCCTTTCACTATCGGCGAGCACCCAGTGTGGAGTCCCCGTGCCGTATGCCAACTGTGTCACCTCCGCCTCTGGTCAAGTCTCCAAGAATCAAGGCGTTTTCCCGAGCGACTCGAAAGTTTTTTCCTTTCTAGTGGAAAGGTCCTATCGTCTCGCCTCGGCCAAAACCGACTCGACCACCGATCAAGGCGTTCTCCAAAGCCAGTTACAGGCGCTTGGACCATGGTGCACTCCTGCCAAGGGTGATCGCCCACATGACAACGAGGCCCATCAAGGCTTTCTCCAAGGGAAACATCCGCGGGCTGATCGACCGCCGGATCCCCTTGAAGCCACGTGTCAGCGACCCAGCACCCCCTCCCCCTGCTCCTCAAGGCGTAGTACGCGTACGCATCAGGGGGCCACTACTGTCGCGCTCTCCCAGCAGTTGTGGCAGCAGTTGTGCCAGCAGCACCTTGACGACTTCTCCGGCGGCGTCTCCCACCAGCCAAGATGACTTTGATGCAGATGAAGCCTTCCTGGATTCATTTGTTTCAGAGTTGCCAATTCCCGAGACGCCGCCCACTGGCCCGGTCCTTTGTTCCCGCACCCAGCCAACAACGGCACTGGAACCCTCCCTGGGTTTCTTTGCTCGTTGCGGACAAATCGTGGACTCGGCAGTCAGTAAGGTTGCACAATGGGTTTGTTCCTGGTTCAAGTAACCTCGGCAATTTTGACACTGGCATGCGGTACGGGCAATGTGAGGGATTGAGTGGTGGTTGATGGTGGTGGTTGATGGTGGTGGTTGATGGTGGTGGTTGATGGTGG